>NC_087210.1:66023897-66093897 GCF_015104395.2 Macrobrachium nipponense
GTAGTTGTGAAACGTCGGCATTAGCAATAACCTTCAATTATATCAAATGCCTTTCCTGGACGCCCTATAAGTATATATATATATAATATATATATATATATATATATATATATGATATATATATATATATATATATATATATATATATATATATATTATGTATAGTATGTGTGTTTTTATTATTTGTTCTTTTGAATTTTTTGTAGAATGTCATGCGTCTTTGCTTTATTATTATTATTTTTTTTCTTGGTCTATCACAGTCCTCAATTCGAATGGGTGGTATTTGTAGTGTGGGGTTCCGGGTTGCATCCTGCCTCCTTAGGAGTCCATCACTTTTCTAAACCATGTGCGCCGTTTCTAGGATCACACTCTTCTGCATGAATCCTGGAGCTACTTCAGCCTCTAGTTTTCCCAGATTGCTTTTCAGGTTTCTTTGGATCGTGCCTAGTGTTCCTATGATTATGGGTACAATTTCCACTGGCATATCCCATATCCTTCTTATTTCTATTTTCAGGTCATGATACTTTTCCCTTTTTTCCCTTTCTTTCTCTTCAATATGGTGTCCCATGGTATTGCGACATCAGTGAGTGATACTTTTTTCTTGATTTTGTCAATCAACGTCACGTTTGGTCTATTTGCGCGTATCACCCTATCTGCTCTGATGCCATAGTCCCAGAAGATCTTTGCCTGATCGTTTTCTATTACTTCTGGTTGGTCCACGTACCACCTATTACTGCAAGGCAGCTGGTGTTTCTTGCACAGGCTCCAGTGGAGGGATTTTGGCACTGAATCATGCCTTTTTTTGTACTGGTTCTGTGCATTATCATTATTATTATTATTATTATTATTATTATTATTATTATTTTTTTTTTTTTTTTTTTTTTTTTTTTGAGTTTATTTATTTATTTATTTATTTTTTTTTTTTTTTTGCTCTATCACAGTCCTCTAATTCGACTGGTGGTATTTATAGTGTGGGGTTCCGGGTTGCATCCTGCCTCCTTAGGAGTCCATCACTTTTCTTACTATGCTCACCTTTTCTAGGATCACACTCTTCTGCATGAGTCCTGGAGCTACTTCAGCGTCTAGTTTTTCCAGATTCTTTTTCAGGGATCTTGGGATCGTGCCTAGTGTTCCTATGATTATGGGTACAATTTCCACTGGCATATCCCATATCCTTCTTATTTCTATTTTCAGGTCTTGATACTTATCCATTTTTTTCCTTTCTTTCTCTTCAACTCTGGTGTCCCATGGTATTGCGACATCAATGAGTGATACTTTCTTCTTGATTTTGTCAATCAACGTCACGTCTGGTCTGTTTGCACGTATCACCCTATCTGTTCTGATACCATAGTCCCAGAGGATCTTTGTCTGATCGTTTTCTATCACTCCTTCAGGTTGGTGCTTCAGGTTGGTGCACTTATTACTGCAAGGAAGCTGATGTTCCTTGCACAGGCTCCAGTGGAGGGCTTTTGCCACTGAATCATGCCTCTTTTTGTACTGGTTCTGTGCAAGTGCCGGACATCCGCTTGCTATGTGGTTTATGGTTTCATTTTTCGTATTGCACTTCCTACCTTCCTACATATGGGAGAGATGTTATTTCCGTCTATCGTTCTTTGAACATATCTGGTTCTTAGGGCCTGATCTTGTGCCGCTGTTATCATTCCTCCAGTTTCCTTCTTGAGCTCTCCCCTCTGTAGCCATTGCCATTGTGTCATCGCTGGCTAGTTCTTTAGTCTGTCTCATGTATTGTCCGTGCATTGGTTTGTTGCGCCAGTCCTGTTCTGTTTGTCATTCTCCTGTCTCTGTATGTTTCTGGGTCTTCGTCTATTTTTATCAGTCTTTCTTCCCATGCACTCTTGCGCTACTCGTCTTCACTGGTTTATTATTGCTTTATTATTAAGTCGTCTTTTATTTTAATCGTTTTGAAGAAAGAGAACTTAATTTTGCACATGCCTTTATTTATACAATTCTGTTAACCTTTTTTCATTGACTTTTTCCTTACCATTTCTTCCCTTTGTCGTTTTAAATGCTCCAATGTGCATATGTATTTTTCTTTTTTTTTTCTTTATTTGTTAGCAGTTGTAAGTCTTGGCTTTAGCTTTCTGTAAAAGAAAACTATTGCGCAGGCTATGTGTTCCCGCCCACCCTCATATCTTGAAAACTACTGAGGCCAGAGGGCTGCAAATTGTTATGTTGGTCATCCGCCCAACCAATTATCAAACACGCCAAATTGCAGCGCTCTAGCCTCAGTAGATTTTATTTTATTCAAGGTTGAAGTTAGCCATAATCGTACTTCTGGCAGCGATAAAGGTACCAACAACGTAGGCCACCAGGGCTAAGAGTTTTATGGGCCGTGGCAAAGGCCCCCACTCCTCATGGCCTTTTTTAGTTGTTTATTTCTTGACATTGGAGAATTTGAATAATTTCCTGTTGGAAGACAATCGCTTAGAGTTCACTGAAGTACTGCACAAAATCTTAAACACTTCTCTAATCACTATTCTGCCTTTATAGGCAATCATCTGGTTTTGTATGGTTAGATATTCATTCAGATTTCCATTTATTTTTACTCCCTTAGCATTGGTTGCCTCTACGTTTGATCGTTAAATAATTAGTTATCGCTTATCTCAATACTGGCCTTGCTCTAGGTAGCTCGCTTACCTCAGTTACGACCTTGACTTTAGGTAGCTTGCTTACCTCAGTAACGACCTTGACCTGGGCAGATTGCTTATCTCAATACTGACTTTGACCTAGGTATCTCTATTATCTCAGTACTGACTTTGAAATAGTTATCTCTATTATTTCACTACTGACTATGAAATAGTTATCTCTATTATCTCAGTACTGACTTTGAACTAGGTATCTCTATTATCTCAGTACTGACCTTCAGGTGTAGGGATACGTAGAGGGGGAGAAGGAGAAGATTTAAGTAAATATGAACAGTATTTGAACTTGGATACATAAGGGTTAATCTGCATCCTATGAATTATTCTGGGGTTCATTCACTTCTTCTGCTTATTGCATTACGTAAGTTTAAGTGATGCATATGAGCATTAATTAAGCTACAAATGTCCTTTAATATCCAATTCACTCTACCCCGGAATTAATATTTTTCATACATGTCAACCGAAGGGAAATTTTTTAGTTGACAATTATTTCGTCCTCCTGTGGGTTCAAACCAACAGTCAGACAAAGGAGAAATCAGGACTGCAGTGACATTATCCACCCGGCAAACAAGTGAGGTTATGGGTTGATAACAGTTCCGAGCTTACAAATCTCAGTCAAACTCAGGTATTTGTAATTGGAATCGATATCCAACACCTTCTGCCATGTTAACCAAGTTGAACTTTGCCGCACTTAGCCATATTATGAATTCTTATCACATCACCGTGGTGATTCATATACATGCATTAAGCTACAAATGTCCTTTAATATCCAATTCGCTCTACCCTAACCTTCATAGCCTAACCTAACCCACACCCCTACCTAACTTAATCTAACCTAACCACCCAAACCTAACCTAACCTAACCCTCCCTACCTAACCTAACTATCCCCAACCTAACCTAACCTAACCTACCCCACCCAACCTAACCTTACCTAATCTAAACTAAGTACCCTCAACCTAACCTAACCTAAGCCCTCAACCTAACCTAATCTAACCCATCTACCCCCAACCTAACCTAAACTAACTACCCCTAACCAAACTTAACCAAACCCTATCAACCAAACCTAATCTAACCTATCTACCCCCCAACCTAAATCTAACTAACCCCTACCACCTACCTAACTAATGTGAACTACCCCCAACCTAACCTAACCTAACCCTCCAACCTAATCTAATCTAACCTATCTACCCCCAACCTAACCTAACCTAACCTAATCTAACTTAACTACCCCAAACCTAACCTAACCTAACCCTCCAACCTAATCTAATCTAACCTATCTACCCCCAACCTAACCTAACCTAATCTAATCTAACCTATCTACCCCCAACCTAACCTATCTATCCCCAATCTAATCTAACCTAACCCTAGAACCTAACCTTACCTAATCTAACCTAATTACCCCCAAGCTAACCATAATCTACAACCTACCTACCTAACTATCTAACTAATTAAAACCCAAACCCTACTACCCTACCCTGCAACCTAAGCTAACTTAACATAACTACCCCAACCTAACCTAACCCAACCATACCAACCTAACCTAACATATCTACCACAACCTAACCTAACCTAACCCTCTAAACTAACCTAATCTAACCTATCTACCCCAACCTAACCTAACCTAACCCTACCAACCTAACCTCATCAAACCTAGCTACCCCCAAACTAACCTAACCCAACCCTACCAACCTAACCTAATCTAACCTATCTACCCCTAATGTAACCTAACCTAACGTAACCCTCCCAACACAACCTTACCTAATCTATCCTAACTTGCCCCAACCTAACCTAACCAACCCCAACCTTAACTGTTACTTGATTTTGTGGAAACACTACGAACTCATCATACAGTATGTGAGCCTTGAAATCATGATTGTAAGGGACATACAGTTATTCTCGCCATTTCTGTCATTAATTAAATCATCTATGCAATACAACTTGTTAAGTGGCTCATAAAAACTATATTAAAAAAAACTCGTTGGCTTCAAGCATGATACAATCACCAAAATGTTTGTTACTTAGTTGTACTAAAAGGAGGGAAGTCTGTTGCAATGCAAAATGTACCATGTCCTGGTTCAAAACAATTGACTTGTGATTTACTAACATTGGGAAAGGGTAAATTGATATCAAGTTATTAACTACATTACAATTAAATGGTATAACTTAAACAATGTAACCAGAAACCATCTTAACTGTTATTAAACTATAATAAGTAAGGACATTATGCACAAGCGGCTTGAAGTGGTGATCTGACATACACCTTTCTATAATGAGGTTTAATTCACTAGGACTGATAAGGTATGGTGATCAAATGTTCTTTGTTGACATCATAATGGCATTCAGAAGTTCTTTATAGTTTAACAAAAATGGCTCTGTTTCAAACATTAACTGGTTCACAAGTTTAGACATATGTAATCTATTTATTTCTGCTGTAATATTTTGAGCTACACTGTTAACAAAATCCTTCAGTTTATTAATCAACATTTGATTTTTGTTAGCTGCATCAATTACCTTGTTCATAATGGTACCTCGTTCAGCTGCCCACATTTCTAACTTTTCTATTCTAGCTCTATCTTTCTCGACATCAGTATCAGTGGCCACACCAAACAAAGTGTTTAATGCTGTACCTATAAATGGAAGGAGTGAACGCTTTCTAATTCTTTTAGGTAGAACTTGGCTGATATCATTTCTGAGTTTCATTAACAAAACTGTGTTGGTACCATATTGGTTACTATCTATGACACTTTCCAGTTCATTAAGTAGTTCCCTCAATTGTTCCTGTTGCCGATCCACGATTGTTATATTAATCTTTATCACTGCAATATCGTGTATCATCTTTCCTTGACCTGGATCCTTTAAGATTGCTCCCTTCTTGATTTGCAAGAGGGAGATGCAGATATGATTCACCATGAGCCATAGTGAAATCCATTTCCTGCAAAAATACATCCTAAGCAGTGAACCTTTTACAACAATGTTATAGACCGTTGCACTTGGTCCTATCTTTTCCTTAAATTGTATCTTGGAGTCACTAATGCTGGTGAAGTTTGGGAAGCATTTACGTTGATGTTTTCTTCACTACTTGACTCCTTTAAATTCTTTTAAATGCTCTTCTGACTAAATGTCGGAATGTACAACTTTAATATGGTTCCAATGTGCAACAGTTTCATTTAAAGTTGATTCATGCATTAGCTTAAATTTATTTAACTTTAACCTTTCTATTACTCTATATGGACCTTGGAATTAAGACTCACTTTAACATTAGCCCCTTCAATTCTATGGTTAAGCACATATACCTGTTGCCCTATTTTTAAATCTGGAACTGTGGATTTCTGATTGTAATACTTACCAGACTTTTGGTGCAACTCCTTTAATCAAGTCCTTGTACATTTAACTGTCTCGAAAGTCCTTCTTGTCTTTCATGCAATATAGTCTTCGTAATTATGAGTATGTCTGGGTGGAGTTGCATCGTCTTAAAGATTATTTGGCATTCTTTTCTGATAACCATATAGCAAAAAGTGTGGGGTTTCTCCAACAGATTCATTTACAGTGTTATTAAAGGTGAACTGTATGTTTTCAAAGAGTTAAGTCCCAATCTTCAGTCTGTGGAGTCACCAAAGTTTTCAGTACATCCTTTATCTTATGATTTGTTCTCTCAACTGCTCCATTAGAGCTTGGTTTATAAGCTATAATCTGACACTTTTTAATTTCATAAAACTCACACAATTTCTTTAAAATGTCACCAGTAAATTCTGCATTATCAGATAATAGTGGTTGAGAACATGAATGTCTAGTAATTATTCTAGATTTCAGAGCTTCTGCTACAGTGGTTGCTTCTCTTTTTCTTACTGGAATAATCTCAAACATATATAGTCAATAATCTAATTTCGAAAAACTAATCATTGGACAGTTACCTCTAGTTGTGTTTGGAAATGGACCTACAAAATCCATTGAAACTACTTGGAATGGACTTAATTCTGATGAATATATCTCAAGAGGGGCCTTTATATTTACGTTACCCTTGTGTACGTTACAGATATGAATATTCTCAACAAATCTCTTAGTATCTTCATTAGTAGAGGAAAAGACCCCATATAGACTCCACTTTTCTAGCCCCACCCCCCACCCCCCAAGGAGGGTGGCTAAGCTCATTTACGTATATGAGGCCCAAAAAGGGGCGGGGTAACCCCCCAAACCCACTAAAGGGGCGTGGCCACCCTGACCCCATATAGACTCCACTATTCTGGGGGGCGGGGCCACCCTGACCCCATATAGACTCCACTATTCTGGGAGGCATGGCCACCCATGACCCCAAATGGACTCCACTTGTCTTATCGGCTCATATACATAGATGACGTGCAAAAGGGGGCGTGGCCCCCCCCCCCCGACCCCACCCCAAATAGACTCCACTTGTCTTATAAGCTGATATGCGTAGATGAGGTGTAAAAGGGGGTGTGGCCACCCACCCTTGACCCCAAATCGACTCCACATTATTGATGAGCTCACGCACGTCCATGAGGTCCAAAAGGGGTGGGGGCATGGCCACCTGTGGCGTCACGTAACTCTACAGGAATAAAACCGTCATTTCAATCCCCCATCACCGACCCCAAATTGACTCCACTTTTCTACCCCTGTGACGTCACGCAACTCTTCGGGAATAAAACCATCCTTTCAACCCCCGACCCCAAATTGGCTCCACCTTTCCTAACCCCCGTGACATCACGTAAATCTTCAGGAATAAAACCACCATTCCATCTCCCTGACCCCAAATTGACTCCACTTTTCTACCTCCTGTGACGTCACATAACTCTTCTGGAATAAAACCATCCTTTCAACCCCCGACCCCAAATTGACTCCACCTTTCCTACCCCCTGTGACGTCACGTAACTCTACGGGAATAAAACCATCATTTCAACCCCCCCCCCCACCACCGACCCCAAATTGACTCCACTTTTCTACCCCCTTGACGTCACGTAACTCTACGGGAATATTATACATGCGCATCTAGAATATAGCCTCTATCGACTTCTCTCTCTCTCTCTCTCTCTCTCTCTCTCTCTCTCTCTCTCTCTCTCTCTCTCAGCCGTTACATTTTGTTTATATTTACACAGATGCTTAGATATTCGGATATCATGATAAAAGGATATTTGGCTGCTGATTTCAACCCCTTGTGAGACATATATAATTATCAATTTGATATCTCCCCCAATAACCGACAGGGATGACGCACACACGAGCTGACTCTACACTCACGTGAGACATATATTTATCAGTCTTAATCTCCGGGATGACGCACACACACGAGCTGACTCCACACTTACTTGAGACATATATTTATCAGTCTTAATCTCCATTTTCCCATGACAAACTATACCCAATGACACAGGCACACATTTCAATTTTGTTTATTTATAAGTAAAATATCGAGTTTGAAAGAGGTTAAATGAAAAATCAAATGACAGATGGAATTTAAATTTTGTTTATTTATTAATACCAAGTTTGAAAGAGGTTAAATGAAAAATCAAAAGACAGACAGAATTGTTATTTTATATTTGTAACCAATGCTAAATACAGGGGAATGAATTAATATTCCATACAAATACATACAATTGAAAAAAAAACTGTACAAACACGTTAAAAACAATACTTCATCGAAACACACGGCTACACCACAAGCCTAGTAAATACCACATATGTCTTCCCCAACGACTTCCCAACCATGCATCAAAGACGACATTTCATCTAATACCTCAAAGCTTTTAAATTTAGCTAACTAGTTTTTCATATATAAATCTTCCACGCAACTTTCCTCCAACAGGGATAAACTCTTTTTCATTATAGCCACGCAACATATTTTACCAATTTTGTTCATTTCATCACTGAATGTAGCTAACACAGGTAAATATTGATTCAACCAAGTCATGTTAACCCGCCCGCTTTGACCGATGCCTGCGGGAAAGATAACATATTTGACATAGTCATACGATGATTTAAATAATTCTTCCTTTAATTTCTTGACCGAAGGAAAAAAGTGATTGAACCTCATCTGTTTGCTATCTCTGCCCAAACGATCGGCGTGATCTTCATCTTTGGAATAAGCCATGCTCTTTTGCGCGTATTCATTATCTTCAATGGGGGCGCCGATACTGTATTGGGTTAATAAGGTAGCTATGGTGGGTAGATCAACTTCTTCGTCGCATTCCCAAGATGTGATATTTTCAGGTCTTTTCACAATGGTGGACCCTTCAATACCGCTATCACGAAGACAGGCATATGATGCACCAGTGCGAGAATATAGAAAACCTGCCAATTCAGCATACGGATAAGCTCGAATGACGTCTGCCACCACACCGTAATTCCTGCATGTCACACAATTAGTGGCCACTACTAAACACGTATTCCTCTTCCTGAACTTATTTTCGGACAAGTTCCCGAAAACTAACTTGCACGAGGAGGTTGATGAAGCCATGGCGAGAGTTCACATCTTGATGTGACAATCCTTCAAGAGCTAATGACCTACAAAAACCCCGCAACCTGAGCTCCCTGTGTCACAAACACTGATTACAAACTAGTTGTGATGAACCATCAAACCTCCCTCACTCCCAGCCATGATTCATACTAACATGAATAAACAAGCCTTATCATTTCCTCACGCCAAAGGTCATATACCCACCATATGACTCATTAAAGATGCGCCTGTATCCATTTTATCAAAATCAGTAACACGTGATTAAACAGCTCCGGTATCATTGTCACTAAAATGTTCATAAGCCACCCATGCATCCACCATGTTTCTTTTCTTCCACACGCCCGCCATCTTGTTTTTCGCATGTCCCGCCCTCACCTTCCCACCCCTCCCCTCCCCTCCCCCTCCCCTCCCCCTCCCTCCTACTCCTCCTCCTCCTCCTCCTCCCATTTTTCACCATATTTCGCCACATTTTGATTTTTTTTAATGTTTTTTTTAATAGGCTATATTCATTTCCATTCATTCTTTAACACCAGCCATTTCAATGAAGTTAGTGATAATTTTGGAAAATATTATCAACCTGGGTTTTTTTATTCCCTTGAAATTCTCGAGCTATATCTAAAATATTATAACCTGCGAGTGGATGAGTTAAATCACCTTCTTCATTCTATTCAACCGTGTTAGAATCTTGTAAGTGCTTAACAAAGCTGTAACGTATGACTTTTGAGGTTCTTTAAAAAAATATTGGAATAATACCTGTTAAATCGGGATTGCTTTTTTTGCGAGTCATGTCCCCTTTAATTGTTTTCAATGTAATCGGGGCGTTTACCCCCTCCCCTCCAGTCACTACACCTACACTTTCTATAGGAGGAGGAGGAGGAAGAGGAGGTCCCGTGAGCGATGTAGCTGGCATAGACAGTTTTTGGATATTAAGAGGGACGTGTCCGCTACTACTAACAGCTGCCGTATCCAACTTGCCAGTACCCTCCAGGTTATTAATATCACCATCACAAACCTCTTTTCTATTCATTAACCTCTCGTAGGTAATGGCAGGGATAACGTAAAACTCCTTCGTTTTTCAATTAAAAAGACTTCCTACCAAACTCGCAACAATAGGCAATAACACCGATAGAATAGTCCCTCCTTTATGACTTTTCAGTATATTTTTCTTCTTAGATGTGGAAGTTGTTTTCAAGGACACAAGATGAATTTCTCGTCTATAATTTCTTAAGTGTTTAATAAACTTCTTATCTTGAGTTAGATTACCACAAAGAAAATTTCTAAAAATTTCCGAGAGAGTAGACACCAAACCACCGTTTAAGATGGGAATGACTTACTTATTTCACTGGGTGATAAACCAGAGATGAATAAAATAAAGTTTTTATTTTTACATATTAAAGGTTGCTTACGGTTCATATCTGCACAATTTGAGATTCATCAACCCAGGAATTGAATTGACTTGGATAACCTTTTCAATGAACGTAATATTGAGTTTTATTATTTTTCCTCCTCCTTCCCAGAATAGTGATATCATACGTTTCTGGTAGATATGTGGGAATTAATTCTTCACGATAAAATACGCCCTTTATTTCTTCACTCGCTAAATCTTCCAAGAAGTATACGACCGGATTTTGCGTTGTATCCACTTTTCGGATTTTAAAAATTTCCAGAGTATTTTGAATTGTATATCCCCTCCTAAAAATTGAGTTGTGACGCTCATCGGCAATACGTACAATGTCTCCAACATTCAAGAGCGAAATGGCGGGAGGATTAATGAGAACAGCCTTTTTATACATACTCGAGAATTGACGTTCAATGTCATCTCTAGCCGTTAATGCATGAACCTCTTGTGAGGTGCAACCCAAACTTCTATGGGAGGTAAGGTTATAATGCTGTACATTGTCAGGCAAGACGTTAATGTATTTTAAGGTATTCTTATGTGTGAGATATCTATATATCCGACCCTTAATAGTCCTTATGACTCTTTCAGCTATAGAGGATTTGATTTCTCTCGAATAAACGCTATATTATTTTATATTTTTACTATCTAGATATTCTCTGACGTGTTTGTTATAATATTCCCTACCCTCATCACTACTCAAACGTGAAATTCCCGAAAATTCGGTAGATTCGATAACCTTCTTCAAAGCGCGACGCATAGTAACACCATCCTTCTTTTTCAAGGGAGCAATTTGTAGATATCTGGAAAACACATCAATAAAGACCAGCAAATATTTAAACCCATTATTATACCAAGCTAATTTGGACATATCAGCTAAATCGGTGCACGCTATTACTCATGGTTTGGGTGACATGATTTTTTTTCTGGGGAATTTTTTTCGAGTGACTTTATGCAGTGTGTAAGACTTTTGTCCGCGTAAGAATTCTTTAACATTTTCGTGCGTAATTTGGCTATTCAGATTTTTCGCTACTCTGAATAAAGAGTCCACCCCGCTGAAACTACCCACACCCGTGCATCTCCGTACAAAGTTTTTAGCAGTTTTATCTGTTCTTTATCCATATTGGTAAGCTATTAGATATTCTGTTTCACCCAGAATATTAGTTCGGAGCTGTAACAGTTCAGGCGTTGACGGAGCGAAGTCTACTAACAAATAACCGTAGCAGTTACGTGATAGGGCCTTTTTTATATGTCCGAAAAGGCTGAAGCTTTTTGACGGCCGAATAACTGCCGACCTAAAGTTTCTATTTGACTTAAATCACGATTTTTCATTAGAATATAATGTGAGCAATTCAAGCTTATACTTCTACTAAACTTGCCCGAATGAAACATATTCTGCGTTATGAATATAACTGAAATAGATGAATGACGTCCCGCTGTGAAGGCGTTAGTCACAAATTTATTATCACTAGCCTCGAGGAAGCAATCATCGAGTATGAATAATACACCTTTATTAACCTCTGTCTCCGCCTTTTCAGCGTAATCAAAGGGATTTAAAATTTCTTTGGATACTTTGAATTTGGGACCTATTGAGGGATGCGTTTCGAGGGGGTGTTCAGATACCCCGCAATATAAAATGTATTGGAAACGCGTTTCATAGAGTTCAATGATTTTTTGACATAGGACGGACTTGCCACTGTTACTAAACCCCGCAATAATAATATGAGCGGGATTAGCGAACGGGTCTAACAACTGCCCAGGGAAGGGACCTGTCGTGGCCATGATGTTAGCGCTTTTAAGACTATAGTTGTGTACTTTACGCGCTCCTTTTTATATACAAGCCTTAATAATAATCAGAACTTCCAATCATTCATTAATAATAATTAGGGTGAATGGAAGTTGACGGCAATAATTTTTGTTTAATTTCCATAATGAAATACATACAGGTTTTTCCTACAATATAAAAATAGAACGTACAATAAAAATGCAAACTGTAATAAAAAATACAAAATAATAATTCAAAAATATAATAAACTAACTGTGTATATGATTATATAATAAAAATACGTTATATACAATATAATATATTAAAATATATGCATATAAGATAAAATATATAGTAAAATATACAAACTATGACACACGGTCAAGGTGTGATACGACCCCGTTTAACTGGAGGAGAGGGTGAAACCATTTCCCGGCGAGAAGTCAAAGACGTCGAAGAGAGAGAGGAATTAACATTGTATATTTTACTATTCTCTCTTCGACGTTTTGAACATCCTTTCACCCGTGGGAAATGATGTGATGGATGTAGGGTCGGAGGAATAGGAGGAGTAGGAATTCTCGAGGTGCTAGGAGCGGGAATATTTAAAATTGGAGAGATTGCGCTACTACCGGCGCCACCACTACCCTCTCTAGCTCTCCTCCTCCCCCTCCCCCTCCCCTCCCCTCCCCCTCCCCCTCCCCCTCCTCCCTCCTCCGCTATACCCTCCTCCACTCAATGTCTGGATGTCCATACGCCAACGATTTATAAGGTGTCACATAATATCTCTTGTCCTCTAAAGGACAGAGAGATACCTTTCGCAGGCTCGTATGACACATCGTGCCTCCTACTCTTTGCAAATTGTGCGCACGAGTATAAGTAATCTCATTCTTTTCGATTACAGCTTGATACTGGTCTTTTGCCGGCACCTTTGTACACCTTTCAAGGTGTTTCCGTCAGATACAAATAAACTTTAGGTTTAATGCCGATAAATTCCCTCATGAGTTCAGCCCCCGTTTCAACCTTCACTAACCCGAGTTCCCCCTTACGTGACTCATCATACAATTCGTGAGTTTTGGGGAAATTACTCAAATCCATGTAGGGTTTGAGCACACCCGATTGAGGTTATCAGTCACTCAGAAAAGAATCAAGCTGTCAGTGTCGGTATAAAGGAGCTGAACTCGGTGTCCATACTGCTTTCGAAGAACTTCGTAATAGAACCGATACATCATATCCTTCGCCATGTCTAGTATACTGAAACCGATATAAATCGGGGATTCAGCATAACAGACTCTTTGCAATGGTTTACAATGTACCTGTCGTTACCCAGTTTTTCCAAAGACTTGTACATGTGTTTGGACACATTCCTGAGGAGAGAGGCTTCACCGGTGGTGACGACAGTTCGGGTAGAATATTCAATGAATTTTTAATAGTGTACACCGAAAAGACCATTCATTATGATTTTGATGGTGTTCCTCTTGTCCGGATCGGTCTCTTTAGCACGCCTTTCGGCATTCTCCAGAATATATTCCCTCAAATAAAAATCCTGTTTGAATTTGTACACTTTCCTTATTACATCAACTTCGAGACCGAGCCTTATCAACGTTTGTAATAAGGGAAGACAGATCAAGTGATTACGCATGGGTAAATGCGTACCCGTCAACTTAACATTTTTCTTGGGTAGCTTCACCTTGAACTTATTCATTAGGTTTTTACTATAGGGCGATAGATCCTGGTGAGTCACATTCATGTGATGAATGGCGAGAGGGAGATCATCCGTCTGTAGAGCAACATCCCGTCTAACTGGTTTGGTATCAAGCAGTATGAAATAACCGTATTCACCCTGTGAATCAATGGCGGTAATATCGCTAGCGACAAAACTTTCTAATTCGACAGGGGAAAGTTCAGTTATTTCACCCAAGGGCATTTGTATTTACTCATAACTGTGGGATACAAACTGGTGAAATCAATGTATAATATATACGATTGAGGATCACCCACCCTAAAACTGGGATTTAACTCTGGATTATTAGCTACGCATTGCCTTCGAACTAGACTACAAAAAGCGCCACGGATGTTTTTACAAATTAATTGATAGAGTTCACCATTCGAAATGAGGGGGAGACGAATTTTAGAGGAATATAGGAAAGCATCAAGTGAGAGAGAGGTAGAAGTCAGGTAACGGGCGGGGTCTAGTCCGAATTGCGCCATGGCAGCCTTCCTCCAAGCTAAATAAACGTCGGCTAATAATCCCACATCCATTAACAAATACAAATGGTGTAATCTAGAAGATTGGTGCAATTAGCGGCGTTCCAAACCTTGACCACGTGTCATAGCCCCTCGCTGGAAAGGGTTTCTCCCGTAAGTTCCAAATCGAAACACTCTCGAGAAAGGATGCCGGGCTTTCGCAGGATATTGAAACCCGTCACATAATCATAAGGGTAGTACTGTTTACCCATACCCAAAAATAAATCGAGACAATCCCGAGAATACTGGGTTAACAACTGACGTGCGATTTCGAGGGAACCTTTCTGTTTGATATGACTTGAGGCGAGACTAGAAAGGGTCCCCCTAATCACGTTGTTGCTATCCACGAATCTCAGATTGCCCGATCTGGCCGAGTAAAATTTACTACCCTCGCGTTTCAGAATTTCAAAATCATGCTGAGCCCCCGCCTCTTTCAAGACCAGGGCGATGTCATATGACAAATTGTGTACGAACACTGTTAAAGTTGGCTCCTTAAATTGCATATTCAAATTGCACTGTTGACACAGTGCACACGCAAAGTTGTCCCATGCCACAAAATGAGCGTGATGTCGCATTTTCGTGACTCCAGCCTTGAATTCGACGTTACATCCTTCGCAATGAGTGCTCGCTTCAAACTTATGGGTGGATTCAGGAGTCATATGTAAAGGATACGCACGCATTCATTCACGCAATAACGCCCAGTCCCGGTTCATGTTCTGCAAACAATCATCAACGCATTTCTCTCCGTGACTTAGTCTATGGGTACAATATTCCCCTGGTCTACCATCAACGATCACGTAGCAGTAAGCGAAAGCTTTCTGCCGAGATACTATTCTCGGATCGTCTTCTCCGGTCTTCGGTTGAATATTATACGCCTCAAAATCCAGGAAAGCCATGTGCGAGATTGGCAGCAGAGCTTTAACCCTAGTAAACTGCTTAAATTGACCAGGTTCTGGGTATTCGACAGTGGTTCGAGCAGTACAGGCCTGTGTGTGTGTGCCTCACGGATGGTGGGACTGTTAAACAAAGTCAAGCAATTGTAACACATACCACCCGCGTGCTCAATCCCCCGCCCCTGCTTGAATCCGTGTCGGAACTTCTTCACGAATGCCAACATATCCTTAATCAACGCAACGTGGTCGTCAGTGATTAATAACAACGTGACCAAATGAGGGCTTTGGGGGTTACCACCTTTCCTCGCCAGATGTACCATCCAATGTTTTTTCCGCTGTTTCCCCATGACTAATTCACATAATTTATACAGATATATGTTGAGGTTATTCCCCTTTTCTAATGTTTTGAAAGAGTCATGGGTCAACGGCATATCTGGCGAGTGTTTGATATTAAATTGTCCCCTCCCCATCCTCCTCATTAAGACACGAGGGAGGTTGTTAATACGTGTGGGAGGGTTATCCCGGAGTACAACGTACGCTTCTAACGCTGTAACGACACAGTTATACCCAGACTGAATATTGATAACCTGATCACTACCGCGGACTCCCTTGGGATACACCTTGAAGTTATTAATATTCACTAACTCACGCCGTGTGATATGAAGTTCAACCCAATCCAGCGAGGTCATACGCCAACCCAAACCCTCAGTACGGCTGAGTCTCTCTTCCAAGTTATTAGCTATAAACTCAATAGCCTCCTCCAGGGAGTCATAGATCGAGTCAATCGTAGTGAGGGTGGGTGGAGTACATACATAAAAAGCACTTTTTTCATTCATGTCGCCTAGCATTCCTCACGCTGGTGATAACGCACATGTATAGCATAGCCGAGCGAATACCTCTTTCAAGGAAGTTACTGTGCACATCTTCGCGTAATCGAGCTATGCTACTACTTAACTTCATTGCCACGTCAATGTGTGACCCTACTGCAGCTGCATAATGAATGGTACTCACTACCTTATTACCCTCCGTTCTTTCCCTCGTGAGTGAAGATCCCCTTCTAGTTCCTACACCTCTACCAACACGCGATGCTTCATTATTATTATTACTCCCCATCAAATCTTCATCTAATGGGAAGTCTTCAGCGAAGGGATCTGTAAAGATCATTTTAAATAAGCACCGGAGTGAACGTGTATTATAATAATAATAATAATATAATAATAATAATAATAATAATAATATAATAATAATAATAACTGCAACTGCAATAATAATAATAATAATAATAATAATAATAGTAATAATATAATAATAATATAATAATAATAATAATAATAATAATAATAATAATAATAATAATAATAATATTTTACCTGGATTGGAGGGTGGTGAGGATGATTCATCATGGCGGTTAGAGGCTTGGACATTTTCTTTAATGACGTGACAATCTGTGTGATAACAAATTCATGAATATGGTGTGACATAACATGAACATGAAGGTTTTTATCTACATATATTATAAACCCGATGCCCATTGTTAGTCATACAGTCTATATTCAACATGTATAGCGATCACATCATATACGTGAATAGCAATGCCTGTATAGGTACATTTCCAGAAAATCGGGCGTGTAAATTTACCAATAGGTTAGCTGTCCCTATATCATTACCGAAAGGAGTGGAATATGAAGTGGGGCTAGTGGGAGTCATTCTCCCGAAATTATATTACGCTATTAAACCAAGAGATGTTGATTTTACTATTCAATTTAACACGATCTATAACGAGTCAGATGGGAAACGCGTTTATATGTATATTTATAAGTCCATTTCGGGTTTGTTGGGTGGTGATATGAATGTCATGACTAGAGCGTTTAATACGGAAATTACTGAACAATTATCTGAATTTTACGGTGAGCATATTCGTGGAGCTATCCGCAGGGACGGTTTATTCTCATGGAATGATGACACGAAGAGAATGAGCATTCCACATATCGATGCAGGAGCGGCCAAAGTTGATATGATTGATTCAATTACGATTAAAACCACTTGCTAAAGCAGCTATAGTGTTTGGTTTTCAATGAAAAAGTCAGGTATTTAATATGCAGTTCTGGTGCGTTGAGACCTCATCACGGTAGAAATATATTCCATCAAGGCGTTGAATACGTTTACCTGTATTCGGTATCGTTCAACCTACCATCTTGGGTGATAAAATGGTTAATCTCTTAGACTGCATCACGTTAGGATGTGCATCTGGTAAAGGTCCGCATAATACCATTTATAAACCTTTAAATACCATTGACGTATTGGATTACATTACTATCGATGTCTCGGATCAGAACGGTGAAGAAATAATGTTTACTGAAAATGGGGTTCTATCATGCAGTCTGCATATAAGACCTAGATAAAACGCTATCGAACTTTTCTTATAAATACCATACGTGACATATACCCGTCATAGTATTTAACCGACATGGCTGGTGAACACACCATATATTTGAGCAGTCTCGGCTGTTTAGACACGTTATCCAAAAATACACCTTCGAAATTTGCCAATAGATTACCTACACCTATATTATTACCTAATGGGGTTGAATATGAAGTAGGTTTAGCTTCGATCATGTTCCCAGGGAGTTATTACGCTATATTATCCAAAGATGATTTATTCACTCTCGAATTTATTACAGAGCGTCATAAACGTGATAGGCATACATATTTGTATAGACCGAGAATAGCAATGTTAGCGGGGGATATGAAGAGACTCGTGAGAGCTCTTAATAAGGACGTGTATGATTATTTGAAAGTTTATTACAGTGGTAATTTCATAAATTATTTTAATAGTAACGGTATATTTCATTGGGATGAAGATTTAAGGAGAATTACTATACCACGTATCAAGAGAGAGAAATTGAGAACGGGGGACGTTAAAAGTATATACGTCAAATTTAGCGGAAAAGCCGCGAAATTATTAGGTTTTCATATTAATACCGGTTATGAAATATATGGCGGGCGTGAACTGAATGAACACATTTCCCTTGATTCTCTACCTGATAATTGTGGGGTAGATTATATATATGTGTATACGGATATAGTTCAACCGACGATTTTTGGGGGGCGGGGAGACTAGTAAAATATATTGACTGTTTTACTTTAGCAAGTGGTAGAGGAAAAGGAATACATAATACAGTCTACAAATTGTTGAACACGAACATCTTGGATCAGATTTCTATTCTTATCACGGATCAAAATGGTCACCTTTTACATTTCACTAAAGACTCGAGTGTAACTTTTGCTTTTGCTGCTCCGTATAAACCTAAAGAGGAAAATTAGATGAATATGGTGCGTATATAATTCGACGTTCACCCTTGGCATTCCTTATTCGTGATCGTAACACCCTCGAGTGAACTGGAACTTGCGAATCAAGCTCCACTTAAATTGTTTGGGAATAGTATAAACAGTAAAATGAGAGTGTTATTCGCGCCTCCTTCAGGCGGAATTTAAAAAACTATTTTTATCAGACCCTTTATTAAGGAGAGGAGCGGGATTTGAGGATATTTCCGTTTTCTATCCCGGCCGCAGAAGGGGAAGTGGTTTTTTACGGCCATAAGTGGTATTGCATGTAAAGTGCTTCCTTTTCTATTTAATGCCGCAAAACCTTCAGTTAATGAATTCGGTAGATCTGTGTTATCTGATATGGTAAACAGCGGTTTACCTTTAAAAGAATCCATAAAACGAAATGGTATAAGGGCCCTCAAAACTACTGGACAACGAATTTTAAGCGGTACTGGAAGGAGAAGGAGAACGAGACGGAAGAAAACAGTGAAACGATTAGTTAGACGGTCGAGTGTGGGAGGAAAGAAAAAACGGATGAAGAGGGAAGGGCACACAGTTAAATCTAGGAGTAAATATAATAAGGACGTGTACGATCTTTTGTAACTCATTCATCAATTGACATTCGACGGGTACGCACTCGTTCTACCCTTCATCTAAAATTATATAAACACAAAACATGGCTAGCGTAGTTCCTAACATACTCGGAACTGGTAATCAAGTTCCTGTTTCATCGTATATTGCGGGTATATAAGAATTGTTCCCGAATGTTAATAGACAGAGAATTATTGAAACTTCAATTAATTCAAAGGAAAGACTGGATTTTACACCTTGTAATATTTCCATAAATCAAGTTCTATCTGATAAATATATAGAATTTCGCGTTAATGGGGTGGCAGGTTCTTTCTTAGATTTGTCAAGTATAGCTTTAGAATTATATATCACAATAGATAGGGACAACACGCAATTAGCGGATGATGTCCATGTGTCTGTCGTTAATGGTATTAGTAATACATTATTTAAATCCGCTTCCGTTTTCTTGAATGAAAAGTTGGTGGAATCCTGTCCGGTATTTAACTATCAATCATATATCAAAATGTTGAAAATGATAAAACCCTCGGCATTACCTACCACCGGCCGGGCGGGATTTTTATACGATGACTATCATGTAACGCACGGGGTAACTCGGCAATTTACTGCCAATACCTTCGGTCAAACCAGCAGGTGGGAGACGAAAGTTATGGGTGACATTAAAACGAGGGGCGTGCATACATATTTTCCACTTCTTTTGGATATAGCGACTTATAGGACATGTCTTTGACTGGATTCGGTTGATTTGAGACTTAGACTCGAATTAGCAAATAATAACTGGGTTATGGGCGCCCACACAGACGGACATTTAAATGTGCTGAATATAGAAAAGGCTAAATTATGGATCGATAGAGTTACCCACATTTATAACGCAATGTCGGCTTTAAATGAAGCGATAGCAGTTAATCCTATACAATATATATTTGATAAGACTTTATACAAGACATACGTTATTGGGCAAAATGAAAGTCGATTTTAATTGATCAGAGCCTTTTAACAGTTTGTATACCTGAAAAAATCACATTGGCCATGATTGATATGGAATCATTTTCAGGTGATCACGCGACCAATAGTCTATATTTTCAATCTTTCGATTTAAATAATATACATATTACCGTTAATGGGAATACTGTATATAATATTCAATGTAGTTTCCCTAATACCATCATGCAATTATATCACGAGACCCAGAAAAGTATAGGGGGTGGCGGTGATAATCTGATCACTTACGATAGTTTTAAAAATGGTAGAGCTATTTACTGCTTTAATTTTGTGGTGGAAGATGTTGAAGATTCCATGCCAGTGGAAATTTCGGCAAACCTGCGAATATCGATCAGGCTGGGTACGGCTACGTCTAACCCTTGCATTATTTTACTTTTCAGGGATACCAAGGGTATTTTAACGGTGGATGCGGATAGGATTATTCAGTGTGGTGTTAGGCGTTAAATGGAATGGATACAAAAGAAATTGAAATAAGTTTAAAAGGTTCACTCGGTGACCGGGTTAAATATTTAGGTGTGTTCGCTTCGGATGAAGTAGGATTTTTGACATTGCCAGAAAATAGAATTAAACCTTTAGTTTTTATATCTAATACATTATCTTCGTCTACTGATATTAATATTGTTGGTCATTGGGTATGTTTTTACGTGGAAAAATCACCTAGAAATATAATCTTTTTTTTTTATAGTTACGGTATAAATCCAAAAGTTTATTCGAATGACTTCTCTAAATTTATATATGCGCATCCCGAATATAACCTCTATCGACTAATAAAACAAATACAACCTGATAAATCTTACAAGTGCGGTCTTTACGTTAGTTTTTTTTGTTCATTGCATGAGTCACCGATGTGTGAAAGAAGTATTATCCTTAATACAAAATGTATTCTCATTCACTCGTTTGGGAGGTAATGATAAATGGATAACGGGATATTATTTTAAATATTTGAAAAAGTTTAAATGTTCACACTGCAGGTTCGGGGTCAAACGTGCTATTACGTACAAGGAATGTCTCCGCATCTTAAACAACTAAGGTAAATGCATATTTTTTATTTTTATATTACTCCATTTACATTCAATTAAGGATATATTCTATATATGTATCATACACCTTCAATCACATAACTTTTTTACTTATTTCAGGATGAGCTGTGAGAATCATTCACCCATGAACGCCGGTGATAAACTGCTAAGACTAAGTCTTAGTCGTTTCCTCTTAAACGCTTTTCGGAATATTAAGGTTAAAATAAGGATACACGTGGACGTTATATTGGGATGTGTGCTGAGACGGTCTGACAGCGATTAGTGTATTGAATTTGTAAACTGTCTTTATGTGGTCAATAAATCCTTATGAATAATTATATAGGTGTTTTTTACTATGCCCACAATGCATTTGAACAGAAAAACAGGGAAACGGAGAAAAAGAGTGCATGTTTCTATGGAATCAAGAACTATTATTAAATAAATATATAACACATTGGTTTTTTACATACCTTCACCGGGTTGCTCGTTTCCTTCAGTAGTGGGTGGTGGCGAAGTTGGTCGGGTGTTGCACTGTTGTGGGCTGCCAGTGGGAGTTGTTGCATCTCCTGCTACTTCTTCTTCTCCTGCTTCGTGGTCATGACCCGTTTCCACCTTCCTAATAAATGAGTTTGGAGCTCCAACACCATAATAGTAATGGTGTCTGACTTGAGTGGCTACTTCGTCGGCTGACAGTTCACTACTAGAGTTATTTCCCATATCTGAAAGGGAGGAATAATGACTGTTTTATATATTCCGCTTATTTCAACGGGTACATTATTTTATATGAATATCTATTCCATATACAGATGAATCTTATTGCTGTTTTTAATATTTACTATACTATATGTTCAAGTAAATGGAAAGTGTTTTATATGCTACTTACTGAATAGTGACGGAGGGAAATGACGTTCCGGTCAAGAGGAGAAATACTTGTAGGGACGGAGGGTCAGTGTGTTGCACTTACTCTATACACTTTGGGTAGGGAATAACATCAATTTTCCCTTGTCGGTTGTATTTATGGTGTTCAGTTGGGAAGTAATAATCAGGTGTGACATATGGTGTTTCGATGAAGTACTGTATTCCAAAGATGAAGATAAGATCACGCCTTGTAGCGATAGAATTTATCCCCATTGGAGGAAAGATGTGTGGAAGTTATATATATGAGTCATATGTGTGTGTGTGTGTGTGTGTGACGGCCTTTGTCGTGAGGAAATGATAAGGCTTGTTTATTCGTGTCTGCGAGAAACATGACTAGAGTGATACTGATTTTGATAAAATGAGTCATGTGTGGATGTCCTTTGGCGTGAGGGAATGATAAGACTTGTTTATTTATGTTAGTCTGAATCATTGCTGGGAGGGACTTGATGCTTCGTCACAACAGGTTTGTAATCAGTGATTGTGATAAAGGATCTCGAGTAGCGGGGCTTTCTTAGCTCATTATCTCTTGAAGGATTGTCACATCAAGACGTGAACTCTCGTCATGGCTTCATCAACCTCCTCGTGCAAGTTAGTTTTCGGGAACTTGTCCGAAAATAAGTTCCGGAAGAGAAATACGTGTTTAGTAGTGGCCACTAATTGTGTGACATGCAGGAATTACGATGTGGTGGCGGACGTCATTCGAGCTTATCCGTATGCAGAATTGGCAGGTTTTCAATATTCTCGCACTGGTGCATCATATGCCTGTCTTCGTGATAGGGGTATTGAAGGGTCCGCCATTGTGAAAAGACCTGAAAATATCACATCTTGGGAAGGCGACGAAGAAGTTGATCTACCCACCATAGCTACCTTATTAACCCAATATGGTATCGGCGCCCCAATTGAAGATAATGAATACGCGCAAAAGAGCATGGCTTATTCCAAAGATGAAGATCACGCGGATCGTTTGGGCAGAGATAGCAAACAGATGAGGTTCAATCACTTTTTTTCTTTGGTCAAGAAATTGAAGGAAGAATTATTTAAATCATCGTATGACTATGTCAAATATGTTATCTTTCCCGCTGGCATTGGTCAAAGCGGACTAGTTAATACGACTTGGTTGAATCAATATTTACCTGTGTTAGCTACATTCAGTGATGAAATGAGCAAAATTGGGAAAATATGTTGCGTGGCTATAATGAAAAAGAATTTATCCCTGTTGGAGGAAAGGTGTGTGGAAGATTTATATATGAAAAACTAGTTAGCTAAATTTAAAAGCTTTGAGGTTTTAGATGAAACGTCGTCTTTGATACACGGTCGGGAAAGTGCTGGAGAAGATGTTTTTGGTATATACTAGGGCTGTGTTGTGAAGGAACAGGTTAGAAAATATATAGTAGCCGTATGTTTCATTGAAGTATTGTTTTTGAAAAAGCGAATGCGTATATTATCGCGTTCGTGTTTGTAAAGTTTTTTTCTAATGTATGTATTTGTATGGAATATTAATTCATTCCCCTGTATTTAGAATTGGTTACAAATATAAAATAACAATTCCGTCTGTAATTTGATTTTTCAACCTCTTTCAAACTCGGTATAATAAACAAACAAAATTGAAATGTGTACCTTTGTCCTCGTATTCGGATGTGTGGCGGGGGGGGGGGGGGTGGTGTGTGTGTGGTGCGTGATTCATCATCAATAACATTGACTCGGATATGGTTTATTGGGGGGAGATATCAAATTGATAAATATATGTATCACATGTGGATGAAGTCAGTCGCCAAATATCCTTTTATCTCATGATACTCTGAATATCTAAGCAGCTGTGGATATATATATATATATATAATATATATATATATATCTATATATATATATATATATATATATATATATATATATATATATAAAACAAAATGTCAACGTCTGAGAGAGAGGGAGAGGGAGGGAAGGAGGGAGGGAGGGTGAGAGAGAGAGAGAGAGAGAGAGAGTATATTCGCAATGTGCATATATAAATTTAGAGATTTTATAGGAGGAGGATGAGGTAAACGTCCCGGTTACTTTGAAAACAATTAAAGGGGACATGAGTCGCAAAAAACAGTGAACCGAGTCTATTTGGGGTCGGGGTGGGGTCAAGTTTCATTCCCGTAGAGTTACGTGACGTTACAGGGGTAGAAAAGTGGAGTCAATTTGGGGTGAGGGTTGAAATGTTGGTTTTTATTCCCGTAGAGTTACGTGACGTCACATGGTAGGAAAGGTGGAGTCAATTTGGGGTGAGGGTTTGAAATGTTGGTTTTTATTCCCGTAGAGTTACGTGACGTCACAGTGGGGTAGGAAAGGTGGAGTCAATTTGGGGTCAGGGGTGGCCACGCCCCCCAGAATGGTGGAGTCTATATGGGGTCAGGGGTGGCCACGCCCCCCAGAATAGTGGAGTCTATATGGGGTCAGGGTGGCCACGCCCCCCAGACTAGTGGAGTCTATATGGGGTCAGGGTGGCCACGCCCCCCAGACTAGTTGGAGTCTATATGGGGTCAGGGTGGCCACGCCCCTTTTGGGGGTTTGGGGGGTTGCCCCGCCCTTTTTAGGCCCTCCACGACGGTAACATGCGCTTATCAGGAGGGGGGAAGGGGGTAGCTCGCCCCTTGGGGGGTGGGGGGGCGGGGCTTAGTGGAGTCCATATGGGGTCTTTTCCTCTACTCTTATATCTCTTGCGGAGGCGGGGTGGTGTGGGGCTTCACTGCCAGTCCTGGAATTTAGAGGTCGATGGTTCGCGTCTGTCGATCGCCAGTTCTATTATTGCTTATAAATTTCCCCTCGGTTAAATGTATATGAAAATATATTAATTCCGAGGTAGAGCGAATTAGATATTAAAGGACATTTGTAGTTCGATATACATATATATATATATATATATATATATATATATATATATATATATATATATATATATATATATACATATATACATATATATTATGGTATTGAAATAGCAGCATATGCAACGGTCTTAATTCTAAGGCCAAGAGTACACCAGCGACTTTGTGGCGTCAAAGTTTGGTGGGTTAGTGGCTTCCCATAGATTTCCATTCCTTATAAGCTGTGGCGGGGATCAACGACAGCTCTCCACAGTCGCTTGCCAAAGATGCTCGTGTGCTCTACATAGCCTATAAACACTGGAAACCTATGGGAAGCCACATCCTCGCCACACACCGACGACACTGTGTGCCGCCACAAAAGTGGCGTGTGTACTCCTGGCATAATTGTTCCCTCTTCTCTTTCTTTACACTTTCTCCCCTTTGCATTACAAAGCTTTCTCTCTCTCTCTCTCAGTTTATTGAATTTCTGGTTTCTTCTAACAGATTATAAAAGAAACCTATATTTGTGTGTTTTGCTATTTAAATCAGCAGTCGAAATTATTTTGAAAGATTAGTAAATAAGTAAAAGAGTATCGCTTTCATCTTGTATCCTTTGCACGAGTGGCAGACGGTCGTAACAAAAGCGAAGACATCCGCTCGCAGTAAAAAAAAAAATAAGTCTTTCAATCTAATTTTTTCTCTTGGCCTTGATTTCTGGAAAGTCCCATTGTTGCCCAACTGTATAATGACCTTCTTTTCTTCTCGTTCTCTACTATCCTGTGTTTAAAGAATTGGAGCCCTAGGTTCGGCTTTAAGGAGGTCTCTCTCTCTCTCTCTCTCTCTCTCTCTCTCTCTCTCTCTCTCTCTCTCTCTCTCATAGTTCCTCTATAGGTCCTCTCCCTCCCCACACCGACTGCTCGGGCAGTAATTACTTCTCTCCTTCCGACAAAGTGTCCTGAAACATCAATGGTGTTCTTACTCTTCTGTAATTGCCTTCAATGGTCTGCACGTACAGACATCTGCTTCCTCATAATTAAGGCATCAGATTTAAGCGTAGTAGGGAATTATTGGGAATGGATGCAATAATAAGTCTTACGTGTCTATGAAATGTGTGTATATGTATAACTATGTGTGAATATCACTGCCCTTTGCAACTGACGTTAATTTTCTGGTTTTCAAATTGGATTTTGGGATGATGTTTGGTAGTCCTATGGAACTATCAATATTTTTTACGACTGACTTCACTTGAATAACAATCAGTTACCCAATACAGAGCCTACTACAGTTGATGCACAATGCATTGAAAAAATCTCTGAATGACTCCTTCCTTGCCTGAGAACCGATGGTTCACAACCGCTAATGTTCTACCAATGAAAGTATTGACACCAACGTAAATTGCTTATCATATTTATCTTTACTTTATATTCTGTGATTTTATATTAATAGTATTTGGTGGTCATTCACTCCTTGTAGATTCCAATGCCAAACTTACATCGAGAAGTTTTTAGCTAACTAATACCGAAATCAGTGGGTATTTATTTATATATCCTAAGATTCGTTAAAAGGATTATTTCTGGTGGATTTATCCATCGAGTTTTGTAATAGTTCTCTCAAATACTGAAGTTTCAACCACTGTTTCCTTTCTTAATAAGATTTGATCCAAAGCAAGTAATCTGGTCGTTTACGCGATTCTTGGCTCTTTTCTTGTTGACTGCTGCAAGATGGCATCCCTCGTCGTCTCCTTGCTACACATACTTTCCTTAACAGGTCCATTGCTATGAAGGAGAGAACCGCTTTTCATATCCAGGCTGTCAATTTTCCGGCAGGCGAACATTTCACATATTTGGCTATAAAAATGATCTATACTTTACTGCATTGCTCTAAATTATTTTTATCCACTCCGTTTTTCCTTGAATTATAGTCTGCCATCTTTCAAAGCACGAGTTTGCAGCTAACCATGAATTAAGGTTAACACTATTAGGATATCAGTATCTTTCCATTGGACGTTCATTTACTTATTCCTGGAGATTTGGCAGTAAAAATATGACAAAAATTTACATCAAAATTAGAAATTAACAAACTCTCTCTCTCTCTCTCTCTCTCTCTCTCTCTCTCTCTCTCTCTCTCTTAATAGTGGTGGAACGGAAGACGGGCCTGACACAAAGATGGATGATGCCAATTTAGTCCACCACAGATGAGGCTGAGTAATTCCTCCAAGTTTCCTCTTAAAGGAATTATTGTAATTTCGTGCGGTTTTATAGTAAGGTCCATTGGCAGCACGGCGAGACTCAACAAGAACGGCGTAATTCAAATTTGAAAGACTTTGATTCCATGCACTCAATTTGACCTGTTTGCCATGGTAGACTCGTCTACATGTAACATCAAATCTTGGCTACTCATTTGTCCTAAATTTGATGATCTTTCTAGGGACATTCCTTATTAAAATAGTTTAATTTAGGAAGAATACACTGTCACCAACGCATATATATATATATATATATATATATATATATATATATATATATATATATATATATATATATATATATAATATATATATATATATATATATATATATATATATATATATATATATATATATATATATATATATATATATATATATATATATACTATATATATATTATATATATATGCTTATGTATATATGTATATATATATGTGTAGTATATATATATATATATATATATATATGATATATATATATATATATATATATATATATATAATATATCTATCATATATATATATATATATATATATATATATATATATATATATATATATATATATAATATATATATATATATATCAATCAGGCGTTGACTGAAGGAAACAGGCCAATCTACATAGTTTTTTATTCCAACGGTTCGTAATAACATTTATTACATCTTCTGGGAATCTGTCAATTAATTAAAATAATAATATTATAAAACAATCTTAAATTTACTAAAAAATTAAAAAATTGTAAAAAGACTAAAATTTACTAAAATATACAATTACAGAAAATTATTTTTATTTAAAAGCTGGAAACCCGCCAACCAACCTTAAGTTAAGAGAGAGAAAGACTGAATGATAGGAGACAACAAAGGAGACACATTAACTAAGGTACAGTTGGATGGAGGAGGTTTGGGTATTCAACTGGGGAACCAGCTGCTTAATGAGTAATGACTCTAAAATGGGTAATTCTTGGGGGTTTGGTGTTTGCCCTATAATGCAAAAATCGTCTCTTTCGATATGTGTATGTGTTTTGCAGATTTTTGCATGGTTCCTGATATTTGAATGTTCAGGGTTGGAGAGCCTACTTCCTGTTCGGAAGCTTATTCCACGATGAGAATCGATTCTGACCTTCAGTAACCTCTTCGTAGATCCCACGTAAGTCCCAGAGTTACACTTTGGGCAAGTATATTTATATACTACATTTGAGGTCAAGAAGTGACTCAATCGATCTTTATATTTAAAGAAAGACCTAATTGTTAATGGTTTTTTTTTGGTATTATTTAATACTGACTGCACCATAATGTTTTTCCATAATCTGGGTAAACTTTTTTCTGAAGGAGTCATCATGTAAAAATGGAAATTTTGCATAAATGACTAACTTTGGTACCGTGATAAATGTTTTCGTATTGTTAAAAAACTGCTTATTATGAAAACTCCGAAGCTGAATACCCAAACCTCCTCCATCCAACTGTACCTTAGTTAACGTGTCTCCTTTTTTGTTGTCTCCTATCATTCAGTCTTTCTCTCTCTTAACTTAAGGTTGGTTGGCGGTTCCAGCTTTTAAATAATAATTTTCTGTAATTGTATATTTTAGTAAATTTTAGTCTTTTTACAATTTTTTTTATTTTTAAATAAATTTAAGATTGTTTTATAATATTATTATTTTAATTAATTGGCAGATTCCCAGAAGATGTAATAAATGTTATTACGAAACGTTGGAATAAAAAACTATGTAGATTGGCCTGTTTCCTTCAGTCAACGCCTGATTTGATGTATTCCTTGGTCGTCACCTGCCTGCCCCTTGGTTGTATATATATATATATATATATATAATATATATATATATATATATATAAATGTATATATTATATATATATATATATATAATATAATATATATATTAATTTATAATATTATATATATTAATATTATTATATATATTATACCCATACATATATATATGTATATATATATACATATTATATAATATATATATATATATATATATATATATATATATATATATATATATATATATATATATATATATATAATATATATATATATATATATATATATATATATATATATATATATATATATATATATATATATGCGTTTGTGTGTACTAACATGAAAAATGTTTATAGTATTTCCGGTTGAGTAACTCAGATCGAGAGAGATGTTTTGCTATGAAGAAAGAATGGCCGATAATACTGTGGTTGAAAGAGCATGAATCAGAATTGTTAGGGCGAAGGAGAGGAGGACCTAGACACGGTTGAATTGATGAGGTTCAGGATAAGAAAGGCCTCAATGTATGTGAAATGCGAGAATATGTTTATTGACAAGGGTGGCAGGCGTGGTGTGTGTAGGGAGGCTGGTTGCTGTACTGATAAGCCTTGAGTGAAGGTGTAAAAAAGCAGGTAATGTTGTGGAAATTTGCAACAGAAGACTTTCATCCAAGATACATCATTTAATTTATGAAAATGGAAGTGTCAGATGTATTTTGTTTTAAGCACGCACACACAGATATATATATATATATATATTATATATATATATATATATATATATATATATATATATATATATATATATGTAACATAATGAGGGGGATTTGCTATGAGATATTTTAAGTAATGTATAATGTGATGTGCTATTAAAGTTTTTAGAATGTAGAGAATAAGCAATTTAACTTCCCTAGTGACAGTGTTCGAGGTGACAAGCTTTAGGAATGCTGATGTGTCTTTTTGCTGTATGTGCAGATCTGTGCATGTCTTGTTGCTACAGGCGATTGCAGAGGTGACTTTGAAACTGGTCTTAAGCAGTTTCGGGGCGTGAACATCGTGATTCGTTGCGTATATGTGCGCTTTTCCCCCTACATAAGGAAAAGTATTGTTACCATGAAGGGTAGACTATTACAGAGAGAAGGCAGGGCGGGGATGGCTCAGCCAAAGTATTTTTGTCAAGTGTCAGTGCAACTGTGGTGAAATGGGTGAGTGTTATTATATCTGTTTTGGCCAAAGTGTGGCTGGATTGTATTTGAATGTTTATTTAAGAGATATTCTGTTTTATATGATCTTTGATTATGATCTTTTGCTTACCGCAGTGTTCTCCTGTCTTCTAACAAGCGTTTCTGGAAGAGGGGAACTATTTTCTGGAGAAGAGCGGAATTATTCATTGGAGAAATGGTGTACTGATTAATTACTGCGTTGACTGTGCCTATCTGTTATGGCTAAACTAATGTTGGTGTTATTTTAATTACCGAGGGTTATTTGAGCTATTTGGACTTTGAGTTAACATTCCATTCAATCATTCTGTTAAGAATCTGAGTTATTCAGTTAATACTTTGCTTTTAAATAAATGCATATTTTTGTAATTCACGGCTCTGATTTGAGAGAGAGAGAGAGAGAGAGAGAGGCGGGGGGGAAGAAAGTATTACCAATTATCATTTGTCTGCCGCTCTGTCCTATCGCTACCAAAATGATAACGAGATAGTGACCATCTCGTTATTATATATATATATATATATATATATATATATATATATATATATTATATATTATGTGTGTGTGTGTGTGTGTGTGTGTGTGTGTGTGTGTGTGTGTGTGTGTGTGTATGTTTGTGTCTGTCTGTGTGTCGTTATTATATATATATATATATATATATATATATATATATATATATATATATATATATAAATGTGTGTGTGTGTGTGTGTGTGTGTGTGTGTGTGTGGTGTGTGTGTCTGTCTGTGTGTGCTGTGCGTGTGTGTGTGTATGTGTATAAATGTATACATGCGTGTTTGCGTGTGTGTAAAGCAATAAGCTCTAACAGGAGGTGCCTGCTGAAAACAAAACACATCTGACACTTCCATTTTCATAGAATCTTGGATGAAAGGCTTCTGTTGCAAACTCCAACAACATTAACTGCTTTTTTACACCTTCACTCAAGGCTTATCAGTACAGCAACGGGGGAGAGAGAGAGAGAGAGAGAGAAGAGAGAGAGAGAGAGAGAGAGATATTTGTATAGTTACTGACATATACACAGTGTATTTATAAATGTTAGAAGAAATGGTACATTAAATCTAGTTAATAAGAAAGATCAAAGAAAAAGAAATAGGAATTTCAATATTCGCTCCCAAAGAATTTGCACCGACGTGGGTAATGAGATGGTCTTAGGGACGATGCATTCCTTTCCGGTCTTGTGAAGCAATCAAGACCCCTGAGACGTAAATTCTGAAGGAGCAGCGTAATACGATTATATTTTCTCGGCGGCCCAAATAAATAGGGCGAAGGCATCAATTTTCGGGACTCTGCCATCTCTTATCTTCGCGACTCTTCAGAAATAATGAGCACCGACGTCGATGACGTTTCCTTGATATTGCGGAGGTTCGGAGCGAGAGAATCTTATTATAAATAAAGGAAAAAGTGACAAGTTCGAATAAAGTGACGAGAGTATTTTCTGTTCTATAATACACTTTCGATAACTCGTCACTGTTATTCCTCTTGTTAATGCCACATTTTCGTAAACGTTTAACAAAATGCATGAAATGACATATTTCACCTCTGAAAAGTGTTAGCTATCGTGTTCGGTTTAATTCTTCCTCTTTTATGCTTTAAGCAAGCACATTTTACGCGAAATACCACTTTATATGTGTGCTTCTGCCTGCTTGCCGAAAATGCAATTAATTTTGAATAACTACTAAAAAGGATTTAAGGTAATTTGGGAGTTTTGTTGGCGTCAGATTTCGTTGATGGAAGGTGTGACACTTCAATTATCTTATGAATCTTAACTTTGCCTTGGCTCTAATTGAAGTTTTCCTTTGGGAAAAAGGTCTCCCAGAGAGAGAAAGAGAGAGAGAGAGAGAGAGAGAGAGAGAGAGAGAGAGAGAGAGAGAGAACGTCATTTGGCTTGATTCATTTTTTTTTTACTGAGAATGGTTAGGGATGAATGATTGAATTTATAACTCAATCATCTAGGTAAACATTGAAGATTAATTACCTTTAGCTCTTGATAATGTTTTACAGAAACATTCAAAACACTGAAAATCTAACTAATCAGTACCTATTAAAGTGTTTACATTCATAACATCGAATATTCTCGTGGATTCTATTTTTTGGAGTAATGGTGTTATCCTGGGCTTCCTTTCAATTTTGTGTCATTTTTATTGATAAGACCACCCAAACAATGGCGCCTTCAACAACAGCTCACTCTTTTACCAACCCCCATCCCCCCACCCCTTGTCTCCTTCCACATCCCCACCTTTCTCTAAGGAGGAATTAAAAAGGTTAAATCCAAGGGAACGACTCAGTATAATTCGAGAGGCGACGTCCTGGATGAGGTTGGTATTTATCTAAACACATTAACCCTATTTTTAGATCATCAAATCTCCGGTAATGTCTGAATTACCTGGAGGGGTTGCATCTAAATTCAATTAAGGGATAAGAAGGATGGATTGAAATAAGCCTGGAAAGGAGGATGGAATTAATACAAAAAGGAAGGAAATTACGTTGGTTGGAACCTAATAGCAGTTTATTTGCAAAACACAGAATAATAAAGACGCATTTGGGTGACGGGCAGGGAAAGAATATGAGGAGAAGTAAAAGAAAAAAATAAAAGATAAAAATATAAGGCGAAATACCACTTTATATGTGTGCTTCTGCCTGCTTGCCGAAAATGCAATTAATTTTGAATAACTACTGAAAAGGATTTGAAGGTAATTTGGGAGTTTTGTTGGCGTTCAGATTTCGTTGATGGAAGGTGTGACACTTCAATTCTCTTAATGAATCTTAACTTTGCCTTGGCTCTAATTGAAGTTTTCCTTTGGGAAAAAGGTCTCCCAGAGAGAGAGAGAGAGAGAGAGAGAGATGAGGGAGACGAGAGAGAGAGAGAGAGAACCGAGATTTGGCTGCCTTGATTCATTTTTTTTTACTGCGAAATGGTTAGGGATTGAATGATTGAATTTATAACTCAATCATCTAGGTAAACATTGAAGATTAATTACTTTAGCTCTTGATAATGTTTTACAGAAACATTCAAAACACTGAAAATCTCAACTAATCAGTACCTATTAAAGTGTTTACATCATAACATCGAATATTCTCGTGGATTCTATTTTTTGGAGTAATGGTGTTATCCTGGGCTTCCTTTCAATTTTGTGTCATTTTTATTGATAAGACCACCCAAACAATGGCGCCTTCAACAACAGCTCACTCTTTTACCAACCCCCATCCCCCCTTGTCTCCTTCCACATCCCCACCTTTCTCTAATGAATTAAAAAGGTAAATCCAAGGGAACGACTCAGTATAATTCGAGAGGCGACGTCCTGGATGAGGTTGGTATTTATCTAAACACATAACCCTATTTTTAGATCATAAAATCTCCGGTAATGTCTGAATTACCTGGAGGGGTTGCATCTAAATTCAATTAAGGGATAAGAAGGATGGATTGAAATAAGCCTGGAAAGGAGGATGGAATTAATACAAAAAGGAAGAAATTACGGTGGTTGGAACCTAATAGCAGTTTATTTGCAAACGCAGAATAATAAAGACGCATTTGGTGACGGGCAGGGAAAGCAATATGAGGAGGAAGTAAAAGAAAAAAAATAAAAGATAAAAATATAAGGCGAAATACCACTTTATATGTGTGCTTCTGCCTGCTTGCCGAAAATGCAATTAATTTTGAATAACTACTGAAAAGGATTTAAGGTAATTTGGGAGTTTTGTTGGCGTCAGATTTCGTTGATGGAAGGTGTGACACTTCAATTATCTTATGAATCTTAACTTGCCTTGGCTCTAATTGAAGTTTTCCTTTGGGAAAAAGGTCTCCCAGAGAGAGAGAGAGAGAGAGAGAGAGAGAGAGAGAGAGAGAGAGAGAGAGAGAGAGAGAGAGAACGTCATTTGGCTTGATTCATTTTTTTTTTACTGAGAATGGTTAGGGATGAATGATTGAATTTATAACTCAATCATCTAGGTAAACATTGAAGATTAATTACCTTTAGCTCTTGATAATGTTTTACAGAAACATTCAAAACACTGAAAATCTAACTAATCAGTACCTATTAAAGTGTTTACATTCATAACATCGAATATTCTCGTGGATTCTATTTTTTGGAGTAATGGTGTTATCCTGGGCTTCCTTTCAATTTTGTGTCATTTTTATTGATAAGACCACCCAAACAATGGCGCCTTCAACAACAGCTCACTCTTTTACCAACCCCCATCCCCCCTTGTCTCCTTCCACATCCCCACCTTTCTCTAATGAATTAAAAAGGTAAATCCAAGGGAACGACTCAGTATAATTCGAGAGGCGACGTCCTGGATGAGGTTGGTATTTATCTAAACACATTAACCCTATTTTTAGATCATCAAATCTCCGGTAATGTCTGAAATTACCTGGAGGGGTTGCATCTAAATTCAATTAAGGGATAAGAAGGATGGATTGAAATAAGCCTGGAAAGGAGGATGGAATTAATACAAAAAGGAAGAAATTACGGTGGTTGGAACCTAATAGCAGTTTATTTGCAAACGCAGAATAATAAAGACGCATTTGGTGACGGGCAGGGAAAGCAATATGAGGAGGAAATAAAAGAAAAAAAATAAAAGATAAAAATATAAGGCAAAAAACATGCGTGTCAGCTTGACATAAATGTCTCATCAAGCAATTATTAAGAAATGAAGATATGAAATACAGAATGCTATGAAAAGTAAAATTAAAAGACTCCTTGATGCGGAGCAAAAAAAAAAAAAAAAAAAAAAAAAAAAAAAAAAAAAACACTATTTGAAATCTTCCAGAGAAGGAGACGGAATACAAATACTCCATCTAAACAACTGAAACGATTCATTCTTAAACTACTCATAATTTCATCACGTAAATGCTCTTTGAAATAAAATTAAGGCGACTTTTTATTCGATAATTAATTATCTTCATTAACACAAGTCTTCTTTTTTGCGATTGGAATTTCATATCATCAGTACATGATACTGGCATATTCCTTAATTGAACTTATACATAAGTTTACTGTGTGTGTTCATGCGAAACCATCAAATTCGAGACTATACTTAATTACTCTTTTAGGAACAGAAAACTGCAAACCACTTAGGAATAGCTTTAATGACTTCATATTTTACGGTAATCCTCATCATCGTATCGATCGTGTTAAATTTTAAACCGGTTCAATGCAAGGCAAGCAGACTTTATATGAATTTTTACGGAGGTAGAATCCAGTCATTTTTAAGAAGTTTCCTAATTGACACGTTAGACTTGTAATATCGAAATGACCCTATTACTGTTATTACCAGTCCAGATTATTAACCAAATTATCGGCAGTGGCTCCTGACAAGCTATTAAGAAAAATAATGTTAACTCCTGACAGTTTTGCGGTGCAATTTTTCATGATTGCTTTTGAACGTATGGTATGTACGACATGATATAAACGGAAAGCTCTTAAATTCCTTTAATATGCTTTCTGCCCAAAACAATTTGTTTTAGGATACTTGAATATCAGTAGAGTAATCTGCATTCTAATGGACCCAGTGTAAATTTTTCATGAATGACAAAGCAGAGGCTGCCCTAAAGCCATATTAAATTATAGTAATCACATGGGGGCTAAACAACTGAACAATGAAAGATTTAGAAATAGCAAAAGACCAGGTTAACTGGCCAAATAGAAATAAAGCGATTTTGCTAAAATAATGTGCCATCACGAATCCACTTCGATTTGCAATGTTACGTAAACTTATGGAGTCATAAATATCTTATACATTCTTGTTTAGATCTGAACTTAATTCAACTAACTCAAGAAAAAAATATTTTGTCACATTCATAAACCTATAGGAACATCATACATCAAAAGTTATTACGAATACAGAAATCTGAGCCAGATGTTTCGCTACACCTTTAAACCCACGCAGGTAGAAGTATAAATTTAAGGATATATGTAGGGTTCTCTAAGACTAGATTAAAAAAAGTTATCTTCGTATTCAGTATGTAAATTGATCTCATAGTTTCTTATTTAGATGTTTGGCCCTTTAACCGCAAGCACACTTCGACTGTAATTTCGACAGATATTACCATATAAACATAATATATATATATATATATATATATATATATATATATATATATATATATATATATATATTTAGTATATATATATATATATATATATATATATATATATATATATATATATATATATATATATATATATATATATATATATATATATATATATATATATATACATATATATATATATTTATATAAGTACTCGGCTATCTCGCTTTTTCATTTTTCCTTCGTGGCAAAAAACCTTTATATATATATATATATATATATATATATATATATATATATATATATATATATATATATATATATATATATATATATATATATATATATATATATATATATATATGTATATATATATGGGGATACAATCCACAATGAAGTAAATTCCTCTTGTAGTTTAAAATATACAAGAACTATATATTTTAAACTACAAGAGGTATTTACTTCATTGTGGATTGTATCCCCATTTACTTAGAGGTACGACATAGTACCTGGCTTCTTCATATATATATATAGATATATATATATATATATATATAGATATATAGATATATATATATATATATATATATATATATCTATATATCTATATAATATATTATATATCTATATATATATATAGAGAAATATATATATATATATAGTATATATAATAAATAAATAGTATAAATATATATCGATAATATATAGTTATATATATAGATATATATAGATAGATTATATAGACTATATATATATATATATATATATATAACTATATATATCTATATTAATTATATATATATATATATATAATATATAATATATAAGATATATATAGAATAGACATATATATATATATATATACTAATATATATATATATATATATATATATATGTATATAATATATATATATATATATATAATATATATATAATATATATATATATATATATAATATATAATATATCTATATATAATCTATATATATATATCTATATATGATATATATATAATATATAATATATAATATATATTAATTATATGAAATATATATATATATCTATACTATATATATATATATATCTATCTATATATATTTATATATATATATATATATATATATATATATATATATCTATATATCTACAGATATATACTATAGATATATATATATATATATACTATATCATATAGATATATATATATATATATTATCTATATATATATATATATATATATACTATATATTATATATATATATATATATATATATATATATATATATATATCAGATACATAGGCAATTGTAATAGCCTTAATACCCTAATAAATTCTTGAATTTTTCGGTGTTTTTTTTTTGTCACTACAAAGCCTGATGATCCAAGTTCAAAGAAGTTTGAAGAAACTGTCCTGGACATCACAATTTCTTCAAATTTCTTTGAATGTGGATTTTCAGGCTTTGTAGTGACAAGCGTATCTAAAAAAAAAAAAAAGAGCAAAGAATTCAAGAAGTTAATAGAGTATCGTGGTTATTACAATTGCATATAATATCTATATATATATATATATATATATATATATATATATATATATATATATATATATATATATATATATATATATATATATATATATATATATATATATAAATAAAGGTTTTTGCACGAAGGAAACAATGAAAAAGCGAGATAGCCGAGTATTTCGGTTTCGGTCTTGTTCCGACCCTTTATTGAACAATACCGAAAGTCTCGGCTATCTCGCTTTTTAATTTTTTCCTTCGTGGCAAAAACCTTTATTTATACATATCATCACGTTTTATATACTTCGTGATCAAGTTATTCATATATATATATATATATATATATATATATATATATATATATATATATATATATATATATATCTTAATCCCCTTTTATTAAAACTACACAAATTGGAAACCCTTACCTGTTGTCAACGTGCCCTCTGTCTGCAAACATGTCATTAGGCTATTAAGATCACGTAAGTGCAAAAATATACTATTTATTACACAAAGCAGATGAATTTAAAATAGAACAAAATGGTTAACAAGTCATAGTGACAAAAACCCAAATCTGCGCACAAAGAAAACTAGGAAGTTATCATTCTACCCTCCTGACTAAGAATTCACTCCCAGACCCAGAATGTCAATAGGTTCATTGTTTTAGTAAGGTTAGAGAATCCCGTCTCCAATACCATGGAATAGAACCCATCTGTAATAAAGATAATAATGGATAAAATATACACTTCACACATCACTCTTTTCAAAGTAATTTAAGTAAAATAATGTATTTCATACTTCTCTCTCTTTTCAAAGGTAACGGTTTTCTAAGTCTTACACAATAAATGCCCTACCTTTTATATGGGGTTTTCTCTCCCGACACCTGGCGTGTACCAAACTGACCTCTTTCTTCTCACCAAAAGAAATGTGACTTTCGCAAGTGCCCTGGTTGAATAGACCTGCAACATCCGTACAAACGAATGTACATGGTTGACGACAAGACGAGTAGTCTCTCGATTAAAATGCTTACGTACCAAATTCCTTCACTCAAGAAATCTGCCCCTACAGCTCAGCCTGTCTCCAAGCAAGACATGATATGCGATTCACTAACATTGCACACTTGTATATATATATATATATATATATATATATATATATATATATATATATATATATATATATTATATTATATATATATATATATATCTATATATATATATATATATATATATATATATATATATAATATATATATATAGTATATATATATATATATATATATATATATATATATATATATATATATATATATATACCTACTTAGAGTCTTTAAAAATAAATTAGGGATTGCTTAACAAAATTCTTCAAATTTTCTCTCGAGAGCGACGTTATAAAATTAACCACTATTGCAAAACTTGCTGTGAAATACATTCTGCTTCTGCAAAATAACCTTATAAGAAAGTTGCTTTTTGCAAGTGGAATGAATTAGATAATCAAGTATTCATTATTGCCTAATTGTTATCATATAGCTCGCAGCGTGGATGGTATACCCTCCCCAGACGTTTATTACAAGGACAACTGAAGTAGTATTTACCCTAGGTGAAACCGAAAAAACACACACACACCTTATTTTGTCGAGAGTAATTTTGTTGAGTCTCTTACTCTTGCAGGGAGTAAACAAAAATGTGTCAGCTGAAGGATAATAGTCGAGCACGTCCTGAAACACAAATTGAATGCAAATGGAACAGAAGAACGGCAGCGGCTTTCTGGAGAGCAACTACTATATGACGGCCATTATGGAAACTGCTCATTAATTCTTGGAAATCATGGGGGACATGGGCGGATTTTTATTAACGACCCGATTTCGATTTCATGTCCCATTACTGCTTGGGAAGATTTTATTTGCTTATTTCTAACTTTTGCTATAAGAGATAATTTTGTAAATAGTCTACATGACTTTATTGATCTCGTAAAAAGTTGTGACTGAAAATACATCCTCATAATTTTGTCACAAACCAATGTTCATTGTAATTTCAAAATTGACAAAGTTCTTCTTACAAGTTCTTTTATAAAAACGTCTTTACGGTAGGGAAAAAAAACTCTTTATAATGCCAGGTCTAACGAGAATAAATAAATGCTGGTGAAAAGAGGAAACGGTGGCATCATTTAATAAGAGTCTAGTGATATTGTTTCCTTTTTGGTGACTCGATATTAATGAATGATGTCACGATAGTAGGATTCCAGTTTTCGTCCGTCACAGTAAGCCCAATTCGCCTGAATTTTGTTTTCCCTTGATAACCATCAGCTTCTGCGTTTTGAATGTCAGCAATTCTTGGAGCTTATTCAAAGAACAGATTTGGAATAAGGCAGGCGCTATTTTAAACAAGATGAATACAGTGAAACTTTTATCTTTTAAAAATATTGTTCGGGATTTGTTAACTTTCTATTTGAGATTATAAGCTAGATAAGTGTAAACGAATGATTGAATTGTCTACAGTATATAACTATTGAATACCATTATTTTGGTCGACGATTCTTAATCTTCCATTTTCAGATTTAATCTGTACATCGTCTGCTATAGGATGTAAACTCCTTTGTCTGCAACATAACTTTTAGCTGTGACTGAAAAAGTGTAATATCTGAATATTTTCTTAGTAGCCTTTTTATACTTAATCGACCATATTCGTTGGAATGAGTTATTTCATTTTTGCATCTTTTTTGACGCTAGTTTTTTTTTTTTTTTTTTTTTTATACAGATTATTTCATATTCAGAAACCACTGTTTAAGTCCCTCATAAAAGCTGTATAACCACTTGTAGAGTTTATATGAAGATTTAATCATTGTCTGTCATACATATTTTAACCTTGAATTTTTACGGTAGATAGATAGATAGAGAGATAGATCGATAGGAGAAGTCAATCCTAATCGACTAATAATCATAAAAAAAGTAAAAAATGCACCGAAGTTTCTTAGCGTATAATCAAGCCCAGCGAAAATAGATGTATCTTTTGATGGTTTCGGTATAATGTCGCGGCCCATGAAACTTTAATCTAAGTACGGACAGAAAAACTCTGACAGAAAAATTGAGGACGGACAGACAAAACCATCTCAATAGTTTCCCTTTACAGAAAACTAAACATCGGAATATACTTCCCTTTACTGATGGATTTTTCTTGTTCCATTTCTTCCGTATTTTCTAAATTAAATTTGTATGTATCTCTTATAAAAAAAATTATTTAAAATTTTGTTTAATATATTATAAAAGTTAAAAGATCACATTTAGTATTCGGCGTCGGTGACCCTGGTAGTTGTGTGCCAGATAACTCACAATCACTCAATCAATCAATCCTCCTATAGATGGGTAGTATGTGGGTGGCATGTTACAAGGAGAGCAAAACTGCGATGCCTCATGAATATCAATCCAAAGGACACTACTGAAGCTGATGTAGCTACTGAGTCTGGACTCTCCCTTAGGCCTTCTTATATGATGACGGAGCGACAATGACTTCCGATTTTTACAAGGCGATTTTTTTTCTTTGAATAATTGACTGAGTTTTTAATGTTCTCTAAATGAATATTTGGCCGAAAGAACGGGGGAGATTTGTTCTTGCATATTTTAAAAAGGGACGGAATACACAGGATTCCTTTAATAAGTTTCATTGCTAATTCTAAGTTTACTGCCATCAGAATGTGACGACTGCAGTTTCTTTGGCTATCAGAGAGTTTCTGCTGTGAGAATGTTGCCATCAGAGAAAGTCTGACAAGTTATGTTGGTAGAATGAGCAGATACACAACTTTCGTCCAAGCGATTTGTCTGTTGTTGATTCGTTTTCGGCAGAAACTCCAGAGAATGGTTGCAAATGCAACAGAATGTGTTCGACGCTTTTTATTGGTAATTTTTCCTTATGTTCGTTCGGAAACTTAAATAATTACAGTGTAAAGTGCTATTGATGTGGTAAAATTCAGTTTGCATATATATATATATATATATATATATATATATATATATATATATATATATATATATATATATAACGCTATGTCCTTTGCATCTGACAATCATCACCGAAGATCCGGGTAACTCTAACTACAACGATAAAAAAACTCATTTAAATTGATACGGATATCTGTGTTGTCAAGAGGTGTCTACAATAAGGATTTTTTTCACAGTTAAATGAATTTAGGCTGGCTTTTTTTATGTTCATGCTTTCATAATTAAAAGCAAGAGAAAATTTGCCTTCATTCAATTTCTAATGGATATTTGCATTATTTTTGTTCTCTTTAACTTCGTACATATACTCAATTTATATATATATATATATATATATATATATATATATATATATATATATGTATATATATATATTATATATATATATATATATATATATATATATATATATATATATATATATATACACACATACATATGAAGCACTTAAAAAGGTTCAGTGCATACTAAAAGAACGAGATGATATAGCTCTTTTAATTTCAAAGCTAGTAAACATTCAGAAGCTAACACCAAGGCAGAGTAATTGAGTTTTATCAGAAATATAGAAATAATGACTGTGTCTCTGACATTACGTTAAATTCTCGTAGTTCCTATTGTGCCACCGCCCGCTCTTGGATATTTGTTAGAGACTATCGTACTAGTATTGAGAGATCAAATACATCTGAATTAGCCGTAGTATGGTGACATATCAGTTTCTACAGTCCTCAGCATATATATATATATATATATATATATATATATATATATATATATATATATATATATATATATATATATATTATAAGTTTCTAAATCTTGAAAGAGATAACATTGTAATTTTTAGAAGCGACAAAAATAGGACACGGAATAAATGTCACTGGAATGGAAATAAACGAAAACTTAAATTGAACGCACGGTGAATAATGGTTGCAATTGAGAGAGAATTTATGCTGGCCGTTACTAAATAAATTGAACATGAAGGGACTGAAGGAAGAAGAAGAAGAAGAAGAAGAGAGAAGATAGAGGAGAGAGAGAGAGAGAGAGAGAGAGAGAGCGAGAGAAGAAGAAGAAAAAAAAGAAGAAGAAAAAAAAATAGAGAGAGAGAGAGAGGAGAGAGAGGAGAGAGAGCAGAAGAGAGAGAGAGAGAGAGAAATGAGTTGGTTGTAGATAGAGACCTTGCAATCTGTGGTGTAATGGCTTCGTTAAATTTGTACGTCCATCAAGACCATTGCTTTCTTCATTGTTCCGTTTTTCATATCCTGCTTTTTGATTATAATTGTGTTGTTTAACTGTGCAAATGGAAAAGGTTCACAAAGGGAAGACAAATTCTTGATTGTAGATATTTAGTAAGAGTTATGTTGCAGTCTTGCAACTGCAACATTCCCACAATCTGTTATGTAGGTATTTTCATGTGTGGGGAAGGTTTATTAAGATCTATTTTACTTATATTTTCTAGTATTTCATATATATATATATATATATATATATATAATATATATATTATATATATATATATAGTATATATATATATATTATTTTATCATATATATATATATTCATATATGTATATATTATATATATATTAATTATATTTATAATTAGTTTCAAGTCTTATAATATATTTATATAATATATATATGTTAATAATATATCTATACTATATATATATATATATATATATATATATATATATATATATATTTATATTGGAAATAATATTATGTAATTTTTTGGTGGACTTTTAAAAGCTGTTGAGTTGTGGTTCTTTGTTCAGTTCCGACAGGAGAAAACTCATTTTCCAGAAAGAGCTTTCCATTCACTACAGTCTTTCGGCTCTTCTCTGAAATTCTGTAGACATTTCTATACCCGAAGTTCTCTCTAAGAAATAGCATAATTTTTCTAGAAGGAATTTTCTATTGTATGGGGAGAAACGAGTAATCTTTTAAGTGTAAGTGAAATATCGAATGAGAAAGGGCAGGAAGAGAGGCGATTGTCACTGCATTCCTTAACTTTAAGAAGTGTTGCGATGGCCACTCTAAAGTATCTTGTGCATCACTTATATGCATGCATAATACATAATTATAAGAATATATTTCATCTTACAGATGTAGTAGCAATGAGACCTCCTTCCGGATTTGAAGAAAATTACAATACAAGTGATAAAAAATATATAAAAATAAAGTACAAGCTGTAGCTCTCACATATGTTAAAATGATTAATTTTAAAGAAATACTCAGTGTACACCAAGCTCTCTTGTGTACGATGCCGAATGGTTGTTAGCGCAGTAAAACTGGTAAAATAATTTTTTCAGTTGATGATGATTGTCATCATAATTATTTGCAGGAGTTGAGGTAGAGAATAACCTGATTCCTTGTTATTAATACCTGCATTATTGCCTCTTTACAGTTGAAACTGCCGACAGTCTCAGCAACCTGTCTGCCTTCAAATCTTAAAAACTACTGAGGCTAGAGGGCTGCAAATTGGAATGTTGATCATCCACCCTCCAATTCTCAAAATACCAAATAGGCAGCTTCTAACCTCAGTAGTTTTTTTTATTTTTTATAAGGTTAAAGTTAGCCATAATCGTGCTTCTGACAACTCAACAAAAGGCCACTACGACCGGCTGAGAGTTTCATAGGCCGCGATTCATAGAGCATTGTACCGAGACCATCGAAAGATAGATCTATTTTCAGTGGCCTTAATTATACGCTGTACAGAAAACTCGATTGCGCCGAAGAAACTTCGACACAGTTTTTACTTGCTGGTTTTACCTCTGATTCAGTACTTAAAGAATAAGAGATCTCATTATATTGGTAACAATTTTACTCTGTGTTCAAGGTACAAGATTTTTTATGGTTCATCATCATCATCATCCTTTTCGACCTCTGCCCTTTTATCATCATCATTGTAGATGTATCGTTTTCCGGAGTGACGAGATATTGTCATGGATTCCCTTGTGTTATAATATAAAGACGCCTTGGCTGTTGATTTGACATTTTTTTTATATGCTGTAAGAAATTAGTGAATTTAGTTGTATTGCGTAACTTAATAACTGCTTTTACTCGCAGTGACTTTCATTATCTTTAAGCCTGGTGAAGATTCATTCTGTTTATAAACTGTGGAATGTCAATTTAACAAGCAATTCAAAGCTGATGTACAAAACAATTAAGCGGTATATTAGAATAACAGCTATCATGGGACAAAAGGATACCTGTAGTATGGTAGGAACATTCTACGGAAAATGTGAGTTTCAAGTTAATTACCTTTATGTATGAATTAAAGACTACGAAAGTAGAAAGTAGATGATGATGTAGTACATCCTCTTAGTTATGTGAAGTTAGTTTAGGGGCTTTCTTCGTTCTTATGATCTGAGGTTTAATTTTCTATTTAACGATATACGATAACTAAGGAGAAGCAGAGACATCATAGATTTAAAGTCTGTAAGGTATCCTCACCTGTACGGCACTTTTATATAAGACAGGACCGTGGGGTTTATTTCCCATTAGGTGACCAGGTAAGGAATTAAATGGACTCATATTTTTGAAGATATTGGCAATGCTTACTATTCTGACTGATTTTATTCTGTAATTCTGTTAAATGCGTTAGATCTTTTACCATTTCTAAAAGTCGTTTCCAAGAAGGTTCATTTCCCTCACGGCCAGCCTTTAGCCTTGATAATGCATTCATTCATTAATTGAAAATATTCCATTACGTCAATAAGGGGACCCTCCAGGCAGTAGGTATCAGAATTCTAAAATTGTAAGTTGAATGACCTTTAGACTTCCTATGAGGGCACTACCGCCATCTATGGAGAAGGGCGTTTACTCACTTGAGACATCCATTAGCATTATCTATTACCACTCTCCCTCCTGCCACTGAACGTCAGGAACGGAGTGTCCCTGTGACCTTGTCCTCCACAGTTCTCCTTTGTCAATTGTTATTGGTCTTATCGTCCACTTCATCTCCTTATCTCTTACTCCATCTTGATGACCCCGTTTCTGTGGATTAAGGCTCTCTCTCTCTCCTCTCTCTCTCTCTCTCTCTCTCTCACTGCATTACAGTTAGCACTGAGAGCAGTGGTAGAGCCACTGTTTTGTTTTGTTGCCTTTTTCTGATATATCGGATGCAAGTTCGAATCCTGTTACTAGCGTCAGAATTTATTTGTTTTCTTCATTTGGATCTTCGATTTTGTAGGACAAACGTGTATTACAATGAGCGCGATAAAAAAATATCAGAGAAGTTAAGACATCAATGTGGCTATTGCAAAGCGGCATTGCCAAAATGATGTAAGTTAATATGAGAAAGTAAAATTTTTACTGAGAAAAATGAGAGTTCCAGCGCTTGAACTCCGTCATTCTCGGACAAACTCTGTAATATAAGAAAAACAACATATTACGTTCTCGGTCTAGGCGCCAGTCTATGACAACTTGAGGGCACTTCAGCATCCAGGAACAGCGGCAAGCGCTTAGCTGCTCTCCTTTAAATTCAGATATATTGTGCTTGTTTTCAAATAGAATTATATTCATTGGCCTCCTTATGAGAGCGTTTGGTAAGGGGTAATTGGTTTTACTAGAAAAAAAATGAGGATTCTGGTGAATGTGAACAAAATTTTTTAGGATTCTGGTGAATGTGAAGACAATTTTCGACTGATGTGCTAATACATACAGCTACGGTCAGCTTATTGTTATTGACAAGGAGATTAATGCATCCACTAAAATTCCATATTCGACTGTACCCCCATTACTAACATAACTCCATTTCAACGTCTCTCTCTCTCTCTCTCTCTCTCTCTCTCTCTCTCTCTCTCTCTCTCTCTCTCATTCGGATCATGTCAAGATTAATGAACGCAATATTTATCAAAAGAAAATTATACTACTTTAATTTATGTATGTATATATATATATATATATATATATATATATATATATATATATATATATATATATATATATATATATATTATATATATATATATATATATATATATATATTATATATATATCTATCAAAGTAGTACAATATTGTTTTGAAAAACAATGGGTTCACTAATCTTGACATGATCCTCTCTCTCTCTCTCTCTCTCTCTCTCTCTCTCTCTCTCTCTCTCTCTCTCTCTAATCATATCCAGTATAGGTTCTTATGTGTTGGAATTATGAGTAAGATTTTTAAAACAAGCAGCTAAAATAATGTTTAGGTTGAATAATATTTGAATTTAATTGATGGTGGCATGTTTCGATTTGTAGAAAAAAATATAAATTACATTGATGTTTAACGCGTTTTATATTAAAATAGACTGACTACTTGGTGAGAAAGTTTACTCTGGTTGGAGAAACGTTAACGACTTCGCTAGACTTCCTTCATCTTGACTGATTTTTTTTTTTTTTTTTTTTTTTGCACTTAAACGACTGTAATAGGTAAGACTAAAAATGAAAGCAATAAAACAATTAAAGGCGTAATAGTAAAAGATATTAAAAGCCAGGATGAAGTTCCTCTTTGGAACTGAATTTCACTGACGAAGTTTCGTTTTCGTCACACACATCCTTTTCTTTCCCCTGAAGTTTTCCCTTTGATATTCAGAAGTCGTGTAAAGTTCATTGACTCCTTCGAATATAACTTCTGGCCGAAGTGTTCTTGATTTTGTCTCGAGAAGAGCTTTTTTGAACCAAATATGTTCGGCTTGAGACCTGGACCTGTTACTTGCAATTTGCTATTATTTAGTGCTTTGAAATGTTCCAAACTTTACTAGCAAATCAATGCATGCCAGTCGAGTTTTAAAAAAGTATAGTATTTTTCGCTTCCGCTTCTTAAAACAAAAAGGGGAGGCTTTCAGGATTGAATAAATGTTTCATTAAAAATTATTGTTGCATCAGCGGAGTTCAGTAGACTTAACTCATACATTTTGATCGTGAACATTTATTTCCATTCAGTTCTGTAAATATCTGCAATTCTACTAAGAGAGAGAGAGAGAGAGAGAGAGAGAGAGAGAGAGAGAGAGAGAGAGAGAGAGAGAGAGAGAACCTTTACGATTCCCTCCATTATAGTTTATTGCTCATTGTCTTTTTAGCTGTTTTATGATGTCACGGATGTCTGAAAGCATTTCGGTAAAAAAGGAAATCAAGTATGATATAAGTATTTGTGACTTATAATGGCCACGAATAAAGTACGAAAAGGATATGCTGGATTTTCAGACCTTTTTTTCAATTATTTCATTTCATTTGATAGATGCGTTTGTCAAGCCTTTGTATTCATTAACGATTGTTTTAGTGTTTAGTAAATGTGTATATATTTTACGCCTCTGCGTTCATCTTTATGAAGAGCACCGCTCAGGTTGTCTCAACAGCGAGAGAACAGACTGTAAACGGTCAGATATTTAGATAATTGTTTCCAGTGGGATGAAATTGGAATTTCGTAAAACGCAATACTTCCCCTCAATGCTTTTTGGTCTCAGTAACGCATTCATTCATTCTGTGCGCAACTAGTGGTTTCGATTGACTGCAGAGATACTCTCGTAAAATTGCGATAGAGATAAAATAAAATGAAATAACACACCGACAAAGCGAAAAGTAGAATAGATAGAATGACTGACTATTAGACTGGCTCCCCCCACGCCAGTTGGAGGTCGTTTATAGTTGAAGGGGTACCTGGCGAGTTTAAAATGATCGTTATTTTATGCATAAAGTAAACTGCTTTGATCTGAATAGCTTATTCGCGTAGGTATTTTTTATGTGTTTTTATGTAAAAATATACATTGATGTAAAATACTGTTGTATCCGCAGGAAATAATAAACTTTATTTTTTAACAAAAGGGAATCTTAAAACTAAAAGGCAACGTCACAATTCTTGAAAGTTACACATTTACAATTCACGAACGTCCATTCTTGTGAACATTCCCGATGATTCCTTGTCAGTACGAAACAAGAAAATGCAGGAAATTATATGTGACCGATTCCTCACCACTAGCTGGGCACAAAGAAGTAGATGCTGAAGATTAATCTGGCCTTATGCCAGCACGGGCTCTTGGTCATAGAGCAACCCATAGGGGTCTGCTTTCAGTGAGAGATAAATGGTCAGAAAGGGGCAGGGTATGAGAGGACACGCGGATGAGGACATGATGAAAGAATACGACCCTACACGTATCAGTTCCAGGCGATTGATATCCCCTAACCTTCTACATTCTTAACACCTTCCCACGCTTTCGTTGTGCCTAAAGTTTAATGTGAGTAGCCTCAGTGTCTCTCTCCCTTGTCTGTCTAGAGCAATTAAGACGTAAGGAGCAATAAGAAATATTTCGTAAACTGTCCTAATCCATACTTAAGAAAATATCAATTCAGATGTACCACGGCCGACCTCTCTCTCTCTCTCTCTCTCTCTCTCTCTCTCTCTCTCTCTCTCTGTGATAGCTTTTGGAAAACGTAGTTACAGAGCAAATGATTTCAAAGTCCAGAGTTTAATCAAGTCATAAATGGGTTTCCGCTCGGAGTTATCTACATAATGTATTTATTCCAATATGGTGCCTGAAATGTTAACATTATATGAACGCTTTTTATCATGACATTAAACAATGTCACCACGTCATTTAATTACTTTGCTTTGGAACACATTAAATGCTGCCATTTCCCAACCATTGTGAATTATAATGGCTAGGGTTAAGCTATTTCAGATGGTCAGGTTGTTGGTAGGGTTATAGTAGCAGTAAAAGTTATTTCTGTAAGTTAGAAAAAGACAACAGGCTCGACTGATAAACGTTGAGTGACATCAATGTGAAATCTAGGAAGCTGTTCGGTGTCTAAATATGCCGTGTCTGTTTTTTATCCAGTGTGCTTTTTACCCATCATCAAGACTTTTCCTCTCCTTCCGTTTGGTCTTTTCACTCCTTCCATTTTTCCTTTCGTTCCCATTGCTCTCTCTAACTTTCGCGAAAGCTACAACTTCAAGGCACAACCGAGTGTTAAGGTAACTCCTGCGTCAGAGGAGAAACTTGACGGCGAAGTTTTCTTTTTCATTCTTCTTCTAATGCCAACGATGGGTTTCTTAACTCTGGGTATTTTCGTCACAGGTGGAAGAAACAACAAGAGAGACAGAGAGAGAGAGAGAGAGAGAGAGAGAGAGAGAGAGAGAGAGAGAGAGAGAGAGAGAAACTGATACACACAAACATACAATGTAATGCAAAGCCCTCGCGAGGTGAAAGTACGGCATTCATTCGGAATTAAACGTAGTTAAACAGTAGGCGGGATAGGTAGGTAGTGTACATTGATTCAGTCTGTAAATTGCAGTTATATCCACATATATATATCATCAGGGCAAAGAAATATTTGTTGTCAGCAAATTTTAATTCGAAAAGGTCACTCAATCTGCCATCATTGATAAAATGAACATCAATCAGCTTTGTGCTGTTCATCGAAGCAAAGGAATGTTTGTTATAAGCACAGTTTGAAATGAAAAAAAGACTCCTGAATCTCCCATCTTTAATAAAACAAGCAAGAACCAGCCTTTTAAAGACTGGAACCTTGATATTATTGATATATCAGCAATTCTGCCCTCCAGACAACGCAATGACACTCCAGGTTAACGCTTTAGATGCAACATTATTTAAGCAAACCTTGGTTATCTAGATGCTTGTATCATTTTTAAAGCACACTTTTCTTTTAGTAGTATTATGCATAATTTGCAAAAAATACCTCCATAAATCGTTTTAGGGACTATTAAGCTATACTTTTTTCAAAACCTTTTGATATTACTAGACTACCCCTAAATTTAAAAAAAAAAAAAAAAAAAAAAAAAAAAAAATTCAAGTTGGTCAATGCTCTGGATATGTAACATTTCCAGTTATCACAAACAATTTAATCAAATTTAAATTTAAAAAGTACTAATGGTTACCAAAATACAAAATCTCATACTAAATACCAGAAATATTCAGAACTAAGCAAACAAGCTTTAATTCACAACATGAGTAAGAGAATGTACTCTGTAAAAATAAAATTATTTCGTATTATATTCCAGTTGAATGTTCGTTTTTAGTTTTCCGTAAAAGAAAACCATTTGTCTGTCCGTCCGCACTTTATTCTGTCCGCCCTCAGATCTAAAACCTACTGAGGCTAGAAGGCAGCAAATTGATATTTTTATCATCCACCCTCCAATTATAAAATATACCAAATTGCAACCCTCTGACCTCAGTAGTTTATCTTTTATTTAAGGTTAAAGTTAGCCATAGATCGTGCATCTAGCCCTTTCCGGAGGTATGGGATGCCCTCACTCTGTCAAAAAAAAACCCTGACCGTCAGCAAAAGGAATCAGAACAGCCTACTATGAGATTCAGGGTCTCTGTAACAAGGTTTTTTGGACTTTGCTCCTTGTCAAAGCATCGGATGTAGCTGAAAGTTGCCATATGTATATTTTACAACCACACACAAATTTTGTCAGCATTATCAATAACCTAAACCCGATCATTTTAATTTTTATAGAGTAAAAATGATCTAGCCGACGCCATGGCCAATGATTACGAGCCAAGAGTCGAAAAACATTCATTACGTAAGCAAGGTAAACAAACACCTTTTGACTAAATGTTGCCCCGCCCATCCACCAGACAGAAATTCCATCGGCTCTGAAACCCAAAGACTTTATGAATGGCGGAACGATACATAGATGTGGGTGGGGTATCAGTGCTAGCGTAGTAATACTACTGTAGCAGTAGTGCCGCAACAGTATAGCAGTAATATACATGAATTAAACGTTTAGGCCAACTGCTGGGATCCTTGAGGATCATTTAACACTTCTTACAACTACTCGAGAAATTAGTTTTTATAGCCAGAAGTTAAATTTTCTATTCCAACAATGCCCATGGTAGCCTTAAGTGTTATCCTGAATTATAACGAGGCGAAAGTGGGTGGAGCCTCATGAAGTCACCATTCTGACGATAATTATTGGTGAAGGTTTAAAGCCAATATACGGTACCGGCTATTTTTTTTCAGTAAATAGGTAGATAGCCAACAAATAAAAATTGTTTGACATTGGATATAGCAGTTATCAAATCAAGCTTGTCTACTATGTTTTTGATAATTACCAACTATTCCCTACATCTTGTCAATCTGATTGTGACCTATAAAGTAGACTGTAATTTCTTTGGAAACTTATTTTGGGAGTTAGACTAATAATCGAAGTGTTTTTGTATTTATTAACATATTTTGTTGGTTTGTTCATTATGACAATTATCAGTGGAGAGGTTCCAGAGTTCATAAAGGTGTACTGCTTTGCCTGTATTTAAATTTGTATGTTATTGTTGCCAGAGGTTTAGCCTTCGTTACGTATAGCCAATCATCCATCGAGACAGAGGGAAGAAATGCTGTCATAAGTTACGTAACGAGTGCGTTCGAAACCTTTTCTCTGAGTAAGTTGGCCCGTCTTCAAAAAAGGTCACTTTTACATTATAAGTAAGAAATTTATTCAACCTACGTAGTGCAGAATACACTCAAAATTTATGTGTTGATATGATATGTATTCTGAATAAGCGTTATATTTATGAAATGCATAGATAAAAAGTTATTGCGAAAAAACCGTGTTACAGAGGCCCTGAATCTCATAGTAGTCTTTTCATTCATTTCCTCGGTTGCCATGGTGCTTAGGTAAAATATTTTATAGCATGTATTTGTCACTGAATATGCAGTAAACAAAATCAGATAGAATGTATAAGAGTAAAACCAATAAGAATTAAATAAAAAGCAGATTTTAAAAACAATATGTAAAAACTACGACGTTCGATTCCTATTGCTGACAGTTAGGTTATATTTTGAATTTTGATAAAAATATTCAGATCGCTGAATTTACAGCGTTTTTCCATACGGTTTTTATTGAATGGGACTACTGGCTCAGAATCCACAAAGATATTATCCTAGAACCCGAAGATATCAAGAAAATATTGAGACTGGCTCATACCATGAGGTTTAATGTGTTGTAGAATTTCCGTTTGAAGGTATTCATGAAGAGTTGGAAGAGACAGTTCGTATTATAGCCTGATTTTTGTTTCTAAAATCTGCCATGAAAACCATAAATGTTAATGGCCAAGCAAGAACTAATAAAATTTACAGTTATTTTCCAGGACACCTAACAATAAAGTAAACTAAAACTCGATAATCATAGGTTCAACGTACCTTTCTAAGACGAATTAAATTGATGTCAGGGAAACAGGTTGGTTTATATAGCAAGTACTAACTGAACACAAGCAATTGGTTAGGATCAATGAGGTTAAGGATTTCGCATGTATGAAGTATTCACGTCAGCGTTGATTGAAATGTGGTCCCATTGACATCGAATCGATAAGAAAGTTCTTACTCCACTCAAGCCTTGCCATATAGTAATAGTTCGTTAAACAAAGACTGAAATCTACTCCTTTAACTTATCAATAAAGCAGAGGAAATTGTAGTGTGTAACTGCAAAATAATTTATTCCTCTGAATTAAATTTTTGAACGCGCCAGAGGAAATGGAACAATAAATGCAATCCCTTGGTAAAAGAGATTGTCCAGCGGCTTCGGCGATTGTATCTTTCAAAAATACAATCACTGTCAGCTGGATACATATTAAGTTCACTGGCGACCGGTGAACTCGTGTCTTCGCTCACACGATATTGTTTGAGATCCATAAATATTTCGAATTCAATATTTTCCTAAGATTCGGAAACTGCTGTTCGATCCTCGCTGACAAAGGAACTCAATCTCTCCTCCTCGCTGGGTACGACTTATCCGAGGACGACGTCATTTTTTACCCAGGACTTTTTCCCTTCCGTGTATCGCTGTGCTTATTTCTGCGGGATGACGTCAGCTTTTGAATCTACTTGTATTTTGTTTGCCTAGGCGGGGAAAGGATTTAGGGATTATAGTGGAAAAGGACCGTCTTGTGGCTGTACTTGTTTTCCTTTATAACGTGGACGAAGGCAGTGGTATGTTTTGCCTCTTTGTAATTAATTACTTATATTTATTGTAATTGAGCAATTACCCACTTATGCATGTAACCCATATAACGTTTGATATATAATGAAAACAATACGGTGGCAGATTCATCAAAATTTTGAAGTTATTTGCCACGGCATGGATACGCTGCACTAGTATTATTATAATGCCTAACCAAACGTACTAAAGTGTTCCATAACAATCGTGTTCTTTACTCTAGAACTCTATGGATTATGTTACCCTTCCACATCTCTTCAAGATATATTAGCCGAAGAGAGAACGAACAGAGAATATGTATTCATGGGTTCTCCTCAAAATCCCTTTGGGGGTAAAATCTTACCCTACTCTCTCCACTTCTCAGTTGCTCACCAGGTTTGAGATAGAATATTGTGCACCAGAGAATGTAAGAGATGCTGTGCACCGATAAGGGAACTTAATTTGATGTTTGTATAGTCACATTGTACACACTTTACTTTATACATTTTCTGCTCGGATGCTGTGAGATGCTTGATTCTCGAAGTGTTCGGGAAATGACGAATTCTCTTTTTAGTTTTCCGTAAACGAAAATTATTACAATGGCTTTGTCTGTCCGTCCACCCTCAGATTTTAAAAGCTACTGAGGCTAGAGGGCTGCAAATTGGTATATTGATCATCTACCCTCCAATCATCACACATACCAAATTGCAGCTCTCTAGCGCCAGTAGTTTTTATTTTATTTAAGGTCAAGGTTAGCCATGGATCGTTCGTGAGGAATCGTCGAGTCCAATTCCGGAGGGTCGCCGATGCACCTTTACATGACCACATCTGGGGAGCAAGTGATCGTTACCCGGTCGTAACTGAGAGTTTCATACTGCTGCACATCGAGAGTTTTCATACAGCATTTTGCGCTGAACAGGAAACTCGATTGTGCCAAAGAAACTTAGGGGCATTCTTTTACATGTTTTTATTTGTTTTCAGTTGCAGACATAAAGGGCATTCTATTCTGCAGACGAATACCACTTCTCTTGCCAGTCATCGTGCCGGAACACCCCTCAGTCTTCCTCTCTTCCTAACAATATTGTATTGAATATTTCTCTCAGCAGGAAGCTTCCTCTGGCTTGGCAAAACGGTTCAACAAAGTATTCGGAAAACCGATATTTTTCTGTAGACTGCGCTAGGTTAACGAAGTTACATGATTGTAGGAGCCGTTTTTATTGAGGACTTGGAAGTTTAGAAAGACAATATCTAAAGTTTATTTTGTGTGTGCCTCTTTCGATGACAGTTCTTGCGTCATTAGTTTCTTCTTAAATGTTTCCTTATTATCCCCCCGCCTCTCTCTCTCTCTCTCTCTCTCTCTCTCTCTCTCTCTCTCTCTCTCTCTCTCTCTCTCTATGCGGTCGAGCGGATTTCTTGGCTCCGGCATGATTTGTATGTGCGCATATATATATATATATATATATATATATATATATATATATATATATATATATATATATATATATATATATATATATATATATATATATATATATATATATATATATATATATATATATATATATATATATATATATTATATATATATATATATATATATATATATATATATATATATATATATATATATATATATATATATATACATATATATATATATATATATATATATATATATATATATATACATATATATATATATATATATATATATATATATATATATATATATATTCATAATACAGTATGAATAACAATGATAATTAGTATCAGTTATTTTTTCGTAAAAAAATATGTGGAATTAAACCACTTTATTTCTCATTAACATTGGACACCATCCAACGGACGAATTGCTCAGAGAAAGTTCCCACTGACGAGAGGAGGCCCAAACTTTTCTGATTTAACTTTGCCTCAAGATTAAAAATGAAAAGAAAAACTTCAGTAAATTCTGATAATGAGCGTAAAAATGCCCGGTTTTGTATATACGAGAAAATACAGTATTCCCCTTACTGTTTTTTTTATTTATATTTAAATGAAGTGATTAGTGTTTTTTTAAGTGTAAGGGTTTATAAGATGTGTATGTAAAGGATATTCCAATTTTGAAAGGATAGGGAAAATCTATTGCTAAATATGTGTAAGCAATCAGCGATATTCAGAAACTGGAACGTGTTCATCATTTATATTAAATTTTATCTTGTCCACGTTTACTTATTTGCTCTTTTCAAACTAATGCTATATCCTCCTTTTAAGGATGTTGACTTATAAGTTTAAGTCTTTCATAAATGTGAAAATTATGATAGAAGTTTTACTTGAAGCATGTAAAACTAATACTCTCACTTGATTAGATATGAAAAGTAGCACTCAATTATTATTTTTGTTTTCCAAAGGAAACTGAATAAATGCAGAGGTTCTCTCTTGAAGCACTGAGCATATTATCAGCTTTTTTATGTTCCTACACTCCTACATTACAGGCTTATCAAAATATTAAGGTTTTTTGTTATAAAAAATCTTACATACCAGATGATCTGACAAGAACTTTTACCTTTCTCTAGCTCCAGATATTTTGTAATTCTTTCATTAGCTACTGCTGTTTTTCTCTTCTATCACCTATCAACATTGTATAGTATGAAAAAATCTGCACTGCTCATTTTATTCACGATGCCTTTCCTTATATCATAGCTTTCAACCTAAATATCACGTACTTTATCGACGTCCACCAACCTTCATCTGCAAAGTTCTAAACATTCATTAAGACAAACCCACTCTTGCCTTAGCTCCACTTCGTCATATTGTATCTTTACAACGTGTGCTAAAAGCTAATTCACGAAAAAAAAAATGTTTGATAGATACACCGTCTTCCTTGTCTAAATCCAGAATTTTTCCTTGGCAGTCACTATGTTTCCTTCCTAAAGTAGTGTTGACATGCATTTCCTCTTTTAACTCATTGTTTTGACCATAAAATTATTGGCGATATAATATACCTCCCTTTTCGTAGAATAATTACTAATGTAATTTTCCGTGTACATTTCTGAAGGAAAATCGTTGGCAGTGAAAAATAAATGTTCAACAATAATCAGCTTGCTCATCCGAGATTCATCTCTACTAATTGAGTTTCATAAGTAATTAAAAACTTTTCTGTAGAATTTTTTTCTTAAATATTAAATAAAAACGAAGCCAATTTGTTTAAGCTCGTTAATTGAACAGAAAATAGATAAACTTACTGGAGTGAGATAAACTATACCGTGGAAAGTTTAACGTAATATTTTTGTGAGAATTTTTTATTCTTGTGGTCCGGTTGGAAGGTAATGGTGGGAGATGGGGGCCGAAAGTAGGGCTGGGGGCTGTAACACTAAAAGGAAAGAGCCTGAAGTAAAATGTGAGGGAAGAAAAACACATGTGGAAGGGGTTAGTTCCCTAAAGATCCTTCACATCCGTTCGTGTTTGTGCTAATAATCATGTTATTCACCGTAAGGCATCCTTATGAGGAGATATAATAATTATAACATACATAAGGAAGAATTTATATATATATTTTTATCTATATCCCCCCATAGCCAGCAGATATGGAGCTCGATAAAACTGAGATACTTCAGTAAATAACACTAACCTGTAATTTATCATTTTTAAATTAAATGGTCACTCGACTGTAAAACAGGCGGAAAAGTTTAAATACTTAGGATCTACTTTAGGCTAAGAGGGAGGATGTGAGGATGAGTTTCTCGTAGAGCAAGCGTGTGTGTGTATGTGTGTGTGTGTGTGTGTGGTTGTATATACACATACATACATATAATTATACATAACAAGGTACTCGTGCAGAAAACGCAATCGCTCTAGCCAAACACAATAAAACTCTCGATGTCTTACTATAACAATTAGTCCTATGATGTTGACAGTAAGATAAAAGCTGCGTGGGGGAAGTAGAGAGAGTTAGTAGGAGTAGTGATAAGACCAGTGTTAATGGAGAAACAAATCCATAGTTATGTAAATGTACATATATTTCAGTTTAAAAACAGCAAAGATAGCTTTCGGGAATCTGTTCGGTTCCCCTTATCAATCTGACACGTTGAAATAACACTCCAGCGAAGTGAACATAACAAGAGTAAAAAATTAAGTGATTTGTTTATAAACAATGGGACCGATCGTCAAACATAAATCAGGCAATGTTAATGTATGAAGCTGAAACATGGTCTTTAAGAAGAACAGAGGAAATAAAGCTTGAGAGAAGAGAGATGAGAATGCTGAGGTGGATTATGAGAATATCGCTGCTTGAGAAATTGTGAAAATAATGAAATAAGAAGAAGAGCAAGCTTAGTAAAGATTTCAGAGATTGATAAGAGAGTCACGACTGAGATGGTATGGGCATGTGTTAAGGATGGATGACGAGGAGAGAGTGAAGAGGGGTTGGGAACAACCTGTTAGAGAAAGCAGATCGAGAAGGAGACAGAGAATTAGATGACGAGATAAAGTGAAGGAAGATATGGAAGTAAGAGGTCTGGTGGAGGAAGATGCCTTTATTAGAAGGCAGTGGAAAAGGCGCATCAGGCAACCGACCCTTAATGTAGGGATAATGGTGGGAAGAAGATAAAAATGTAGATAAATGTAAGTAAATAAAAAAAATAATAAACAAAAATATATAAATACATAAAAATAAATTAATAAAAATGAGTACATAAAGTAATACAAAAATAATAAAAATAAAAATAAATAAATACAAAAATAAAAATAAATAAATTAGTAAATAAATAAAAATAAAATAAATATATAAATAAACAAATAAATAAATAAATAAAAATAAATAAAATAAATAAATAAAAATGAAGAATAAGAATAAATTAAATTAAATACATAAATAATTAAAATATTAAAATTAATTTATAAAAATTATAAATTTATAAATAAAACTAATAAAATGATATTATTAAATTAAAATAAAAAATTGAAATAAAATAAATTTAATAAAACCGAATAAAAATGATGAAATAATAATAATAAAAATGAAAAGATAAAAAATAATAAAATATATACAATAAAATAAAAAACAATACTAATGACTATAACAGAGATAAAAATAAAAATGAAAACTTAATAATTAGAAAAATGAAATAATATGAATAAGCAGAATCCTTGATCATATATGGGGCAGGGGAGTGCACCATCAGCTTCCTCAAAAATACAATGGGCAACTGAAATATAGTATTGACAAGCTCTGGGATAAGACTAGGAGAGGTTAACATCAGGAGAGGGATCTTCCAGGGCGACTCACTGTCTCCACTACTCTTCGTAGTAGCCATGATTCACATGACATGATGGAACCAACACGACTTTAGCGAGAGTTTCTACGACTTGTGCATAGTGCATGGGCACACCGCTTCCAGGTTGAGATGCCCCCAAAGAAAGCAGCTGCGATTATTGCCATTGCAATGGCAGCGACGGACAATCATTCAGTTCTAGTAGGCCCTCCAGCACAGTGCCCTATATTTGCTGCACCTCCCAGAGATCGCTATACTGCCCAACAGGTACGAGCTTCCGATGACACAGGTGCGCAGATATCCATCATTCGCGAGGATGAGATTCCTTCCGGAGCTCGTGTTGACAGGCAGCAATTCGTCACAAATGAAAGCCTCAACCACGTTAAGATGCTCATGCTTACTGTCTGGTATGTACTATGGAGGTTGTACCGTACTGCTAAGACAAGATTGTAAGCCTCCTCCTACCTTTTCACAGTCCCAGGGCCCCGTAGTTCCTTACGTACCTCCAGACCAATAATACAGTCCTCCATGAACCAAGGTATCTACAGAGAGAGGTAGTATCATCACCACTCACAATATCCCAGAAGCCTCTTTGTGTACTTTGCTGAACATCTGTACGAGAAATCTCCCGATATTTGGTGCGGGCGTGGTTCTTTATAGGCCCCTCCTGGGCTTGGCAGGAGAGTCACTTACACAGGCGCATGGTGGTCATACAAAAGGTGGGCATAAGTAAGGTGGTTGCATCTGGAGCGAAAGAATTCGGCTTATTGTCATCTCTCGCATGCCTAGGCCACGTCCCCTTTACACCTAGGTGGCTCTGCGATGAAGGTAGGCTTAATGTAATTGTAATTTAATTGAAATGTTATTCATTACACATTCATAAGGTAACTGTAATTGTAATTCTTCAAAGAAATCTCTGCTTATTATTAATTTTAGTTGTAATTGAAATTTGCTAAAGGCATGATGACGTTATACTTATAGATATGATGTCACATACAAACATTTCCTTATGTTAAAATGTCAATATAGTTAAAAAGACCGCCTTCACTCTTTGAGTACTTAAATATGACGAGTAGAGTAGAAATTGGGAGGAGCTTAGTAATAGAAAACGATCAAGCAAATATCCTGGGTGAATGTTGTATCAATACTCAAAAGGTGATATAGCCAATAGACCAGACGTGACGTTGGTTGACAACATTAAATAGAAGGTATCACTCATTGATGTCGCAATACCATGTGACACCAGAGTAGAAGGGAAAAGATTGAAAAATTCAGCAATGAGAAAAGCAAAATTATGAAAAAAGACCTACATAATATTACTGCAACTGAGGCAGCAATTAATTTTAATTTAACATGTTTTAAAGATGGTTTACTTCATAAATAAAGCTAAAAATAATTAAACAATACCAATGTCAATTGAAATTAAAAATAAAATAAAAATAATAAAAATTCGTAAAAAAAATACATACACCAATGTAAATTGAAATTAAAAAATAAAAATAAAAATAATAGAAATTCGGTATAAATAAAATAACAGTAATAAATATAAACCTGAAATTAAGAGTTATAAATATAAAAATAATAAAATAATGAAAAAACCAAAAAATATATAAATATAATAATATACATGCAACTAGTAAAACGATAATAATGAAATTTAATAATGCAAACAATAACTGTAAAAATAAAAATAACTATAAAATTTTAAAAATAATAAATGAAATTAGTAAAATATAATATTAATAAAATTTCAAAATATAAATAATATGAATGAAGATAGAAATTAAAAAAAAAAAAAAACATAAGAATAACAAAAAAAAAATAATAAAATATAATCGGAATAAATAAACATAATAATAAAATACATCAAAGTAAAAAAATATATTCAAATGAATAAATGGATAATTGATATTAGAAGATAAATTTGAGCAAATTAAATAAATAAATAAGAATTGACAATAAATAAATAAAAACACTGGAAACGATAAAATAATATTAATACACATAAATTAAATAGATAAATAAAAAAATAAATAAAAATGAATAAAATAAATACATAAAAAAATAATTAGAATAAATTATATAAAAAATCATATACATAATGAATATGAATTAAATGACATAAGAATAAAAAAAATAAAATAAATAAATAAAGAAATATATAAAACGAAAATGAAATCAATTAAAAATGAATAAATAAATAGCAACAAAAAAATAAAGTATAAAACATAATAAATGCATGAACAAATAAAATATAAAATAAAAGATAAATTAAAAGAATAAATACAGATTAATAACTAACAATAAATAAATAAATAAAAATAAACAAATGATTAAATAAATAAAAATAAATAAAATAAAAAATAAATAAATATATATATATATATATATATATATATATATATATATTATATATATATATATATATATATATATATATATATATAATAGAAGAAGTAATTAAATAAATTAAAATAAAAAAAATATATAAATATATAAAGATAAAAACAAATATGTAAATAAATAAAAAAAATTTTTAAAAAAAAAATAATATATACATGTAAATATATTAATAAAAATAAATAATAAAATTAAATAAATGAAAGAAAAATAAAATAAATAAACTAAAAATGAGAAGGGAGTCGAAAAAAATAAAAAAAAAAAAAAATATTAAAATTTAATGAATATACATAAAATTTTAAATTAATATTTAAAAAATGAATAAATAAACTAATTAAATAAATTAAAATCAATAAATAAATAGGTTATTAATTAATAGATTCAATCAATAAAAAAAATAAAAAAAATAAAAATATAAAAAACATAATAATAAATAAATAAAAATTTATGAATATAAATAATTGAGAATAAATAGAAAAAAAAAATAAAAAAATACAAATCAATGCAAATAAATAATTAAGATATTAAAATATTAAAAATTCAATATATGAAAATAATAATATATAAATAAAACTAATGGAAAAAATAATTAATTAAAATTGAAATTTCTAAAATAATATTAGTTTGATAACACCAAATAAAAATGATGAAATAATAATTAAATATAAATGATAATAATAACGAATAAAAAAAATAACGAGATATATACAATAAAAAAACAATACTCATAACTATAACATATAAAAATAAAAAAGAAAACTTAATAATTCGAAAAAAAAAATTAATAATAATAATAAACAGAATCTTTGAACATATATGGGGCAGAGGAAAGCACCATCAGCTCCCTCAAAAATATAATGGTCAACTGGAATACAGTATTTACTAGCTCTGGGATAATACTAAGAGAGGTTAACATCAGGAGAGGGATCTTTCAGAGCGACTTACTGTCCCCACTACTCTTCGTAGTAGCCATGATTCACATGATAAAAGTATTACTGACGATGGACCTAAGCATGACTTTAGCGAGAGTTTCTACGACTTGTACAAAGTGCATGGGCACACTGCTTCCTGGTCTAGATGCTCCAAGAAAGCAGCAGCAGCAGTTACTGCCATTGAAATGTCAGCAACGGTCAATCCTTCAGTTCTAGTAGACCCTCTAGTGCAGGGCCATATAGTATTTGCTGCACCTCCCAGAGGTCGCTTCCAGTCCACCAGGTCCGAGCTTTCGATGACACAGGTGCGCAGATATCCATCACTCGCGAGGATGAGATTCCTTCCGGAGCTCGTGTTGACAGGCACCAATTCGTCACAAAGGAAAGCCTCAACCACGTTAAGATGTTCTTGCCTACTGTCTGGTCGAGAGTCACACGACCTCACCGCTCTAAGGTATGTACTATGGAGGTTGTACCGTACTGCTAGGTCAAGATTTTAAGCCTACTCCTACCTTTTCACAGATCCAGACCCCTCGTAGTTCCTTACATACCTCCAGACCAATCCTACAGTCCTCCAGGAACCAAGGTATCTAAAGAGAGAGGTAGCATCATCCCCACTCAATATCCCAGAAGCCTGTTTGTGCACTTTGCTGAGCATCTGTACGAGAAGTCTCCTGATGTTTGGTGCGGGCGTGGTTCTTTATAGCCCCTCCTGGGCTTGGCAGAAGAGTCACTTACACAGGCGCATGGTGGCCATACAAAAGTTTGGCCTAATTAAAGTGGTTGGGTCTGGAGCGAAGGAAACAGGCTTGTCATCTCTTGGCTACATAGGCCATGCAACCTTTACACCTGGGCTACTGTGCGATGAAGGCAGGCTTGTAGTAATTGTAATTTAATTGAAATGTTATTCATTACACATTCTTAAGGTAATTGTAATTGTAATTCTGAAAAGAAATCTCTGGTTAATATTAATTTTAGTTGTAATTGAAATTTGCTAAAAGGATGATAACGTCATATTACATATATGACGTCAAATTCCAAGATATTTCTTGGAAATCAATGAAAATCTAAACATTTCCTTGTTTTCCTAATTTTTGTGGCATCAAATAACATAATTTAGCTATGTGAAAATATTAACATAGTAAAAAAGACTGCTTTCCTTCTTTTAGAACTGAAATATAACGAGCAGAGTAGAAATGGGGAGGAGCTTACTGATAGAAAACGATTAAGCAAATATCCTTGGGGACTGTGGTATCAATACAGAAAAGGTGATATATGCCAATAGACCAGACGTGACGTTGATTGACAATATTAAGAAGAAAGTATAACTCATCGATGTCACAATACCATGTGACACCAGAGTAGAAGGCAAAGATTGAAAGTATCAGGAGAGAGAGAGAGAGGAAGAGAGAGAGTAGAGAAGAGAGAGATCAAGATGGAGAGATAGAGAGAGAGAGAGAGAGAGAGAGAGAGAGAGAGAGAGAGAGAGACTGACTTTGCCATCATAGTATATCTATAAAGACTGATACATAATTATGTTCACTGATCTTTACCCTGCATGTGAAAATGACCTCCATAATCACTCTACAAGACTGTTTAGGTAGTGCCAAGGAAAAGTCAGAAACCAGACAGAAAAGAAATTGACCCTTGCAAAACTCTACGGGGTTTACTACGTAAGTTTAACTACAGACTCTGCATCTTTGAATAAAATTAAAATAGACTTTCATAATTACCTATTTTAAACATACCAACATTCTGTGCGTAGTTCAGCAGTTTAATCATCAATGAGAAAATCATAATTATGAAAAAAGACCTACATAATATTACTGCAGCTGAGGCAGCAGTTACTTTCAATTTAACATGTTTAAAAAATGGTTTACTTCATGAATAAAGATGAAAATAGTGAAATATTAATAGTTATAAATATAAAATTAATAAAATGATAATGAAAAATAATAATATTAAATATATTTAAGAATATACATACAACTAGTAAAATGATAAAAATGAAATTTAATAACAAACAATAACTGTAAAAGATAATTATGAAATTATAATAATGAATACAACTAGTAAAATATAACATTAATAAAATGTAAAAATATAGTTTAGTATAAATGAAAATAGTAGTAAAAAACATAAAAATAACAAATTGATATTATTTTTATAAATGAAAAAATAATAAAAATATAAGTTAGAATAAATGAAAATAAATAAATAAAAATCAATGAAATAAATAATTATATAAAAATAAATAGATAAATAAAACGAATAATTTATAATAATAAAAAAATAAATAAATAAATAAACAAACAGATAAATAAAAAATAAAAAATAAAAAATAAAAGAAAATTATTAAATAAATGAATGATAGAAATTAAATAATAATAATAAATAAATAAAAAAATAAAATAGGAAAAATATTTAAATAAATAAAATGAAATAAATAGATAAATATACACAAATAAATAAAAATAATAAGAATAAAATAAAATAAATAAATAATAAAAAAGTTAAATATAAATAATAAAAATAAATAAATAATGAAAGAAAAATATATAATTAATAAAAAAAACATATATAATTAAATATGCAAAAATAAGAAAATAAATCAATAAATAAAAAACATGAAAATTAATAATAAATAAAAAGAATAAATGGAATATATACACAAATAAATAAATAAAAATAAATAAATGAATAAGTAAAAATAAATATATAAAGATTAATATATAAAAAAACAAATAATAAGTAATATTAATAAAATGAAATAATAAATAATTTAAAAAATCAATTCATTAAAATAGATAAATAAATAAAAAGGATTAAATAAATAAACAATTAAAACAAATAAAAAAATAATAATAAAATAAATAAAATACATACACAAATTAATAAATAAAATAAATAAACCGAATTAGTTTTGAAAAACAGAAATATAAATAAAAATAAAGAAAATAAATAAAAAATAATAAATAAAAATAAATAATTCAATAACAATAAATAATAAAGAAATATACAAAAATCAATAAATTAATAAATAAAAATAGATAAAGAAAAATAAATTGATAAATAGAAATAAATAGATAAAATATAGAAAAAAAATAAAAGCGAATAATTAGATGAAAACAAATAAATAAAAATACATGAAATTAAATATATATATAATAATGAAATAAAATAATAGTAAATAAAAATAAATGATGATATAAAAATTTAAAAATTAATATAAAAATTGATAAATAAATAAATAATAATATATTATTATAAATAGAAATATATATAAAATAAAAATATTATAATAAATAAAAAATAAAATTAATAAATAAAAATAATAATTAAGAATAAATAATTTAATAAAAAATGAATAAATAAACACACACACAATATATATATATATATATATATATATATATATATATATATATATATATATATATTATATATATATATAATAATAATAATAATAATATAGAAAAAAAATTAATAATGAATAATAAATGAATTGATATATATCAATAAATAAATTTAAAAATAAATAAACATAAGTAACTAAAAATAAATAGATATATAAAGTATAAAATATACTATAAAATTAAATAAATAATGATATATAAATAAATGAACAATTAAATCAAAATAAATAAATAATTAAATACATATAAATAAATAACTAAATAAAATAATGAATGAATGAATATAAATAATGTATAAAAATATATAAAAAAGTAAATACAAATACTAAAAGAAAATAATAAATAATTGAAAATAAATATATGCACGAAAATAAGTAATAATAAAAAATGAATAAATAGATAAATAAATAGAAATAATAAAACAAAAATATAAATAAATAAATAGTAAAGTAATAAAGAAATAAATCAATAAATAAAAATATATATGTAAAAAATATAAATAAGAATAAATAAATAAAAATAAATAAATATTTTAGACATGCCAACCTACTGTGCGTACTTCAGCAGTTTAACCAACAATGAGAAAATCATAATTATGAAAAAGACCTACATAATATTACTGCAGCTGAGACAGCAGTTACTTTCAATTTAACATGTTTAAAAAATGTTTTACTTCATGAATAAAGCTGAAAATAATGAAATAATCAATGGAAATTAAAATTTAAAAATACAAATAAAAGTAATAAAAATAAACCTAAAATTAATAGTTATGAATAAAAAATTAATAAGATGATAATGAAAAATAATATTAAATATATATAAAAATATATTAATATACACACAACTAGTAAAATGATAAAAATGAAATCTAATAATACAAAAAATAACTGTAAAAAATAGTTATGAAATTATAGAAATAATGAATACAACTATAAAATAAAAAAATAATAAAATGTAAAAATAAAATTAATATAAATGAAAATAGAAATAAAAAACATAAGAATAACAAACGTTAGAATAAATGAAAATAAATAAATTAAAATAAATGAAATTAATTATTATATAAAAATAAATAAATAAATAAAACGAATAAATTGATAATTAATAGAAATAAATAGATAAAGAAAATCGATAAATGCAAAAGTAAAAATAGAAAAATAAAGAAAAGAAAATTAATAAATAAATGAATAGAAACATATGAATGTAGATACAAAATAAATAAAAAATAGAAAAAATAGTTAAATAAATAAATATATAAAATTATTAAATTGAAATATATATAAAAATAAAAAATATAAATAATAAAGAAAATAAAAATAATAAATTAAAAGTAAAAAATAAGAATAAATAATTTAATTAGAAATGAATAAATAAACAAAATATATATAATAATAAAAAAATAAATAAAAAAAAATTAATTAAAAAAAGATAATAAATGAATTGATAGATATGATAAATAAATATGAATAAATAAAATAAACATATAAGTAAATATAAATAAATAAATAAAAATAAAAATAAATATACTAAAATTATTATAATAAATAAGAAATAAATAAATAAATGAAAGAACTACTAAATCAAAATAAATAAATACATAATAAATACATAAATAAATAAAATAAATGAATGAATAATAAAAATTAATATATAAAAAGTAAATGAAAATATTAAAATAAAATAATAGATAATAAAAATAAATAAATACATGAAAATAAATAGATTAATAAAAATGAATAAATAAACAAATATATAAATAAATAAATAGTAAATAAATAAAGTAATAAATAAATAAGTAAAAATATGTATGTAAAAAAATATAAGTAAGAATAAATAAATTAAAAAAATAAATAAAAAATAAATTAAGAAACATATATAAATTATAAAAACGTATAAATAGTCAAAAAATAAAAGATTAAAAAATAAATAAAATTAAAAATAAATAAATAAAGATTAAAAATAAATTAAAAAATAATTAAAATAAATAAAGGATTAAAAATTAATAAATAGAGATACAAAAAATTAAATAAATAATTGAAAAACTAAATATTAAAAATATTAATAAATTAAATATAAAAATAAAATTAATAAATATGTAAATAAAGATAAATAATTTAAACATATATAATATGTTATATAAATATAATATATATTATATATATATTATATATATGTATATTATAATTATAGATATATATATAATATCATATATATATATATATATATATAATATATATATATATATATATATATATATATATATATATATATATATAGAATATATATATATATTATATATATATATATATATCAATATATATATCTATATATATTTATATATATATATATGTATATATATATATATATGATATATTATGATAAATACATAAATAATCAAAAATAAATAAACGAATTAAAAAATCAATAATTAAAAATAAATAAATAAATAAAAATAAATAAATGAATAAACAAACATATATATTAATAAATAAAAGTAATTAAAGAAATAAAGAAAATGAATACATGAAAAAAAATAAATAAAAATAAACATGTAATTAAATAAATAAATAAAAATAATTCTATGAAATTAAATATATAAATATAAATAAATATGAAGTAAATCTATGAGAAATAAATATATATGAATAGATACCTAAAAAATAAATAATTAATAAAAGTGAATAAATAAACTAATAGAAATAAATAAATAAATAATAAATAAATAAATAAATAAAAATAAAAAATAATAAAGATAAATAAAAATATAACAAATATATAAGTGCACATATATGAATGAATAAATCAAAATAAATAAAAATTAATGAGAATAAATCAAAATAAATAGATAAAAATTAATGAAAATAATTAATTAAGATATTAAGATATAAAAAATTATATATAAAAATAATATATACAAAAATAAAACATATACAATAATAATAATAAATTGAAATAAAATATTTAAAATAAAATAAATTTAATAAAACCAAATAAATATGGTGAAATGATAATAAATATATATAATAATAATTGATCAAAAAAATTTAAAATAATTTAATACATATAATAAAAATAAGAACATTACTAATAACTATCTAAAAATATAAAAACAAAAATGAAAACTTAATAATTAAAAAAATAAAATAATAATAATAATAATAGGCAAAATCCTTGAACATATATGGGGCAAAGGAAAGTACCATAAACTTCCTCAAAAATACAATGGGCAACTGGAATACAGTATTTACTAGCTCTGGGATAAGACCATGAGAAGTTAACATCAGGAGAGGGATCTTACAGGGCGGATCACTGTTCCCACTACTCTTCGTAGTAGCCATGATTCACATGACAAAAGTACTACAGAAGATGGACCCAATCCCGACCTTAGCGAGAGTTTCTACGATTTGTGCAAAGTGCATGGGCACACCGCTTCCTGGTCTAAATGCCACAATAAAGCAGCTGTGGTTACTGCCATTACAATGACAAGGACGGACAACCCTTCAGTTCTAGTAGGCCCTCCAGCGCAAGGCCTTATATTTGCTGCACCTTCCAAAGGTCGCAGATATCCAAGACACTGGTGCGCAGATATCCATCATTCGCGAGGATGAGATTCCTTACGGAGCTCGGGATGACAGGCACCAATTTGTCACATAGGAAAGCCTCAACAACGTTAAGATGTTCTTGCCTACAGTCTGGTCGAGAGTCACACAACCTCAACGCTCTAGCACAAGATTTTAAGCCTACTCTTACCTTTCCACAGTCCCAGGGCCCCCCGTAGTTCCCTACATACCACCAGACCAATCCTAAAGTCCTGCCGGACGCAAGGTATCTACAGAGAGAGGTAGCATCACCACTCAATATCCCAGAAGCCTCTTTGTGTACTTTGCTGAACATTTGTACGAGAAGTCTCCTGATGTTTGGTGCGGGCGTGGTTCTTTATAGCCCCCTCCTGGGCTTGGCAGGAGTCACTTACACAGGCGCATGGTGGCCATACAAAAGTTTGGCCTAAGTAAGGTGGTCGGATCTGGAGCGAAGGAAAGAGGCTTGTCATTTCTTGGCTACATAGGCCACGCAACCTTTACACCTGGGCTGATGTGCGATGAAGGTAGGCTTGTAGTAATTGTAATTTAATTGAAATGTTATTCAT
>NC_087210.1:66098897-66106397 GCF_015104395.2 Macrobrachium nipponense
AAAATAATTAAATAAATAAAAATAAATAAAAATAAATAAATAAATAAATAAATAAATTAAATAAATAAGAATAAATAAATAAACAAAAATAATAAATAAATAAATAAAAAATAAAATAAATAAATAGATAAATAAATAAATATAAATGAATAAAATGAATTTTAAAAATGTAAATAAAAAATAAATAAAAATAAAAATAAATAATTAAAATAAATAAATAAATAAATAAAATAAATAAATAAATAAATAAATAAATGAAAATAAATAAAAATGAATATATAAATAAAAATAAATAAATAAAAAATAAAAATAAATAAAATTAAAATAAATAAAAAATGAATAAAAAAATCAAAATAAATACATATAATAAGTAAACAAAAATAAATAAAATTAAAAAAATATATATAAAAAATAAATAATAATAAATAATAATAAATAAAAGATAAATAAAAATAAATAAATAAATAAAAATAAATAAAAAATAAAAAAATAAAAAAAAAATAATAAAAGAAATAAATAAATAAGAAATAAATAAATAAAAATAAACAAATAAATAAAAATAAACAAATAAAGAAAAATAGAAATAAATAATAAATAAAAATAAAATTAAAAATAAATAAATAAAAATAAAAATAAATCAAAAAAATAAAATAAATAAATAAATAAAAATAAATAAACAAATAAAATAAAATTTTTGATTTTTGATACAAAAAAACATAAAATAAAGGAGGTAAAAACTCTCAAAGATATTTTGCAAAAAATGTATGTTTGCTAAAAGATTTTATTTACATTTATTGCCCGAATTTTAGGTTAGTTTTGAAATAATTTTTGAAATAAAATCAGTTATTAAAAACCGGGCAAAACTATTAAAATATTGGATTCAAATTAATCTTTTATAAACTGCTTTTAATTCCAAGTTTCTTCTCCTATTTTTAGCCAATTTTCTAAATGACTTTTGAAGCCAAAATCATCCATCAAAAAGAGGAATGACTTTCAAATAAACATGTTAAAATAATTTTTTTTTTGATCGTCCACTAATTTTGGGAGAATGAATGTAGCATAAAAAGTTTTAAGAAATATTTCAGTTTCTGCACAGTATTTTTGAGGTTTTTGTCTTTTTAACCTAACTTTGTTTCAAAAATCATTATAAAAAATTAAAAAAACAAAATGAAACTGAATAATATCAATTTAAATGAAATAATTTGCGCGTTTCATCCTCCTTTAGATGTGTGATTGTTATTTCAAAAATCTTTAAAAAAACAATTTAGGTCAAAAAAAGAGATATTGAGAGCTCTTAACAAAGTTTCAATTTTGGTACACAATTTTTGAGTTTCTTTCCATCTTTTGATGCCAGATTTTTGTGTCTAAGTTCATGATAAAATCCATATCATGGAGACAAAAAAATATTTATTATAGTTTTGGGCTAGTTTCAAAACAATAAATTAAATTGAATAACAAATGAAAATAAAAAAATAAAAAAATAATAATGAATAAATAAATAGAAGAATAAACAATTGAAAAAAAAATAAAATAAATTAGAATAAATAAAATAGATAGATAAAAATAAAAATAATTAACGTAAATAAAAAAAAAATAAATAAATAGATAAAATAACAACTATAAAAAAAATAAAAGTAAAATCCATATAATACATTAAAATTATAAATGAAAGTAAATAATAAATAAAGAAAAAAAAAAATAAATAAACAATAATAAATATAGAAATCAAAACTAAATTAATCAATAAAAATGAAAAAAAAAATGAATAGAAATAAATAATAAATATGAAAAATAAAAACAAATAAAATCAATAAAAAGATCAATAAATAAAAAATAAATAAAAAAGAATTTGATAAATAAAAAAATGATTAAAAATAAATACAAAAAAAAAATAAATTGATGAAAAATTTAACTAAAACAAATAAATGAATAAATATTTTTTAACATAAAAAATAAAAAAAATAAATGAATAAATTAATTAATTAAATTAAAAATAAGTTAAAATAAATAAATGAATTAAAACAAAAGTAAAATTAAAGGAAGAAATAAAAATATATAAACAAGAACTGAAATTGAATAAAATTAAATTAAATTTTAAAAATGAAAATATTATGATAAAATAAAATAAAAAAAAAACAAAGAAAAAAAAAAACAAAAACAAAAACATAAATAGAATAAATACATTAATAAATAGATAAATAAAAAAAATAAAAATAAAACAAATGAAAATAAATAAATAAAGAAAATTCTAAGAAAGTTAAAAATAAGGATAAAAATGAATAAAAAATTCTAAAAAAAAATAAAGGAAATAAAAATAAATTAATAAGAATGAATGAAAAATCAAATAAACAAAAAGGGTAAAAATTAAATTAAAATAAATAAATAGATAAAATAAATAAAAAAAAAAAAATCAAAATAAAATATTAATTGAAAATAAATAAAATAAAAATTATTGAGAAAAATAAATTAAAAAAAAAAAAAAAATAAATGATAGAACCATAAATATTTAATAAGATTAAATAAATAAAAATAAATAAATAAAAAAAATAAAAAAGATAAATAAAATAATAAATAAATAAAAAAATAAATAAATAAATAAAATTTTATAAAAATAAAAGAAAATACATAGAAATAAAAATAATAAATAATATATAAGGAAAAATAAACAAAAATAAAAATAAAAATAATAAATTAAAAAAATCTAAAACATAAATAAATAAAAATAAAGGAAAAGAAAGAATAAATAAATAAATTGAAAATTTAAAATCAATCAATAAAAATAATAACCAAATAAAAAAATAAAAAACATATATAAATTAATAAAAATAATAATAAAAATAAACAAAAATAAAAAATTAATATAAATAAAAAAATTATTAAAATAAAAAAATAAATGAAAATAAATGAGTAAAAATTAATCAGTAAAAATTGGAAATAATAAAAATAATAAAAAATAAAAGAAATAAAAAAAATTTTGTAAAAATAAATAAACAAAAATAAATAATAAATAAATATAATAAGTAAAAAATAAAAATGAATAAATAAAATAAATAAATATAAAAAACAAAAAATGAAATAAATAAATGAATAAATAAAAATTAAATAAATAAATAATAATTAAATAAATAAAAAAAAAAACTCACCAAAAAATACAGTACAAAAATAAAAGAAAAAAAGAAAAAAAATAAATAAATAAAAAAATAATAAAAAACTAAACTAAATAAAAAATAAATAATATTAGAAAGAAATAAAAAAGTAAATAAATAAGTAAATAAAAAAAATTAATATAAATAAAAATAATATATAAAAATAATCAAATTATATAGATACAAAAGAAATATATATAAAAAAAATAAAAAACATATTAAAAAATAAATAAGGATAAATAAATAAATAAAAAAAATGAAAATAAAATTAAAGCTAAATAAATAAATAAAAATTAAATAATAAAATAAATAAAAATAATTAATAAAAAAAATATAAAAGAAATAAAAATAAATAAATAAATAAAGATAATAGATAAATAAATAAATAAAAAACAATAAATAAGTAGATAAAAATATATAAAAAAAATAAAATAAAGATAAATAAATATATAAATAAAAAAAAATTAAATAAATAAATAAAAAAATACTGAAAATAAATAAGAATAATAAATAAACAAATAGTAAGAAAGTAAATAAATAAATATAAAATAATATATATAAATGAAAATAAATAAATAGAAATAAATAAATAAATAAAAAATAAGAAATAAATAAAAAAAATAAATTATAAATATAAATAAAATAAATAAAAATAAAAATAAAAGAATAAGTAAATGAAATAAAAAATAAATAAAATAAAATAAAAATGATAAATAAATGAATAAAAGTGAATAAATAAATAAAAAAAATAAAAATAGATAAATAAATAAAAAATACATAATCTAAATAAGAATAATAAAATAATTAAATCTAAAATAAATAAATAAATTATATAAAAATGAATAAATAATTTAATTTGACAATAAAGAAAAAATAAAATAAGGTAAAAAAAATAACAAGAAAATAATAAAAAAATATATAAAAAAAAATAAATAAATACATATATAAATAATAATAAATAATATAAATAAAATATAAATAAAAAACCGAAGATAAAATACAATTTAAATAAATAAAAAAAATAAACATAAAATAAATGAATAAATAAATAAAAAAAACAAATAAATAATAAATAAATAAAACACATGAAAATAATATACATAAGAAATAAAGATAAATAATTAAAAAAAAATCTAAAAAAGTAAAAAAAATAAAAAATAAAGAAATAAATAAATAAAAGGTAAATAAATGTAAATAAATAAAAAAAAAAATAAATAAATAACAAAAATAAATAACTAAAATAAATAAATAAATAAATCAATAATCAAATAACAAAATAATAAAAAAAAAAAATAAATAAATAAAAAAAAAATAAATAAAAATAAAAAATAAAAATAAAAAATTAAATAAAAAAAAAATAAATAAAAATTAAAAAATAAAAAAATAAATAAAAATAAAATAAAAATAACATAAAATCTAATATAAAATAAATAAAATAAATTAAATAAAATTAAATAAATAAAAAAAAATTAAAAATTAAAAATAAAAAAAATAAAAAAAATAAAAATAAATTAAAAAAAATAAAAAATTAAAATATAAATAAAAAAAATAAATAAATTGAAAATAAATAAATAAATAAATAAAAATAAAAAAATGAAAAAAAAATAAAAATAAAAATAAATAAAAATAAATAAATTAAAAAATGGAAATAAAATAATAATAATAGAATAAATAAATAAAAACAAATAAATGAATAAATAAAAAATGAATAAATAAACAAATAAATAAATTAAAATAAGAAAAAAATAATAAAAAAAAAATAAATAATAAAAAAATAAAAAATAAAAATAATATAAAATAAAAAAAATAAAAAATAAAAAATAAATAAAAATAAATAAAATAAAAATAAAAATAAATAAAATGGAAATAATAAATAATAAAAAATAAATGAATAAACAAGAAATAAATAAAGAAAAATTAAAAAAAATAAAAATAAATAAGTTAAAAAATGAAAAAAATTAAATAAAATAAATAAAATAAAAAAAAATAAAGAAAAAATATAAAAATAGAAATAAATAAAAAATAAAATAACAAAATAAATAAATAAATCTAAAAAAATAAAAAAATAAAAATAAAAATAAAAAAATTTTTAAATAATAAATAAAATGAAAATAAAAAAATAAATAAATAAAAATAAAAATAAAAAAATAAATAAAAATAAAAATTTTAAATTAAATTAAAATAAAAATAAATTAAAAAGAATTTTGATAAATAAAGAAAATAAACAAAAATAATAAAAAATAAATAAAAATTAAAATAAATTGTAAAAAAAAAAAATAAAAATAAATAAATAATAAAATAAACAAAAACAAATAAATAAAAATAAAAAATAAATAATAAAAATGAAGAAAAATAAATATTAATACAAAAATGAAAATGAAAAATAAAAATAAATAAATGTAAAAATAAACGTAAATAAGTAACAAAATATAAATAAATAAAAAATAAAAAATAAATAAATAAAAATGAAAATAAATAATTAAATAAAAAATGAAATTTTTTTTTAAAATAAATAAATAAAAAAATAAAAAAATTAAATCAAATAAATAAACGTAATAAAAATTAAAAAATTAAAAAAAAATAAATAAATTAAATAAAGAAAAATAAAATAAAATAAAAAATAAAAATAAATTAAATAAATAAAAATTAAAAAAAATTAAAAATGAAAAATAAAAAATAGATAAAAAATAAATAAAAAATAAATAAATAAATTAAAAATGAATAAAATAAAAATAATAATAAATGAAATAAATAAATAAAATTTAAAAAATGATTAAAAAAATATAAAAAAGATAAATAAATAAAAATGATAAAAATAAAAAAAAATAAATGTAATAAAATAAATAAAAATTTAATACAAATAGATTAAAAGGAAATAGATAAAATTAAAAAAAAATAAATAAACAATAAAATTAATAAAAATAAGTAAAAATAAATAGAAATAAAATTAAATAAAAAAATAATAAAATAAATAAAAATATAAATAAAAATAAAAATAAAAAAAAATAAATAAAAATAAAAAAAATAACTAAATCAAATAAAAATAAAAAATAAATAAAATAAAAAAATAAAAAAAAAAATAAAAAAAAAAATAAAAATAATAAAAGTAAAATAAGGTAAAATAAAAAGAAATGAAATAAAAAATAATAAATGAATAAAAAAGAAATAAAAAATAAAAAATAAAAAAAATAAAATTAAAGAAAAAAAAATAAATAAAGAAAAAAATAAAAAATAAAAATAAAAAAACTAAATAAATAAAAATGAATAAAAAAAAAAAGAGATAAAAAATAAATAAATAAAAAAAAAATATATAAATAAATGAAAAAATAAATAAAATGAATAAATAAAAAAATAATAAATAAATAAATAAAAACTTATAAATAAAGAAATAAATAAATAATAAAATAAAAAATAAATAAAAAATAAATAAAAAATAAAAAATAAAAAATAAAAGAATATAAAAAATAAAAAATAAATAAATATAATAAAATAAAAAAATAAAAATTAATTGAAATAAAGGAAAAAATAAAAATGAAATAAAAATCAAATAAAAAAAAATAAATATAAATAAATAAAAAATGAAAACTAAAAATAAATAAAATAAATAAGAAAATAAAATAAATGAATAAATTAAATAAATAATTATAAAAAATAAATGAAATAAATAATAAAAAATAAATAAATAAGTTAATAAATAATAAAATAAATAACTAGATAAATAAATATAAAAATAAAAAAAATAAAAATAATGCAAAATAAAAATAAAAACAATAAATAAATATTGAAAGAATAAATAAATAAAAAAAAAAAAAAATAAAAAAATGAAATGAAAAAAAATAAATAAATAAAAATAAGATAAATAAAATAAAAATAAAAATATAAATAAATAAAAATAAAAAGAAAAAAATAAATAAAAATTAAAGTAAAAAATAAAAATAAAATAAATAAATAAAATAAATAAAATAAATAAATAAATCAAAGAAATAAATAAAAAAAAAGAAAATAAATAAAAATTAATAAACAAATAAAATAAATAAAAAAATAAAAATAAATAAAAATAAAATAAAAATAAATAAATAAAGGAAATAAAATAAAAAAATAAATAAAAAGAAAAATAAAGCAAAACTCCCCCAATTAAAAAATAAAAAAACAAAAATAAAAAAATAAAAAAATTAAAAATCAAATAAATTAAAAATAAAAAATAAATAAAATAAATAAAAATAAAAATAAAAAAATATATATAAAAAAATAGAATAAAATAAAAAAATAAAAATTGAAAATAATTTAAATAAAGAGTAAAAATAAATCACAAGTAAAAAAATGGAATAAATAAAAAATAAAAAATAAAAAAAAA
>NC_087210.1:66118897-66136397 GCF_015104395.2 Macrobrachium nipponense
TAAAAATTTAAACTTAAAAATAAATTGAAAAGAAATAAATAAATAAAATTTAAATAATGATTAAAATTATAGATAAATAAATGAATAAAAATAAAAAAAACTATGTTAAAATAATTAAAAAATAGATTAAACAAATTAGAATAATAATAAAATAAAATTAATAAAAATAAAAAAAATTAAATAAAAAATAAGTAAATAAATAGATTAAAATTAAATAAAAATAAAATAAATAAATTAAAAATAAATAAAATTAAGAATAAAAAAAATAAAAAAATAAATAAATAAAATTAAAAAAAAATAAATAATCAATTGAAAAAAAATAAAATTGTAAAAATCAAAAATTAAAATAAAAATAAATAAAAAATAAAATAAGTAAATAAAAAATAAAAATGAATAAAAATAAATTAAAAAATGAAATAAAAAGAAAATAAATAAAATAAACTAATTAAAGAAGAAAAGAACAAAAGAAAAAAATTTAAGAAAATTAAAAATTAAATAAATAATAAATAAATAAATCAAAAAAAAAAGAATAAAAATAAACAAAAAAAATTAAAAAATTTAAAAAATAAATTAAATAAAAAATATGAATAAATAAATGAAGAAAATTACCTACTAAAAAAATAATTAAAAAAAAATAAAATAAATAAATAAGAATAAAATAAATAATTAAATAAAAATGTAAATAAAATTTTTAAATAAAAATAAATAAAATTAAATAAAAATAAAAAATAAATAAATAAAAATAAAATTAAATAAAATAAATAAAAAAATTAATGAAAATAAATGAAAAATAAAAATAAATAAAAAAAAAATTAAATAAATAGATAAATAAATAAAAAATGAATAAAAATAAATTAAAAATAAATGAAAAATAAAAATAAAGACAATTTAAATTATTAAATAAAGAAATAAATTAAATGATTAAAAAAATAATAAAAAATTTAAAAAAATAATTAAGAAAATAGAAAAATAAATAAATCAAATAAGAACAATAATAAATAAAAAGATAAAGAAATAATTAAAAATAAAAATAAAAAAGAAAAATAAATTTAAAGATTAAAATTAAAAAATTAAAAATAAAATAAATAAATAAAAATAAATAAATAAACTAATAAATAAAAATAATATAATAACAATAAAAAAAAAAGTAAAAAACAAAAATAACTGAAATTAAAAAATCAATTAAAAAATGAATTAAAAATGAAAAAAATAAAATAAAGAAATAAATCTGAATAAAAGAAAAATAAATAAATAAAAAAAAATAAGAAAATGAAAAAATAATAAAATTAAAATAAAAATAAATAAAAATAAAATTAATAAAAATAAATAAAAAATTTAAATAAATAAAAAAATAATAAAAATAAATAAATAAAAAAAGATACTCAATTAAAATAAAAAATACAATAAATAATAAATCTAAAAAAAAATAATTAAAGAACAAAAAATAATTAAATAAATAAAATAAAAAAGAAATAATAATAAATAAATAAAAATTAATAATAAATAAAAACGTAAAAATAAATTAAATATAAATAAAAATTAATTAAAACTAAATAAATGAAAATAATCTAAATAAAAAATAAAAATAAATAAAAAAATAAAATAAACTAATAGATAAATAAATGAAAATTAAATAATAAAGAAATAAATTCTAAATAAATGAAAAAAAATAAAGCAAAATAAAAAAAATAAATAAAAAATAAAAAAAAGAATAAAGTAAATTAAAAATGAAAAATAAATAAATAAATCTAAAAAATAAAGAAAAAATAAAAAAAAATAAATAAAAGGAAAAATAATAAAAAAATAAATCAAAAAAATTAAAAATCTAAATAAATAATAAAAAATAAAAATAAGGAAAAATAAAGATAAAATAAAAAAAATAAAAACACCCAAATAAATTAAAAATTAATTAAATAAATAAAATGTAAATTAAACTAATTATAAAAATGAATAAATAGTTTTAATTAAATAAAGAAAAAATAAATAAGGTAAAAAAATAAAATAAACGAAAAAACATAAAATATTAAAAAAAATAAAAAAAAAAAAACAAAAAAAATAAATAAATATAAATAAATAAATAAATAAATAAATTTAAAAAAATAAAAGTAGATAAAAAAAAATTTAAATTTAAATAATGAAAATAAATAAATAAAAAAATAAATAAATAAAAAATAAATCAAAATCAAAAAATTAAATAAATAAATAAATAAATAAATCAAATTAAATAAACTGAAAATAATAAAAATACATAAATAAAAATAAAATAAATAAAAAAAAGTTAAAAAAAGTAAAAAAATAAAAAATAAATAAATAAATAAATAAAAATAAAAATAAATGTAAATAAATAAATAAAAATAAAAAAAAAAATAAACAAAAATAAAAAAATAAATTAAACCCCCCCCTCCCTCTCAAAACATAAAATAAAAAATAAATTAAAAAATAAAGGAAATGAAATAAAAAATAAATAAATAAATAAATAAAATTAAATAAAAATAAATAAATAAATGAATTAAAAAAATAGGTAAATAAATAAATTAATTTAATAAAAAATAAATTTTTAAAATTTGTTAAATAAATTAATAAAAATAATTTTAAAAAATTCAATAAATAAAAATAAATGAATTAATTTAAAAAATAAATTAAAAAGGAAAACAAAAAATAAAATAAAAATAAACTAATTAGATAATAAATAAAAATAAAATCAATATAAATAAATAAAAAGAAAAAGATAGTCAAATGAATAAATAAAATGAATCAATAAATAAATAAAAAGTAAATCAAATAAATAAAAATTAAATAAATAAAAAAATAAATAAATAGAATATAAAGTAAAAGTAAATGAAATAAATAAATAAATAAAAAATGCAAATAAAAACAATAAAAAATAAAATTAAAAAATAAATAAGTCAAAAATAGAAAAATAAATAAATAAAAAAATAAAAAAAATAAAAAATAAAAATAAAAATAAATAAATAATCAATAAATGAAAATAAAAACAATAAGAAAAACTAAAAAACAAATAAATAAATTGAATAAATAAAAATTAAATATAATTAAATAAATTAAAAAAAAAATAAATAAATAAAATAAAAAATAAAAATATATAAAAATAAATAAATAAACTAAAAATTAAATAAATAAAAAACAAATAAAATAGGACAAATAATAAAAAATAAAAAGAAAAAATAAAATAAATAAACAAGAAATAAATTAAAATTAAATAAATAAATAAATAAAATAAAAATAAATAAAATAAAAGAAAATGAATAAAAATGAATTAAAAATATATAAAAAATAAATATAAAATAAATAAAATAAATAATAACTAAACAATAAATAAATTAAAATTAAATAAATAAATAAAAAATAAAAAAATAAATAAAATAAATAAAAAATAGATAAAAAAATACATAAATAAATAAAAACAATAAATAACAGTAAATAAAAAATAAAAATAAAAATAAATAAATAAATCATAGGAATAAATAAATAAAAAATAAATAAAAAAACTAAAAACAAATAAATAAACTAAATAAAAAACTAAAAAAGAAATAAAAATGGATAAAATATATAAATAATTACAAAATATATAAATAAAATAAATAAAAATTAAAAATGCTTAAATAATTAATTAGACACTGATGAATAAAATAAATTAAGAAAAATAAAACTAAAAAATAAAAAAGAAACTAAATTAATAATAAAAAAGAAATAAATAAAAAATTAATATAAAAAATAGAAGATAAATGAATTAAAAAAAATTAATAAAATAATAACTGAATAGATAACAAAACATAAAGTAAAAATAAATAAATAAATAAAAAACTAATAAATATAAATAAAAAATAAAAATAAAAATAAGTAAAGTAATAATAAATAAATTATTAAAAAAAAATAAATGCAATAAAAAATAACTAAATAAAACGTAAAGGTAATAAATAAAAAAAATAAAAAAGTTAAAATAAAAATAAATAAATACAAAAATTAAATACAAAAATTAATAAAAAATAAAAAATAAAAAAATAATAAATAAATAATAAAAAAATAAAGAAATAATTAATAATAATAAAGTTAATTAAATAAAAATAAATAAATAAAAATAAATAAAAATAAAATAAAAATAAAATAAAGAAATAAAAATAAATAAAAAACAAATAAATAAATAAAAATAAATAAATAAAAAAAATAAAAAAATTAAAAAATTAAAAATAAAAATATAATTAATTATATGGAAATAAATGGAATAAAAATAAATGAATAAGTAAATAAAAAATTAAAAAATAAAAAAAATTAAAATAAAAATAAAAATAAATAAAAAGAAAAATAAATAAAAAATAAATAAATAAATTATAAATTGATTAAAAAAAATTAAAATAAAAAAAAATAAAAAAATGATAAAAAATAAAAATAAAATAAAATAAATAAATAAATGGAAAAAAAGAAAAAAAAAATAAATTAAATATATAAAACTTAAAAATAAAATAAATCAAAAAATAAAACTAAAAAATTAAATAAAAAATAGATAAATAAATAAAATAAATAAATAAAATAAAAAGAAAAAAGTTTAAAAAAATAAATAAATAAATATAAATTAAATTAAATAAAATAAATACATTAATAAACTAAGTAAATAAAAATAAATATATGTAAAAATAAAAAAACTAAATAAAGATAAACAAAAAATTAAATAAAATCAAATAAAACATGAATAAAAAAAATTAATAAAAATAAAAAATAAATGAATTAAAAAAATAAATAAATGAAAAAATAAAACAAATGAATAATTAAACAATAAAAAAAAAAATAAAAAAATAAAAGTTAATAAAAAATAAAAACTAAATAAATAAAGTAAAAAATAAAAAAATAAATAAATAAAAATGAATAAAAAATAAATAAGTAATTACATATTAAATAAATAAATGAACTAAAAAAATGAATATATAATTAATTAAATATAATGAATAAATAAATAAAATAAAAATCAATAAAAAAATTAATAATTAAAAATAAATGAAATAAACAATAAATGAAAAATAAATAAAAAAATAAAAATGAAAATAAATTAAAATGAAAAAATAAACAATAAATAAAAAATAAAATAAATAAAAAACAAAAATACATAAAAATAAATAAAATAACATAAAAACTAATATATGTAAATAAATAAATAAAATTAAAAATAAAAATAAAAAATAAAAAAATTTAAAAATTAAAAAAAATGAATAAAAAATAAATAAATAAAAAATGAATAAAAATAGAATCAATAAAAATAAAAATAATTATAAATTAAATAAAAAAAAAATATAAATAAAGTAAATAAAATAAAAATAAATAAATACATAAATGAAAATTAAATAAAAAATAAAATAAAAATAAATAAAAAATTAAATAATAAAAAAATAAATTAAACTAAATAAAGGGAATGAATAAATCAAATATAGAGATAAATAAATGCAAAAAAAGTTAAATGAATAATAAAAATGAATAATTATAAATAAATTAATAAAAAAAAATAAAAAAAATAAAAAAATAAAAATAAATAAAAAATCAATATATAAATAAATTCAATCAAATAAATAAAAATAAAAATATAATAATAAATAATAAAAACAAATATAAACAATAATAAATAAAATAAAAATAAAATGAAAAAAAATAAAATAAATAGATAAATAAAAAATTAATAAAAATAAATAATTAATAAAATAAATTAAAAATAAAATAATTATAAATAAATAAAAAAAAATAATAGATAAAAATAAAAAAAATAAAAATAAAAAATAAATAAATAAATAAATAAATAAATGAATAAATAAATAAATAAAACAAAAAAAATAAAAAAATAAATATATAAAAAATAAATAAAAATAAAATAAATAAATAAAAATAAATATATTAAAAATAAATTAATTAAAATAAATAAATAAAAAGAAAGATAAATAATAGAAAAATAAAACCAAATTAATAATAAAAAAATAAAATAAAAATTAAAATATGTAAACTAAAAATAAAGCAAATTTAATAAAAAAAATAAAATAAATAAATAAAAAGAAAACAAATAAATAAAAATAAAATAATAAAAAATAAATGAAAATTAAATAAAAAAATAAATGGAAAAAAATAGAAATAAATATTAATACAAAAAATGAATAGATAAAAATAAAATAAATAAGTAAAAAAGATTAAATTAAATAAGTTAAAAAATTGATTAAAATAACTATAATATTAAATAAATAAATGGAATAAATAAATAATAAAAAAATGAATTAAAATTGAAATTAATTTAAAAAAAAACAAAAAAAATTTAAAAAAAATAATTAAATAAACGTAAATAATTATTAAATAAAAAATAAATCTAAAAAATAAGAAATAAATAAATAAAATAAATAAATATTAATTAAATAAATAAAAATGAATGAAAAAATAAATAAATAAAAAATAAATAAAAATTAAACATTAAATAAATAAAAATATATAAAAATAAAATAAAAATTAAATGAAAATAAATAAATAAATTTAAACTGATTAAATAAAGATAAATAAATTGAATAAAAAATAAAAAAAAACAATGTAAATAATTGAAAATAGATAAACATAAATAAAAATAAAAATAAATAAAAGAAATAAATAAAAAAATTAAATAAACATATGTAAATAAATATGATAAAATTAAATAAAATACATAAATAAATAAAAAAATAAATAAGAATAAATAAATATAAATAAATAAAAAAATAAATAATCAATTGAAAAAAAATAAAATTAAATAAAAATAAATTAAATAAAAATAATATAATAAAATAAGTAAATAAAAATAAATGAATAAAAATAATTAAATGAATAAAAGAAATAAATAAAATAAATAAATTAATTAAAGAAAAAAATAAAAAAAGAAAGATAGAAAATAAAAATAAATAAATAAATGAATAAATAAAAATAAATATAATAAAAATATACATAATTATATAAATAATAAATAAATAAATACATAAATATAAATAAATAAATGAATAAATAATAATAAAAAATAAAATAGAAATAAATTACAATAAAATAAATAAATAATTAAATAATGTAAATAATTATTAAATAAAAATAAATAAATAAATACAAATATATAAATAAATAAATAAATATTAATAAATAAATAAAAATTAATGAAAATAAATAAATGAAAATAAATAAAAATAAAATAAATAAAAATAGATAAATAAATAAAAATAATAAAAATAAATAAAAATTAATGAAAATAAATTTAATCAATAAAATGATTAAAATAAGGATAAATAAATGAATAAAAATAATAAAAAAATTTAAATAATTAAAAATGATCAATAAATAAATAAGAATAAATAAAATAAACTTAAATAGAAATAATTAAATAAAAATATGAAAATAAATAGATATAAATAAAAAAAATAAATAAATAAATAAAAATAATAAATAAGAATAAAATAAATAAAAGAAATAAAAAAATAATCAATTGACAAATAAATAAAAATAAATAAAAAATAAATAAATAAAAATAATATAATAAAAATAAGTAAAAAAAATAAATGAATAAAAATAAATAAATAAAAATAAATTAAATTAAAGAAAAAAAATAAATAAATAGAAAAGAAATAAAAATAAATAAATAAATAATAAAAATAAATATAAAAATAAAATAAAAAATAAATAAATAAATAAATAAATAATAAAAAAATAAATAAATAAAATAAAATAAATAAAGATAAATCAATAATAAAAAATTAAATAAATAAAATAAAATAATAAATAATTAAATAAAAATATATAAAATAAATAAAATAAAAAAGAAATAAATCTATAAATAAAAAATATATAAATAAAAAAATAAAAATAAATAAATAAATAGAATAATTGAAAAATAAAATAAAGAACTAAATAAATAAATAAAAATAAATAAAAAATAAATAAAAATAAATATAAAATTATTAAATAATGAAACAAATAAAAAAAAATAAAAAAGAAATAAAAAAAAAATAAAAAATAAATAAAAATAAACAAACTAAATAAAAAAAATAAAAAATAAAAAGAATAAAGTAAATGAAATGAAAAATAAATAAAATAAATAAATATAAATAAATAAAAAGAAAAAATACATAAATAAAAATAATAAAAATAAAAATAAAGTAAATAAATAAAAAATGAAATAAATAAATGATTAAACAAAAAAAATTGGAAAATCAAAGCAAATAAAAAACAAAAAATAAAATAATTAAAAATTAAAAAATAAATAAAAAGGAAAAACAATTTAAAAATAAATAAATAAACAACAAAAAAATAAAAAAATAAAAAAAAATTAAAAAATTAAAAATAATAAAATGAATAAAAAATAATTTAAATTAAATAAAAGAAAAATAAATAAAAATGAAAAAAATGTTTAAAAAATAAAAAAAAAAAAAAATAAAAAATAAAAATAAATAAATAAATAAATAATAAAAATAAATAACTAAATAAATAAATAATATAAAATAAAGAAAAAATAAAATAAAATTTAAAAATAAATAATAAAAAAAAAATTAAAAAATAAAAAAAACAAATAAAAATAAATAAAATAAATAAATAAATCCAAAATAAAAAAAATTTAAAAAAATAAATAAAAATAAATAAAATAAATAAAATAAATAAAATAAATAAATAAAAAAAATAAAATCAATAATAAAAAAAAATTAAAAATAAATTAAAAAATAAATTGAATCAATAAATAAAAAATAAAAATAAATTAAAAAATGTAAATTAAATAATTTTAAAACAAAAATTTAAAAAATTTAAATAAAATTAAATTTAAAAAAATAAATACATAAATAAATAAAAAATAAATAAAAAAAATAATCAAATCAAATAAATAAAAATAAATAAATAAAAAAGAATAAAAAAAGGAAATAATTAAAATAAAAATAAATAATTTAAAAATAAATAAAAAATTAAATAAAAATAAATTTTAAAAATAAATTAAAAAAAAATAAAATAAATGAATAATAAAAAAATAAGTAAATAAATAAATAAAAATAATAAAAAGAAATAAAAAAAATAAAAAAATAAATAAGTAAAGATAAGATAAATAAAAAATAAATTAAAAAATAAAAAATAAAAAAAAATAAAAATAAAAATAAATAAATGAATCTAAAAATAATAAAAATGAATAAAGAAATAAAATGTAAATAAATAAAAAAAATAAAGAAAAAAACAATAAATAAATTAAAAATAAATTCAATAAATAAAAAATTAAATAAATAAAAAAAATAAATAAACAAATTATATAAGAAATAAATAAATTAAATAAGAATAAATAAATAAAGGATAAATAAATAAAAAATCTTAAATCTGAAAATGAAAAATAAAAAAATGAATAAAAAAAATAAAAAAATAAAAAATAAATTTAAAATAAAAAATAAAATAATAAAAATAAATAAATAAATAAATAAATGAATAAATAAAAATAAATAAAAATAAAAAATAAATAAAAATAGATAAAAAAGTACATAAAAAAATAAAAAAATAAAAAATAAATAAAAGTAAATAAATAAATTGAAAATAATAAATAAATAAATAAGAACTAAATAAATAAAAAAAAATAAAAAAAAATAAAAAAAAAATAAATAAATAAATAAAAAATAAATAAATAAAAAATGGATGAATATATAAATTAATTACAAAATAATTAAAATAAATTAAATAAAAATTAAAAAAATAATTAATTAGACATGAATGAAATAAATAAATTAAGAAAATTAAATAAAAAAAGAAAAAAATAAATAATCAAAAAAAATAAATAAAATAAAAAAATAAATAAAAAATAAATAAAGAATTAAATAAATAAAAAAAATTAATAAATGAAAAAATAAATAAATAGAAAACAAAATAATAAAAAATAAAAAATAAATAAATAAAAAAAACTAATAAAAATAATAAATAAATAAATAAAAATAAGTAAATAAAAATAAATAAAAATTAAAGTAAAAATCAAATGAAAATAAAATAAATAAAAATAGAATATACAATAAATAAAGAATTAAAAAAATAAATAAAAGATAAAGAAATTTAAAAAAAAATAAAAAAATAAAATAAATAAAAATAAAAAAAATAACAAAAATAAAATTAAATAAATTAATAAATTAAATAATAAAAATAAATAAATAAAAAAGGAAATAAATAAAATAAATAAAAAATAAAAATTAAATAAAAATAAAATAAAAATAATAAAATATAAAAATAAAATAAATAAATAAAAATAAATAAAAAATTAAATAAAAATAAATAATTAATTATATGGAAAATAAATGAAATAAATAAATAAATGAACAAGGAAATAAAAAATTAAATAAAAAAATAAAAAAATAAAAATTAAAATGAAAATAAATAAATAAAAAAAAAATAAATAAATAAAAATAAAATTGGATGAAAAAAATAAATAAAAATAAATAAAAAAAATTAATAAAATAATAAAATAAAATAAATAAAGAGAAAAAATAAAATACAAAATAAAAATAAATTAAAAATCTTAATATAAAATACAAAATTGTCAACAATAAATAAATAAATTAATAAAAAATAGAAAATAAATAAAAAATAAAAATAAATAAAATATAATAAAAATAAAAAAATATAAAGAATAAATAAAAATAAATATAAATTAATAAATAAAATAAAATACAATAATAAATAAAAAATAAAATAAATAATAAATAAAAAATATAAATAAAAATAAAGAAATAAGATAAACAGATAAAAAAATAAAAAATAAAAATCAAAATGTATAAAAATAAATAAATAAATAAATAAACAATGAAAAAAAAATAAACAAATGAAAATAAATAAATAAATTCAAAAAATAAAAATTAATAAAAAAAATAAAACTAAATAAATAAATAAAAATAAATAAATAAAAATAAAAAATGAATAAATAAAATAAAATAAATTATGAATAAAAATAAAAAAATGGTAAAAATTAAAATAAATAAATAATTAAATAAATATAATAAAGAATAAATTAAATAAAAATCAAAATAAAAAAAAGTTAAAATAAATAAATAAATAAAATAAATAAAGGAAAAATAAATAAAAAATAAAAATAAATAATAAAAAAAATGGAAATAAAAAAAATAAATCTAAATAAATACAAAATACTAAATACAAATAAAAAAAGAAAATTAACACCAAAAAACCAAAAATAACCTACTTCCAATAAAACTGAAAATATTTAATTAAATTACTCACAAATGCAAAATAAAGAAAATCTTACTATTAAACTCAATAAAAATAAATTAAATAAAACATAAATAACAACTCCTATATAATAAATAAATAAAAATAAAAATTAATAAAATAAAAAAATAAATAAACAAATAAAATATAAAAAGAAAATAATAAATAAAATAAAAGGAAAATAATAAATAAAGAAAATAAAAATAAATAAACAAAAATAAATAAATAAAATGAAAAACATTAAAAGAAAAATAAAATGAAAAATAAAAAAAATAAAATAAAAATAAGTTTAAAATGAAAAAATAATAAAAATCATAAAAAAAAAACTAAATAAATAAAATAAATAAATGTATGAAATGAATAAATTAAAAATAAAAATAATAAAAAAAACAAATAAATAAATAAAAATAAAAAAGTAAACTAAATAAAAATTTACATAAAAAGAAATAAAATAAAATAAAAGTAAATAAATTAACATGAAATAAAATTAAATAAATAAAATAAGGAATAAATAAAATAAAAACAAAAATTAAAATAAACAAAATAAAAAATAAATAAATAAATAAATAAAAATAAAGATAAATAAAATGGAAAAAATGAATAAAATATAATAATTTAAAACATATAAATAAAAATATAAATAAAAATTTAAAAATAATTTAAATTAGACAAATGAAAAATGAAAAATAAATACATAAGAAATAGAATAACTAATAAATGAATAAAAAATAAAAATAAAATATAATAAATAAAAATACAATAATTATATAAATATAAATAAATTAACTAACATCAATCTAAATAAATAAATGAATAAATAATAATAAAAACAAAAATAAATTAAAGAAAATAAAAAAAAATTATAAAAAAAATAAAAATTAAATAAATAAATTAAATAAATGTAAAATAAAATTTATTAATAAAATAATAAATAAATAACATAATAAATAAATAATAAATAAATTATAATCAATAATAAAATAAAATGAAAATAAATAAAATGAAAATAAATAAAAATAATTAAAATAGAAAATAAATAAAAATAAATAAAAATTTAAATAAAAATTAATGGAAAATAAAAATTTAATCAATTACAAATGAATTAAAAATAAGGAATAAAAATAATAATAAAAATAAAAAAAAAAATTTAAATAATTTAAAAATGATAAATAAATACATAAAGAATAAATTAAAAATTAAATAACTAAAAGAATAAATTAAATAAAAATATAAAATACAATAGAAATCTTAAAAAAACAAAATAAATAAATAAATAAAAATAAATAAAAAAATCCTAAAATAATAAATAAAAGAAAATTAAAAAAATAATCAATTGACACATAATAAAAATTAATAAAAATAAATAAAATAACCAATTAATATAATAAAATAAGTAAAAAAAATAAATGAAAAATAAAAATAAATAAATAAAATAAAAATTAATAAAGGCTAATATAAAAAAAGAAATAACCATAAATCTAAATAAATAAAAAATTAAATATAAAAATAAATAAAATATTAATAAATACCCAAAAAATAATAAATAAAAATAAATAAATAAATAAGATAATCTAAATAAAAAAAATAATAATAAATAATCTAAATAATAAAATAAAAATAATATAATAAATAAATACAAAAAATAAAAATATAAAAATAAAAATATATAAATAAAAACAAATTAAAATAAATAATAGACTAAAAGAATAATTGAAATAAATTAAAGAATCTAAATAAATAAATAAAATATAAAAATAAATAGGAACTAATAAATTTAATAAATAAATGAAACTAAATAAATAGAAATTATTAATAAATAAATAAAAATAAACAAATAAATAAAAAAATAAAAAAATAAAAGAATAAGTAGAATGATGAAAATAAATAAATAAATAAATATATAAATAAACCCAATAGAAAAAAATACATAAATAAAAATAAATGAATAAAAATAAGTATAAATAAAAAAATGAATAAATAAATGATAAAAAGTGAATAAATAAATTTACAAAAAATAATAATAAAAAATAAAAAAAATAAATAAAGGAAAAATAGATAAATAAAAAAATACCACAAATTAATAATTCTTAATATAAAAAATGAATAAATAATTTAAATTAAATAAAGAAAAAAATAAACAACCGAAAAAAAATGAAAAAAAAAATTCCTAAAAAATAAAAAATAAATAAATATAGTTTATGATAAAATAAAGAATAATATGAATAAAATAAATAAAAATAGATAAAATAATTTAAATAAATAACCCCAAAATAAATAAACCCCATAAAATAAATAAATAAATAAATAAATAAAAACAAATTAAAAAAAATAAATAAATAAATAAATAATGAAAAATATTAGAAATAAATAATAAGAATAAATAATAAAAAAAAAATTAAAAATTAAAAAAAAATAAAAATGAATAAATAAATAAATAAAAATAAATAAATGTAAATAAATAAATAAAAAAATTTAAAAAATTAATAAAAATAAATAAATAAATAAATAATAAATAATAATATAAAATAAAAATAAATCCAATCCAATCATTAAAAATAAATAAATAAATGAATAAAAAACGGAAAATAATTAATAATAAAAGAATAAATATTTTAAAATAACTAAATCAAATAAAAATCAATTTTAAAAATAAATACATTAAAAATAAATGAATAATTTAAAAAATATAAGTAACAATAAATAAAAATAAATAATAGAATAATAAATAAAAATAAAATAAATATAATAAATAAAAAAATAGTCAAATGAATAAAATAAAATGAATCAATAACTAAATAAAAATAATAAATTAATAAAAATAAATTAATAAAAAAAATAAATAATGGATATATATAGTAAAAATAAAAAATTAAATAAAATCAATCGAATAAAAAAAATAAAAAAAAAATAAATAAAGTCTAAAGATAATAAATAATAAAAAATAAAAAAAATAAAAAAATAAAAATAAATAAATTAAATGAATAAATAAAAATAATAAAATGAATAAAGAAATAAAAATAAAATAAATAACTAAAAAAAATGAAATAAAATAAAACATAAATATAAATAAATTATAATAAAAATTAATAAATAAAAAAAAATAATAAACAAATTAATATCAAAGAAATAAAAAAATAAATAAATAATATAAATAAAATAATGATAAATAAATAAAAATCTAAATAAATGAAAAATTGAATAAAATGATAAAAAAATAATAAAAATAATTTAAAATAAAAATAATTAATATCAATAAATAAATTAAAATAAATATAATGAATAAATAAAAATACCATAAAAATGAAAAATAAATAAAATAGATTAAACTAAGTACATATAAATAAAAATAATAAAATAAAATAAATAATTGAAAATAAATAAATAAATAAATAAGAATAAATAATAAAAAAAAATAAAAAAATAAATAATAAATAAATAATAAAAATAAATAAATTAAAAATGGATGAAATAAATAAATAAAAATAATTTACAAATAAAAATATAAAATCAAATAAATAAAAATAAAAAATAAATTAAATTAGAAAAAACAATGAAATGAAATAAATAAATTAAGAAAAATAATAAAAAAAGAAATAAATAATAATCAAAAAATAAAAAAATAAAATAATATAAAAAATATAAGCTAAATTAAATAAAAAAAATAAATAAAATGATAATAAATAGAAACAAAATAAAAAATAAAAAATAAATAATAAAAAAAAAAAAATAAAAAAAAAAATAAAAACCTAATAAATAAATAAAAATAAATAAATAAATAAAAAGTAATAAAAATAAATAAATTAGTAAATAAATTAAATAAAATAATTAAAAATAGTATACAAATAAATAAAAAATTAAATAAATAAAAAGAGTAAGAAATAAAAAAAATAAATAAAAAATTAATAAAAAAATACAACATAATTAATAATAAATAAATTAATAAATAAAAATAAAAATAAGTAAAAATAAATAAATAAATAAAAAAAAATAATTAAATAAGAAATAAATAAAAATAAATATATAAAAATCAATAAATAAATAAATAAATAAAAATTACAAAATTAAAATAATAAAATAAATTAAATAAATGGAAATAAATGAAAAATAAAAATAAATGAACAAGTAAAAATAAAATTAATAAAAAAAATTAAAAATAATTAATGAAAATAAATAAAAAAAAAAATAAATAAATATAAATTGAAATGAAAAAAATAAATAAAAATAAATGTAAAAAAAAAATAAATAAATAAAAATAAATAATAAAATAAATAAATAAAATCAAATAAATAAAAATAAATAATATATATAAAAAATACAAATTAAAAATCAATCAATAAAAATACATAAAATCAATAAAAAAAGAAATAAATCAATAAAAATCAATAAATAAATAAAACTAAAAAATATAAAGATTAATAAATAAAAATAAAATAAAATTCCTAAAATGTAAAATAAACATGTAAATAAAATAAATAAATATAACATATATAAAATAAAAATAATAAATAAAGATAAACAGATAAAAAATAAAATAAAAATCAATAAAAAATAATAAAAATAAATTAAATAATAAAATAAATAAATGAAAAAATAAAACACAAATGAATAATAAATAAAAATAAAAAAATAAAAATTAATAAAAAAATAAACTAAATAAATAAATAAAAAATAAATAAATGAAAAAAAATGAATTAAAAAAATAAAAATAAATATTACAAATAAAAAATAAATTAAATTAAAATAAATTAAATAAGTAAAGTAAATAAAATAAATAATAAATTAAAAATAAATAAAAATCAAATAAAAAATTAATAAAGAAAATAAATAAATAAATAAATGAAAAATAAATAAAAAATAAAAAAATAATAATAAAAAAAAATGATAAATAATAAAAATAAATAAAACACAATAAATAAAAATAAATAAATACAATAAAAACTAATAAATATAATAATAATAAAGTTAAAATAAATAAACAATAAAAAAATAAAAATAAATGAAAAAAATAAAAATAAGTAAATAAAATTGAATAAAAATATATAATAAAAATAAAAATAAATATAAATGAATAAAAATAAAAATAATAAATAAATTAATTAAAATAAATAAATAGAATAAATAAAAATAAATAATTAATAAAAATAAATAAAAATAAAAATAAATAAAAATCAAATAAATAATCAACAAATAAATAAATAAATATATCAAAAGAACTCAATAAATTGAAAAAAATAAAAAAATGAATAATATATAATGAAAATAAATATAATAAATTAATAAACACAAATAAAAAAATAAAATAAATAAAATAAATATATAAATATAAATAAATAAAAAAATATAGGAAAATAAAAATAAAAAATAAATTTAATTAAATAAATAAAATAAATAAATGAATAAAATAAATAAATAAATAAAAATTAATAAGAATAAATAATTAAAAATAATTGAAAATAATTATAAGTAAATAAATTAAAAATAAAAAAAATAAAAATAAAAAACTGAAATAAAAATAAGGTAAATAAAAATGAAATAAAAATAAATAAATAAAATAAAATAAAAATAAATAAATAAATAAATGAAATAAAAAATAAAAATTAAATAAATAAATTAAAATTAAAATAAAACTAAAATAAAAGAAATAAAAATAAATAAAAAAATAAAATAAATAAATAAAAAATAAAAATAAATAAATAAAAATAAATAAATAAAATAAATAAAAAAATAAAAATAAATCAAATAAAATAATCAAATAGAAATAAATAAATGGAAAAATAAAAAAAATGAATAAATATGAATGAATAAATATACAAATAAATTAATAAAAACAAATAAAAAAAAAAAATAAATTTAAAAAATACATCTATAAATATAAATAAATAAAAAAATATATGAAATTAAATAAAAAAATTAAATTAATTTATAAATAAATAAAAATAAATGTATATAACAATAAATTAAAACTAAATAAAAATTAAAAAATAAGAATAATAATTAAAAATAATTGAACAAATAAATTAAAATTAAGTAAATAAAAAATTAAACTAAAAATAAATTAAAAATAAATAAATAGAATAAAATAATAAAAAATAACTTCTAATAAATAATAATAAATAAATAAATAAATAAAATAAAATAAATAAATAAATAAATAAAATAAACAAATAAACAAATAAAAATAAATATATAAATAAATAAAAATAAATAAATAAATAAAAATAAATATATAAATTAAAAAAATAATAAATAATAAATAAAAAAAAAGAATAAA
>NC_087210.1:66143897-66148897 GCF_015104395.2 Macrobrachium nipponense
GTTTATTTTTTTGTTATTTATTTTATCTTATTTTTAAAAAAATTAATTTTTATTTAGTATTTATTTGATTTTATTTAGGTTTGTTATTATTTTTACTTATTTTTATTTTTTTATAGATTTATATTTTATTTAATTCTTATTTTATTTATTATTGATTTTTTATTTTTATTTATTTAATTTGGATTTAAATTTTAATCTATTGAATTTTATTTTTATTAAATTTATTATTTCTATTTTTATTTAATTTTCAATTTTTTATTTTTTAATTTCATCAATTTATTTATTTTAATTTATTTATTTTAATTATTTATTTATTATTTAATTATTTATATATTCTAACTTTAATTTATTTAGTTTTTATTTATTTATTTACTTTTATTTTATTTTTTAATTTAATTTATTTATTTTTATTTATGTATTTTTATTTTTATTTATTTATTTATTTGAATTTTCATATATTTATTTATGAATTTTATTTATATACTTTTAATTCATTTGCTTTTTATTTTTAATTTTTATTTTTTTTTATTTTTAATTTTATTTATTTTTATTTATTATAAATTTTTATTTATTATTTCTTATTTATTAATTTGTTTTTAGTTTATTTATTTCCTAAGGGTATTTATTTTATATTTATTTTTTTTATTTAATATTTTTAATTATCCTTAATTTATTTTTCTTGATTTTATTTAATTTTTACTTTTTTTTATTTATTTTATTATCTTTTATTTGTTTGTTTTTTTTATTTTTCTTTTATTTTATTTCTTTTTTTTATTTCCATTTTTATTCTTATTTCATTTTAATTTTTTATTTTATTTATTTATTGTTATTATTTATTTTTCTTTTTAATTTTATTTTTATTTTATTATTTTTATTAATTTTTATTACTTTTTATTATTTATTTTTATTTATTTAATTTTTATTTATTTATGTATTTCAATTTTATTTTATATATTTTTAATTCAATTTGTTCTATTTTTATTTTTTAACTTTTATTTTTTTTATTTAAAATTTAGTTTTATCTATTTATTTTATTTTTTTTATTTATTTAGTTTTATTTCTATTTTATTTTTATCTATTTATTATTATTTATTTATTTTGTTAATTTTTTATTTTACCATTTTTTTTCATTTAATTTGTTTTATTCATAGATTTTTATTTATTTAATTATTATTTTATTTATTTATTTATATTAAATATTTATTTGTTTTTTATTTCTTATTTATTTTATTTTATTTTTTTATTTTTTTATTTTTTTTTATTAATTATTTTTTTTTAAATTTAATTTTTTTTTATCTAGTTTATTTTTGTATTTTTATTTATTTTTATTTTTTTTTTATTTAATTTGTTATTTTGTTTATTTGTTTTAGTTTTTATTTTTCTTTTTTATTTTTATTTCTTTTTTATTTTATCCGTTAGTTTTTAATTTTTATTAGTTTTGTTAATTTTTATTTACCTATTTTTTCAATTTATTTGTTTATTCTATTTATTTTTTATTTATTAATTTTATATTTTATTATTTATTTATTTAAATATTTATTTGTTTATTTATTTTTTATTTAATTTATTTTTTAATTTTGTTATTTTTTATTTTTAATTATTTTATTTCTTTGAATTTTTTTATCTTTTTATTTTATTTGTATTTTTATTTATTTATTTTATTTTGATTATCTTTGTTATTTTTTTGTTTATTTCTTTTTTAATTTTTATTTTATTGATTTTATCATAGGTTTTTATTATTTTTCAATTTTAAGTTATTTCTTTTATTGTATTTATTTTATTAAATGATTTATTTATTTTTATTAATTATTCATTCATTTTTATTTAATTTATTTTTTATTTTATTTTTTTTATTTTTATTCATTTTTTTATTTATTTATTTTTTTTAATTTATTTATTTTAATTATTTCTTATTTTTCGTTTATTCATTATTTGTTATTAATTTTTATTTATTATTTGTTTTGATTTATTTACTATTTTTTTAATGTTTTTATATTTATATTTTTATTTATTTTTTTATTTATTTATTTTATTTTTATATTTATTTATATTTATTTATTTATTGTTTTTATTTATTTATTTTATCTATTATTTTTTATTTTTTTATTTCATTATTTATTATTTATTTTTATCTTTATTTTTATTTGTTTTTTATTTTTTATTTATTTATTATTTTATTATTATTTTTATTTTTATTTAGTTTATTTTCTTTATTTATTTATATGATTTATTTTATTTATTTCATTTATTTTTTTATTTCTTTTTATTTATTTATTTATTTTATTTATTTATTATATTTATTTATTCATTTAAGTTATTATTTATTTATTTTTATTTATTTTTATTTTTTTCTTTTTTTTATTTATTTATATTTATTTAGTATTATTTATTTATTTATTTTATTTAAAATTTATTTGTTTATTTTTTATTATTTATATTTTTATTTATAGATTATGTTTATTTTTTTTTCTATTTTTATTTATTTATTTATTTTTATTTTTTTTTATTTTTTTTTATTTTATTTATTTTTTCTATTTCTTATTTATATTTTATTTTCTTTTTTTATTTCATTTATTTATTTTCATTCATTTATTTATTTTTATTTAATTATTTTTTTTATTTTTCTTTTTTTATTTATTTATAATTATTATTTATTTATTTCTTAACTTTTTTTTATTTTTTATTTGTATTTGTTTTTATTTATTATTTATTTATCTATTTGGTATTTTTATTTATTTATTTTACATTTTATTTTTCTATTTATTTTATTATTTTTATTAGTTTTACAACTATTTTATTGTTTTTATATTTATTTATTTAGTTTTAGGTTTATTATTTCTATTTCATTTATTTTATATTTAATTTTTATTTTTATTTTTCTATTTTTATATTTTTATTTATTTTTATTAATTAATTTATTTTTTTTATTATTTTTATTTATTTATTTTTTATTTATTTATTTTTTTATTGTTTTATTTATTTCTTTTTAATTTATTTTTTTTTTTATTTATTTATTCATTTATTTAACTATTTATTCATTATTGTTATTTATTTATTATTTATTTTTATTTATTTTATTTATTTTATTTTAATATTTATTAATTTTTATTTATTTTTATTTAGTTTTTATTTATTTATTTTATTTATTTATTTTATTTCATATTATTTATTTATTTATTTATTTTATTTCATTTCATTTCTATTTATTTACTTTTTATATTATTTATTTTTTATCTATTTTATTTTATTTATTTTTATTTAGTTATCTATTTATTTTTATTTATTTTTTTATTTATTTCTTTATTTATTTATTTTTATTATTATTTTTATTTATTCATTTATTTTTGTTTTTTTATTTAATTATTTATTTTTTTTATTTATTTATTTTCATTATTTATTATTTATTTTAATTGTTTTTTTTATTTTAATTACTATTTTTTTATTTATTATCTTATTTACTTTATTTATTATTCTTATTATAATTATTTACGTTTATTTAATTATCTTTATATATTTTATTTTTGTTTAATTATTCTTTGTTTTTATTTAGTTCATTTGTTTATTTATGTATATATTTATTTATTTTTATTTATGCATTTGTTTTTATCTATTCATTTATTTTATTAGTATTTATTTTTATTCCTTTTATTTATTATTATTTATTTTTATTTATCTCTTATTATTTATTTTTTTCATTAATTTTATTTATTTGTTTTTATTTATTAATTTATTATTTATTTATTTAACATATTTTTTATTATTTTTTATTTTTTATTTATTTTTAATTTTTTTTTGTTTTATTTATCTCTTTTATTTATTTATTTTAATGCATTAATTTTTATTTATTTATTTTTATTTTTATTTTTATTTATTTTTTATTTATTTATTTATATATTTATTTATTTATTTATTTGATTTTCTATTTTTATCTATTTTATCTAATTTATTATTTTTGTTTTATTTATTTTTTTTTTACTTTTTATTATTCAATTATTTATTTATTCATTTTTATTTGTTTATTTATTTATTTTATTATTTATTTTTTTTATTTCTATTATTTCATTTGTATATTTTTTATTTTATCATTTATTTGTTATTTTTATTTATTTTGTTTTTTTTATTATTATATTTCTATATTCTTATTATTTATTTATTTATTTTTATTTTTTTTTATTTTTATTTTTTATTTGTATTTAGTTTTATTTTTATTTATTTCTATTTTTATTTCATTTTCCATTTATTTTATTTATATTTATTTTTATTTTTATATATTTTATTTATTTATTTTTTTTAATTTATTTTTTTTACTTTATTTTATTATTTTATTTATTTATTATTTATTTATTTTATTTTTTTTTATATTTATTTATTTTTTTTTATATTTTATTTTTTATTTTATTTATATATTTTTATAATAATTATTAATTTTTTTACTTATTATTTATTTTTTTTTATTTTTATATTTAGATTTATTTTTATATTTTTTTTATAGATTTTTATTTTATTTTTTTATTTTTATTTTTTATTTTATTTATTTTTTATTTTTATTTAATTTATTTTATTTATTTTTATTTTTTATTTACTTAATTTTTATTTTATTTATTTTTATTTTATTTATTTTAATTTTTATTTATTTATTTATTTTTATTTATTTTGTTTTATTTATTATTTATTTTTTTTATTTATTTTATTTTTGATTTATTTTCATTTTTCATTTTATTTATTTTTTTATATTGATTTATTTTTTATTTATTTATTTTTTATTTTATGTAATTAATTTAGTTATTTATTTTTATTATTTATTTATTATTTGTAATTATTTATTTAATTTAAATTATTTTTCCTTTTTTATTTATTTTTATTTTTATTTTTTAATATTTATTTGTATTTATTTTGTTTTATTCATTTATATTTATTTATTTGTTTTTATATTTTTTATTTTTTTATTTATTTTTTTTATTTCTATTATTTATCTTTTTTTTATTTCATTTATTTATTGT
>NC_087210.1:66156397-66181397 GCF_015104395.2 Macrobrachium nipponense
AAATTAAAGCACTTTCTTAGTCTCGAGTACTAAAGTAAACTGGATATCTTCTTAAGCATTTATTTAATTTTGCCTCAGATTTCATAAGCAAAGTCATTACTTAAACTAAACAACCACAAACACTCGAATGTCTTAAAACGGTCATGGGACTTTCTCTAAGTTTTGTACAGGGTCGACAATTAATGAATTTGAGGAATTTAAAAGAATTGCAATTATAACTAATTATAGAAGCACCATACTAAATCTTCACGTCTATTTTGAATATCCACTTACAATCGCATTCGTAATGAGAATTGATAAAGAAAATTTATAAAGCACTCTCCACATTTTCATATCGGTTTCAAAATATTGCTAGTTATTCTAGAAAAAAAAAATCATTCTAGTATGGTAGATATAAGCATAATAGAAAAAAAATATAAATGTTCTACGGAACCAAATCGAATGTAAATCATACCTTCAGCATAATGTTTATCCTTGCATTGAATGTACGTTATAAGCATATCGTAATATTAATACTGGGTACAGGAATTCTTTCTTTTATCCCGAGTTCTTTTTATATTGAAAGAAAAAAAATGGTAATGGTTAAGTGATGAGCTCGTAATAAAACAGTTAGGCTTTCTTGAACAGTGAGAGGAAATTTTCTTTTGGAACCAGGCAGGGACTATTGGAAAAGCAATTTGTGACTGCTCAAGCATTGACGCTTTGGGTGTGAAGTTTTCCCCCACAAAAAAATCGAGGAAGCCGCAGCAGTAATATTGAATCACTATGCATAGAATATATTAATAAGCATATTCATGGTTGGGGCGCGCGGGGAGGAGTTCTGAAATTAGCTGCAGTTATTATGAAACAGACCTCATATTACCAAAATAAACCATCATCTGCATTTGGCACCTGCATGTTTTCTTGACACAACACTAGATTAACGGAGTGCATTCTCAGAGAATGAATCAATTAACTGCGAAAAGAAAGGAGAAAGAATATAAGTTGAACGAATTCGACAAACTTCTCGTTATAAAACATACTGGAACCTAACAAGCAAAAACAAAATCAGGTATTGGAAAAACCGATTCAAAATAACTGAAACAAATGAAAACACATTTTTTTTTCGGGGAGAGCGAATATTTCTGACATTCTCAGAACAGCTTTAATAGGGACGTATTCCACTCAGAAAATAATTCTGATAAATATTTCTTCCACCCAGAGAACCTCGATAACGAATGCACTTTTCGTTCAGCCAAGCCATTTAGAGAATGTTACTTTAATTTTGAGTCTCTTGCATATTTTGTTGAGGAGAGAGAGAGAGAGAGAGAGAGAGAGAGAGAGAGAGAGAGAGAGAGAGAGAGAGAGAGAGAGAGAGAGAGAGAGAGAGAGAGAGAGAGAAATCTGGTTTTGGGGCTAATATCGTCGACCATAATCAAGAAAATTTACTTAGAGAGAGAGAGAGAGAGAGAGAGAGAATGAGAGAGAGAGAAGAGGAGGAAAGAAATCTGGTTTTTTGGGGCTAATATCGTCGACCAATAATCAACGAAATTTACTTAGAGAAGAGAAGAGAGAGAGAGTGAGAGAAGAGAGAGATAGATATATGAGATAGAGAAGAGAGAGAGAGAGGATAGGTATAGAAGAGAGAGGAGAGGAGCGAGAGGAGCGCTAACTCTGGTTTTGGGGGCTAATATCGTCGACCATAATCAAGAAAAGTTACTTAGAGAGAGATAGAGAGAGAGAGAGAATAGGAGAGAGGAGAGAGAGCAGATAGAGACTGGAATCGGGGGTGGGCTAATATCATCATCCATACTAATAGAGAGAGAAGAGAGATAGATAGAGAGAGGAGAGAGGAAGAAGAGTAGAGAAGGAAGAAGGAGAGAGAAATCTGAGTCCGGGGCTAATATCATTATCTATCATAATCAAGAGAGAGAGAGAGAGAGAGAGAGAGAGAGAGAGAGAGAGATGGGAGAGAGGAAGAGACGAGATGAGAGAGAGAGAGAGAGAGAGAGAGAGAGAGAGCGCTAGCGAAATCTGAAGTTGGGGCTAATATTTTCAATCATAATCAAGAAAATTTCTTTAGAAAGAGAGAGAGAGAGAGAGAGAGAGAGAGAGAGAGAGAGAGAGAGAGAGAGAGAGAGAGAGTTATTTATTTTTTATGCGTAAGATGTAGCAGCGTCAGAGAGGAAATGTGAATTAGTTTCGGACTCCTCAGGCATCCCTCAGAAAGGAAATTCTCTTCTTTAATTTGTTCACCCCTTTCATCCTTAACCTGCTCCCGAAAGTGTATACGAAGCCTTACGGGCGTTGACTTTTCATACCTTCAATTTATCCGAGTTTGTCGCAGACGAGCAGAGAAAAATATAATCTGAAGTTGATCCTCATCCTGCTACCTTCAGTTACAACCCGCTACTTTTATGTTGAATTAGATGTGTAATGTTTTAATTTAAGAAATGTTGCGTCTTCGTAGATGGGAAGATTTGGATCCATCCTGATTTCTTACTTGCGTTATGTCCTCATTTATCAATACAAAACTTGTGGTTTTATTACCTTAAAATCTATTGTAATTGAATTTGGTTTTCATCAGTAAGCTAGATCGGGTTCCTTATTCACATTTTTACTCTATGGTCTTTCTTCTAATTGATGAAAACACCATTGCCTCAAACCAGGCTTTCTCTCATGAGTTAAATTCTAGAATCCTCCCATACAATTATTGATTTAAAATAATGCTCATAGAGTAAGCGTAACATATCTGCATATCTTTGCTCGATGGAAAGCATAGTTCGTTCACATCAAAGACTAAAAGGGTAAATCATTTCGTTCCCGTAGGCGGGGTAGTGTCATCAGTGCATCCCAAACTGTCTACTGAAACAGCTTCAAGAAGGGAGGTCTGCATTTACTCTCCTTTTAGTCTTCTACGCCGCTGCCCCCAAATAATGACTTCGTTTTACCCTTTCATCCTAACGGCCAGGACTCAACCTCAAATGGAGTTAAGGAAGAGAGAAAACGGTTTCCATTTGCAGAAAAATCATCAAGAAAAACCGTTAGAGCTTGAAAGCTTAATTGCGGGGCTTTTTCAAAGCTGTTGGATTTAGGAAATGCTAAGTTAAATAAAAATAGAGGTTAACTTACAAACAGGTAAAAATAGCACCGAAGTTTCTTCAGCCACAGCCCATGCACCTTTCAGCCGACCGCGTGGCGGCGTGTGTTGTGCTACACGCACGATCAGGGCTAACTTTAACCTTAAATCAAATAAAAACTAGTGAGGCTAGAGGTCTGCAATTTGGTTGTTTGATGATTAGAGGGTGGATGATCAACATACCAATTTGCAACCCTCTAGCCTTAGTAGTTTTTAAGATCTAAGAGCTGAAAGAAAGAGTGCGGATGGAGAGACAATGCCACCTCAATAGGTTTCTTTTTTTTAGAACACTAAAACAGACAACATCCAGCGTGTAATACAACATATGCTAAATGAAACTACAAAAAAGAGAACTAGCCAGTGGTCTCACTACCTTGTGGCTTGAAAATATTTTCCGCAAACCTAGTATGCATACCAGCTCGTTAGGACGAAAATAAATAACCAAATAAATAAATATATAGATAAATAAATAAACAGAAATAAATAAATTAAAATCTTATACATTTCATGAAGGTCGGAGGAAATTATTTCATTATTATCAGAACTAAATCCCATGCTCGACTCAGTTTTGCTTTATAAATATTTATTCCTGTGGTAGGTAATAACTGTCGTATTAGAAATAATTGTATCGAACATGTTTTATGAATTGCCTAAAACAACATAAAGATAAAACAATTAAATCAGCAGAGTAAGAATTCAAAGATATGCAGCAATTGTACTTGAAAGTTATGAAGGTCAATTCTGACTTTTGCTGTTGGTGCACATAGTCCTGGTGAATAAATCTATAAGGAAATATACTACTGATATACTTTTCCCACACAAACTTTAATGACTTGTATGTTTTCTACGAAATCTTTATCAGAAATGAACCTCTCATACCGATGTTATATAATGATATATATTTTCCTCATTAGCCATCTTCTCTTTCTTGGTATTAACCTGAACCTACTAGTTCTACCTGTTGGCATTATTAGAAATTCTGCGTGCACCGTTTATAAAGTTTCTGCGTCGTACAGAAAAACTTATGACCAGCGTGAAATACTTCTCAAACCAATGACCCTAAATATGACCTCAACTTTCACAATGACCTGACTGCACATCGGCTTCATGAGTGGAGTGTGCTTGTCAAAAGGTCAAGTGTCTGGCTCCATGGAAAGCCAAGTTACATTCCCATCTATTGCAAAATTGAACCAACTCTTGCCAGTCCTGATGTTTACCTTTTGAACGATATTCATAAAATTTCACCAATAACGGTTTGTGCAATGTCATCAACACACAAACAGAATAGACTAAAAACACTATTTCCTTGCAGTCGAGAAAAAGAAAAAATACAAAAGTTAAAACTTCTTGGAATTGAGGATCGTAAAAGTATAATGTATATATATTATATATATATATATATATATATATATATATATATGTGTGTGTATCTTATATCTATAATTATATATATATATAATATATATATATATATTATATAATATATATATAGATATATATAATATATTATCTATATCTGTATATCTATATATCTATCTATATATATCTTCTATCTATTATATCTATTCTATATCTTATATATATATATATATAGATATATATTAATAATATTATATATATATATCTAGATATAGATATATATCATATATATATATATATCTATATATATATATATATATTATATATATCTTACTATTCATTTCATGTATTTATTTTATTCATCTACATATTAAGGACAAAAATAGTGATGCTTTAAAGAAATACGAGCTTCACTAAAAAGAAGAATGAGAATAAAAAAAATTATAAGAGCAACAGGAAATATCTAAAAATAAAAAAAACTGGAGTCATACTAAACACAGAGAGAGAGAGAGAAGAGAGAGAGAGAGAGAGAGAGAGAGAGTCGTCCTCGATGTCAACCAAGGGAGATTGTTAGAAAAGATCATATCTTTTCTATACATTGGATGATCTTCCTGCAGTGACAACAGCCCCACAATCATCACTTTTATATCCCCTGCGTTGCCACACACGAGTTGCGTTTGTCATTTTTTATAACCAGCTAAGCGATATTGCATGCGCAACCATTTTTTTTACAGGGGTTGCATTTTCAAAACAGGATATTTTTGCGCTCTGTAACCATGCACGAGATTAGATTTATGGTATTTGTAGTTTTGCTTTACGGAAAATAAGTATAGCTTTTCCTTTGGTAATTTTCTTCTGGGAGGTATTTGAGGATACTGAATCTCACTTTGCTCTCAAGCAATTGTAGTTTAAGAATCTTGATACTAACTAGAATTATTTTTTGCATTTATAAAAATCAACTCAATGAATGCTATTTTTCCCTTTAATGAATGGCTCCTTTTTCTGCATTCCATCTTTTTTCTGTTTTATAGTTAATAAGTTTTTTTTTTTAACATTAGATTTTTATATTAGGAACGACTGGGTGTCATTAGATATTAGTTGTTTTTTTTCAGATAGAATAAAACAAAGGAGCGGTCATCATCATGTCTTTATATAATTGTTCCTTATATAAATATCTAATGTTAAAAAAAAAATTATTTACTATAAAACTTATTTACTATAAAAGCACGTCGTTCGGAATACCTGCTGATGGCCAGAGCGCCATTTCAACACAGAACAGTCTTATATGAAGTTTACTATATATATATATTATATATATATATATATATATATATATATATATATATATATATCTTTATATCGATATGAAAATATAATATATATATATATATATAGTATATATATATATATATATCATTTATATATATATATATATATATATATATCAATCATTAAGTATTATGATAATGCAGTAAAGTAGGAAGAAAAATGTGAGAAGTGGACAGACAATCGTGTATCACTTAACCTGTCTCTTCGGAATCACCCATCATTCGTCAACGCTGTCAATTAGTTATTCTATTTCAAGTCAAATCTCGCAAACAGAGACCAATTGGGTTGTATTTTCTGACTAATAAAACGTTTGAAATGTTAAGGCATAAAGAAGTTTAATTAAAGTGAGGTACACTGCCTTGCGTATCATGTTCATTTATATAATTTCTTAACAACCAAGTTCGTTTCCATTTTGATGAAAAATAGTTTACAAAATAATCCAGAAACTAATATTTTGCTCCTATGTAGATCCAAAATCTAGTTAGTAAAAACGGTTATATGGTGTACATTCTCAGGAGGATTTTCAGTTAGTGAAGTTTTTGTTAAAAGACCTAAAAATTTGTTGTTCCTTTTCCATTTCTAAGCTCTTCATATTTGAAGCTGAAACATATTAATCTTTCAACACTGAAAAGGTCTCTAAAGAGGAAAGTTTAAAGTTTTTGTGAAAAGCTATTACGTGGATCGCTAGACTTTCTCATGAGATATAGAACTTTTAGAGAGAGAGAGAGAGAGAGAGAGAGAGAGAGAGAGACGATAGAGAGAGAGAGAGAGAGAGAGAGAGAGGAGAGAGAGAGAGAGAGAGAGAGAGAGAAGCGCTGGAATTCTTATCGAGATCGAGATCAAACATAAGAGAAGAGTTATGAACAGGTAAAACATGATGGAATGGTAACGAATACAGGACTTTTATAATTTGTCTTATGTTGAAAAAAAACAAGCAAATGTTTTTATGTATGAAAAATAAGTAAAAAATTTCTTCCATACAATCGAATTCTTTTTACTTTTATAATGCTGTATGAAATTTAACCACCGCCCAGTGGTGTCCTGTATTATTGGCAACTATGGCGGTGCCAGACGCACGACCATGGCTAACTTTAATCCAAAATCAAATAAAAACTACTGAGGCTAGAAGGCTCCAATTGGCATGTTTGATGATTGGAGGGTGGGTGGTCAACCAATTTACAGCCTCAGTAGGTTTGAAGTTCTGAGGGCGGACAGAAAAAGTCCGGACGGACAGACAAATATCCATCTCAATAGTTTCCGTTTACAGAAAACTAACTAGAGCGAGCATTTGGAAAAAAAGACCTCCGAACATAAAAATAAAGCTATACTTTCAACTTCGAGAGTGCTGTAGCATACACTTCAAAACAGAATGCTACTTTATTATGGCAACGGTATTAGGGAACAAAGAGGTTTTGAATAATTCCATACCAATGGTCAGTGTCTATAGAACATCTATCAAGGTACACTAAGACAGCAATAGACTTATCTCAAAAAAGATGTGCACGAGTCTGTGCCACATTCCTTAGAAGAACATTTTTTTATGGGAAGAATTTTTCCTCAAAATGTTACAAGTGCCGTAGGACGGCCCGCCGGGAAATTATATTACCTCTACGTCCTTTTGCTCTTATTTTATTCTTTCTGAAGAAGGAAACTGGAGCTACTGAAATCTAAATTTCTATCCACACTTCAATGCTATATTTTCAATGGTCTTCTTATCTCGCAGTGGAGATGGTACTTAGGGAGACGTGTTGAGGAAAAGTCGTTAGTGTTGGAAATACAAGGTTACTAAAGGAAATTTTTCATAAATACAAATAAGATGAAGAAAATGGTAAGGATAAGAGTTTTTTTTATTTTACGCATTAGTGCTCAGAAGATAGAAGAGCAAGATTATCAATGTTAAGTTAAGTATATCTTAGTTTTACCAGAACACTGAGCTGATTAACAGCTCTCCTAGGGCTGGCCCGAAGGATTAGATATTTTTATGTAACTAGGAGCCAATTGGCTACCTAGCAACGGGACCTACAGCTTATTGTGGGATTCGAACCACATTATATCGAGAAATAAATTTCTATTACCAGAAATAAATTCCTCTGGTGCCGCGTTGGCCGAGCCGAGAATCGAACTTCGGACCACCGGATTGGTAGCCGAGCGTGAAATCGACTCGTCCAACGTGGAACTAATAATCAATGTATGCACAATGAAAAGAACAGGTGTGGGGTATTATATCTAGTCATTGTTTGAGTAGTTGAAATAGATAAAAGTTAAAGCTTGAAAGGAAAGGCTGAAAACGCAGTTGTAAAGGTAATTGAAACAAGTGACCCTGAAAAGAAGGAAGTGGAAAGATCTTATATAAGGAGAAGAAGGCGCAGAAATTTGGCGAGGGTTACAGAAACAAAAGTGAAGAAGTATATGAAGAATATGTACTGTTCCAGTGTGGGGTTATAACTTCTGTAGGGAGCGTCTGTAAGATAGGAAGCGAAGCAGGTATACAAACAGCGAGTGATGGAATGCGCGAGTGGAAATTTGGTGAAGGAAAAATAGTGATCATCTAAGGTACATTTGCAAGAAGAATGGATGATTATGTGCAAGAATATACATAGGAGGACGGATGAGGTGATTAAGAAGAAGATGAGAGAGATAGAGCATATAATCTAAACGGTGAAAAATTTTAGTAAGCAATCCAAGGAGACTAAGGGGCTGATTAATAAAGAAATATATGCAGAAAGGCCAGTGATCAAATAACGCGGATGGTAACGGAGAAATACTTTCTGAAGAAAAGAGTGACCAGGGTAGATGGAGTTAGTATTTTGAAAATTTTTTGACTAAAGGAAACAGAAACGAGATGAAGGGGAATGATACCAGTGTGAAATGGGCGAGCATGAGTTTGAGAATAATTGTGAAAATGACTTGAGGATATAAATATGATAACTAGAGGATTACTGAATGGGAGGACACCGGGAGTTGGTGGGTTTACAGCTTAGATACTGTGGTAGAATGTTCCAAGTGTGATTGAGAGGCACACCAGAGTGGGTAACGTATGTTTGGGTGGGAGAATTGCACAAAAGGAATGGGCGAGAAGGATTGTTTCTTTCGTAAAAGGGCAAAGGTGGCCGGCAATAAAGTCATAGCAAAAAAATTCACAATTTGGGCCAGGGAAAAGTCACAGGAAAAACGTCACACATTAGTTTATGGTGGCCGGTAATAAAGTCACAGAAAAATTCACAGTATTTTTTTGGGGGCCATAATCTTCATGATATATACAGTCTTTTGTTTATGTTTTACGGTAATTCCTATCGAGCTTGTATTGAACACGCTGCAAATGTGAATACATACCGCGTTACAACCCTTGGGGGTCACTATCTTGGAAAGATTAATGACTTTTTTTCCATGACTGTTTTACCCGGATTCAGGGCAAAGGAGACAGTGGCTATAAAGAATTATGTGAGTATTATATTACGGTGCATTATAAATCAATGCATGTCCATGGAAGGCATGGAAGAAGTTTGAGTAAGAAAGGTGGCAATATGATAGATAGAGGATAAACAGCATTGGTTCAAACAATAAAGAACGATAACGAACCTCAATGACTATTGTCCCACGCTAAACGAACACTCTATCTCGGATGCTGCAGTAAGGAATGTTACTGGCATCCTTGTCAATAGCTTTTCCCCGACTGTAGAGGAGGCTGCCTTAATTGTTGATGGCCTAAAGAATATTCATGAATTACTGAAACCTCAGGCACGAGAGGTAACCCAATGAATATAACAGTATTGCTTTTATACCTAACTGATATAGTCCTGAGGGGTGCATTTGCCCCAAGACCCATCTGGGTAATGAGGGAAGGCATACTTGATTTTCGAAGCAATGATGTGTGATCGTTCATGCAAAAGCTAAAAAACTTAACTTCCTGCAAACGCATCGACATGATCGACTGGCTCTTTTGAGAAGTATATATTTTTGTATATGGGATATTGTGAAATTATTTGCGTCTATATATATATATATATATATATATATATATATATATATATATATATATATATATATATATATATATATATATATATATATATATATATATACTATATATATATATATATATAGACGCAAATAATTTCACAATATCTCATATACAAAAATATATACTTCTCAAAATAGCCAGTTCGGCTGTATTTGTATTTTGATGAGTCATCTCAAGTCGATCATGCCGATGCGTTTGCAGGAAGTTAAGTTTTTTTAACTTTTGCATGAACGATCACACAGTATTGCTTCGAAAATCAAATATGCCTTCCCTCATTGATGTGATTACCCAGGCGGGTCTCGGGGCAAATACACCCCTCAGGACTATATTATATAAGGCAACAGCCCTTTCATATATATATATATATATATATATATATATATATATATATATATATATATATATATATACACACACACATATATATATATATATATATATATATATATGAAAGGGCTGTTGCCTTGTATAATAAGGCGCCCTATGAGGTTATGTTAGACTTGCGATAATCTTACTCATTGGAGTGTCTTGGGGTTTGATGATAACTTTCGAAGTCGGTATCTTCTTTGGTTATGACGACGATGTCTTAAACTTATGATGATATCTTTTTTCTGATGTGAGGTTTCTAGTAGAAAACAATGAGTACAAAAAATAGTTCTATTCTCTGAGATTACATGATGAAGATCAGAGGAAATTTGTACAGGTCTGCTAATTCAAATCTACATGATGAAGCTTAGGTAAAGATGTACAGGTCTTCTAATGACGATGGCTTGATCGCTTCTACCAATGATGATGGCTAATTCAACTCTGACTACCGTCTCGGTTACAAATCATAAAGGAAGCAGACAGTAGCTTGAACATACGAACATACACACAGATGACACAGATTACAAATCACGTAGGCCGTTTGAATTATAGGTCGCGGTAGTTATCTCAAGCAGGAAGCTTGGACTAATGTTTTCAAAACAAATGAAGGACCACAGGTGACGGCACATCATCTTAGCCTACTTTATTGTATACGTCATCTTAGCATACTTTATCGTCTCTGGTCTGATCACATTCCTGCAAGCAATCTGGTTGACCTCTTGGAATATATGTATTGAATAGCATTCCATATTTTATTATGTAACACATATATATATATATATATATATATATATATATATATATATATATATATATATATATATATTATATATATATACTATAATATATATAAATTTAAGTGTTTACATAATAAAAATATGGAATGTTAGTCCATATATATAAGTCTAAAACTAAAGAGGTCAACCAGATTGCTTGCAGGAATGTGATCAGACTAGAGACGCTAAAGATGACGTATACAATAAGTATGTAAGCTAAGATAACATGCCGTCACCTGTAGTCATTCAATTGTTTATAAACATTAGTCCAAGCTCCCTGCTTGAGACAACTACCCCGACCTATTATTATTCAAACGGCCTACGTGATCTGTAGCGTGTATCATTCGATTGTGTGTTCGTATGAAACTATGTCATTGTATGTATGTTCATATGTTCGAACTACTGTCTGTTCCTTCATAACTTGTAACAGAGATGGTAGACAGGAGAACAGAGTTAGCTATCGTCATTAGAAGACCTGTACCTCTTTACCTAAGCTTTATCATGTAGAGGAATAGGATTAGCCATCATCATTGGCAGAAGCGATCAAGCTATCGTCATAGAAGACTTGTACGATCATCCCTGATCTTCATCATGTAAAACTTCAGAAGATTATACTATTTTTATACCTTGTGTTTTCTACAAGAACCTCACCGAACCATGAGTTCAACACATCGTCGTAAAGATAATACCGACTTCGTAAGTGATCTACAAAACCCCAGACACTCCATTGAAGATGGAAGTGCAATACCAACCGACTTAGCGTATAGATTATCGCTAGTCTAACATTACCTCATAGGGCGCCTTATCATACAAGGCACAAGCCTCTAATATTGGTGGCCAGCGGACCAGAAGAACTCTACAACGTCCTACGAAGAAAAAACCAGAATAATAAATCATGTATCATAAGAAGTCAACGACGACGGAAGCAGCAGATTCGTCAAGCAACCTAGTATCATCGTTAGTGAGCGACTTCAGAAAACAACAAGATTCGTCAAGCAACTTAGTATCATCGTTTAGTGAATAACTTCAAGAAACAAAACCGACGTGTCCTTTCCTACGGCAACGGAAGCTTCGTCTCTCAATAGAATCATTCAAGAAAACATCGTTAGTGAGCGTTTCCGGCACTGCAAGAAACAAACCGAACGCGTCTGCAGCATCGGATTTTCAAGGGCTCGAATCATCGAAACAACGCGCACGGGGGAAACTGAAGCCAAACCAGGTCGTCCGCTAAATAGAGGAGGACCAAGGCCGTGTGTCGTTATCGGAACACCGTGACTTCCCACAAAAGCAAGCTAAGTACAATTTTTCATTCATTTGGAGTAACTTTGAGTGTTTCCTTTGCAGGTCGAATTTCGTTATTCCTGTGGCTGAAGTTACGAGACATTCTTAATCTTACTTTTTTACAGAAATTATCTACATCATTGAGATTTCGCTACTGCGAGTTTTTTATCTTTGAGTGTCTGTTTCCAGAAGTTCTACTGATATATCATAATCATATACTATGTTAATTTTATCATTTTGGGAGATTATTAATCCCTTACGTAACAAATCATATTAAACAGTGAATATGCGTTTACGCAGTGGACGTCTGTATTTATACAGATGCATGGATAGGGTCGTTAAGCACCGTAGTGATTAGAAAACACACAAAAAACAAGTGGAACACCCGTACAAATCTATATAAATTAGAGGTAACACTATTTCGGGTCATGACAATAAATGCTCCTTTGCAAGTCCCGATCGCAGTTTTAGCCTTGAGTTTTTTGAGTTATATAAAATATCGAACCTCAATGACTCAACTTAACTTTAAAAATACGGCTGGATTGCAAGGAATAACATGTCTGTAAAAAACTTTCATCAGGCTAAATGCGCTGACCAGGATCCCTCACTATTTCAAATTTTAGCAAAGAATGAAGTACAAACAGTTAAAATTGTATGCAGTAGTGATAACTTGTCTTATTAGTAATCGCTCAGTTCCTAATAGTTCGTCATTCATTGCTGTATACGTAACCAGCAACATAATGCTAAAACACACAATACGTTGCCGATGGTAATAAAGAGAAGGATCCTAATTATTACAAAAAGAAATAGAAACAGTAGCCTTTCAGAATCAAACAAGCAAACTCGGTTACTGTGTCACCTAGTCAAGCGGTCAAGGTTAGTCAAAAAACTGCCGAAGTTTTCAAAGCGAAGCAAATTCCACACAATAAGCGACTCTAGCAGAGTGGGGAAAAGCGATGTTGGTTCATACATACCGATATCTTTTTGAATTAAAAAGGATTTTTCCTATGAAACACACGACCGTATAAAGTAATCAGAGCAGGTTTTCGTTTTTTTTAATACATAAGTTATTATGAGTACTGGTGGATTAAGCCCAACTGTACGCGCCGTAAAAATTAGAATATCTTGTTTTATTTCTTTAATACACGTAATATCTTGTATTTACGGACTCACCGTCTGTTGTTCGAACTTCCCTAATGAGAAGTCCGGATAAGCGAGCGCTTACAGATACCTCTATAGTTATAAAAAAACATTGATCTGTATCTAGCGTAATTGTAAGATCCATCTAGGGGTATACAAAATATTATCTTACATCCTGCAAAATAAGGCGTGTTTATCAAAGGAAAATCCTATAAACCTTCAAACATATTAAAATCCGTTTGAACAAAAATGAGACAGTTAATCAAATAATAACTTATATAAAGGAACTATAGATTTGTCTCATAAATCGTAACATTGTTCAAATGACCCAACAGAATTCTCCCACAACCGCAGTCGCAATTTGCACGCAAAATCTCGAGAAGCATGCACCCTCGAATGTCTTAGTGCGTGTAAAAAGACTTTGCTGGGAAATGAAATTTTAATCCTTCCCGACACTCTGAAATATAACGATTTCCGCGAACAAAGCCCTAAAAGTATACATATCGTGGATACGGAAGTTATAAATATCGCATTTTTTATTGTTGCTAATTTTTAATCACGCCCAACCAGTCGTGGACGAATCTCTCTGATAATCTATCTAAAGTAATATCCGTAAAGTCATCCAAGCAGAGGTGATTCAGCAGAAATTTTTTTTTATCTTTTACCTGAATACCAGGAAGTTTCTCCACTAGCGAGTGATCTCTGGGAAAAACGGATGTAATTTAACACAAAACACGGTCTAAGGACAAACATAAAGATATTTACGTACCTTCGTATAGATTCTCAATGAAATTTCAAAATAGAGATAAATGACGAAGTTGAAAAATGTTAGTAATAGGAGTCATTAGGAAATCAAATAAGCCCATATAATTTTTCCCTCAAATGTCATGCCATAAAAGATCGGATTTCGCGTATCTGCGTAGATTCTGTCGCTTAAACAAGGAAACGACTCCCGATAGTTTCCAGTGCGATGTACCGACGACATCTTATCTCTGTTAGGTTAGAATAAATTTTTTTTCACCAACTTGGACTTACTTAAATGCTTTTACCAGATACCATTACCTAAGTGATTGTACCTCATACACCGTTTTCAGCACACTCAGGGGACATTATCAATTTTTACGTTATGCCTCCGGCTTACGTTGCACCCCAATTACAATATAGTGTTTGGAGATTTTTAGGGGATACCCTACATGCCTATATGGATGATCTTGTAATCTTTTCTAATACCTTAGAAGTACATTCACATAAAGTAGAGCTAGCTGCTACAGAGACAAAGACAAATAATCTCAGAGTAAAATATCTAAATGTGAGTTTTTAAAAACCGAACATGTTTATCTAGGTTTTATGTGTCTAGTCAAGGTCTTAAAAGTAGTCCATGGTAAGGTGTCGGCTATTCATAACTTTCCGGTACTTATTAACGTAAAAGGGGGATACAGCACTTTTGCGCTGTAGTGGGTATTACAATCGTATGTAAATATGTAACTCTTCAATGATGACAGCTCCTTTAACAGATCTTACGAAGAAGAGCGTAGATTTATTATGGTCTGAAAAGCATCAACAGGCGTTCGATATCTTAAAAGCGGAAAATGCAGCTTACCTAACTTAAAAATCCCTGATTTAAATAAGGAATTTTTTTTTATTGCAACAGACGCCTCAGACCAAGGGGTAAGAGGGATACTACTTCAGTAATATGATAAACAGTTCTTCCCTATAGCTTTTTATTCACGTAAACTAAAGCCCTCTGAAAGTAAATATGCAGTAATAGGCAAGGAAGGGCTAGGTATCTTTAACACTAGTACATTTTAAGTTCATAATCTATAGCTATCCTGATAAAGTCCTTACTGAACATGAGTCCTTTACCGAGTTTTTTCAAAGGCTTTAATCACAGTCCAAAAGGAACTCGGTGACAAATGATCATTCAGGTCTTTGGAGCCAAGATAAGATATCTACCTGGGAAAGCAATTATCATAGCTGACGCATTATCCCGCAATCCCGCACCATACTGAAAAGAACCATTAATTAGACTAAACAATATAGAAACATCCGTGCCTATTGTTAAAACCGTATCTAAACAAGAAAATTCCTTAACCCAAGAGATCGCGAGCATTGAATATCTGGGTTGGAGCGCAGAACTGTTACAAACTGAACAAAGCAAGAGTCAACAGACATAACCCAAACAATAAAACACTTCGAAACGGAAACAGAGTCAGCAGCAATAAACACCAAACAATAAAACACTTCGAAAAACGGAAACAGGGTCAGCGGCTAAGCATAAACAATACACACTTCGAGCAGAAACCCTAAAGCAAAAGTATACTTAAGGTATGTGTATCAGAATAATGTAATTCAATGTAATATTAATATTGTAGGTCTGTGACGAGGAAAACCCGAAGAACACAGCAGATGACTAACGACCAGGTAGTAATAATAATCTCTTTCATACCAATCGTCATAAACTGGTTGCATTCCGTCATCCAGGGTTCCATAGTATGTCACAGAAAGCCAAATCACTATTTTACTGGCCTACAATGCTTACAGATATAAAAAGCACATAACTAATTGTAACATGTGTCATGAAACAAGGGATACACTAAGACACCTGTCAGTTTAGGGGCCTATCCTGTGCCAAATCAATCCTTGAAAGAATATACGTAGAATTATTAACAGAATTACGAGTCTGACAGAGGGAATAAACACTTCTTAGTGTTAATAGTTCCTTGACACGTTATATAGAATTAATAGCACTAAAAACAAACACCGCAATTGAGTGCGTTAGGAATATTTATGAGTGCTAAATCAGTAAATATGGAATTCAACACATAATAATCTGTGACTCGGGTGGTGTAAATCAATAATAATCTCCTTAACACGTTGTGTGAATTCCTTTCCATTAAGAAAACCAATAATATATTTGATCACCCAGAGTCAATCGGTTTGGTAGAATAACGGATAATTAAATAGGAAGTGTCAATGTCTTACGAGTTACAACTCGTGATGTTGGATCCGAACCGGATTATAGCGGTTCTCGCGGTTTTAAATACGTTTATCATTTATATCTTGTATCTATAGAATTGATGCCGCAAGTAGCCTTATACGGTACGCCGCTAGAACACTTTTCCACATATTCAAGCCAACCATTAATTTATCAAAGATATATATATATATAAATAAATATATAAAAATAAAATAAATATGGATACAAGTGGAGTCAATATAATACACTCCGTAAGAAGTCGGAAGGGTTACAAATTATAATAAAAAGGAATCACGATAATATCAATAAGCAAAACGTAACCATTAAATATCCAAATATATATGCGTAAAGATTTGAACTCTAACTTAACGCTTTAGTAATGACAAATAAGCTAAAAGTTCAAACACATATCAAAACCTACTGACATATTGTCTGTCCCGGTAATTTATATTCGTAGTCAAAAAAAAAAAAAAAAAAAATAAAATAAATAAATAAATAAATAAACTAATAATAATAAAAATAAATAAAATAAAAATAAAAGAGATTTTAAAGTCAGGAAGTCTAGAAGTGAAAATGTTATCTATGGAATAATCCTATATGAATCTTATACAGGGCTAATACTATATAATGAATTTGTATGGAAACCTTTTTCATATAGTTTGAATAAGGAATATTTATTTAACATAATGCCAACATGAAACTAATATATTGTTCAATTTTGGTACTGTTGTTTTTTTTTTTCAGACATTCTTCTCATGCGGGTGGAGAATTAAAACACTAAAATATCATTTGAAAATACTAAAGTCGTATCTCTTACAGCAAGTAACGTAACTCTTAGCTGGCTGAGAGCAATCTCCTGCCAAGTGACGACGTCATCATTGCCGTATCAGCATTTGTTCCTTTTAACCTCAATAATCTGCTTACACAGGCTTCATCTGTGTGTCGTCTCTGCTTGCAAAAGCAGATTGACTGGAGAAAGGAATGCTTAGCCCGAACTTCTCATGGGCAAGGCAGACGTTAGGTACAAATGTCTATCCGTATGCGCAATGCAACTTTAGCTAAGGAGTTGCAATCATTTTAAAATTAATAACAAAATAAGCAAATAGAATTTCTATAACAACAAAATGAATTAATTTTTTTTTCTGAACCTCATAGACATTTAGAAGTATCAAGATATATATGTGAAATATTTACTTGCAACATTAGCTTATTACAATCCAAGTAAACATTCATGGGAAAATGTCACATTTTCTTGAAAAACCCAAAGTTTATTTAGAAATTAGTTACATAGTGGGTTTTTTTCGTTGCATCTCCTACCTATTAATAAAGTTTTTAAAATTAACCTCAGAAGATGCGCGCGAGAATATTGAATATGAAACTTTTGTTAGGGCACATAGAATCATGATTAATCTTCTCTTTGACTCTTATGTTGCCTGGCAATCTTACAAATAGCTCCGTTTTCCACTTCTTTGTCTAGTAACTTACTACCAGTAATATCGAATTTTCTTTGGGATTCGTATTGAATATCTATTTATTTTTTATAATTATGGATATTTTTACAAGTCATCATAGACCTGGATAGGTTCACTCATTGTTAATGCCATGGATAAAAAGTTTGTACAGCGGATTCTTTTGAATTCCAAAATATCAGCGAATTCATGTGGGTTACGTCTGGTCTAAATGGCTCTCTCCCCTCCCCTGTATTTGGATGTCGTTTGAATTTACTTTGCCCTTGTGACAAGTATAATTTCACTTGCAGGCTGATTAATGGAACCTGGTTACAGTATCCTGCAGTACGAGAGTTTCACATCGCAACTTCAAAAAATCGTTCGTCGCAGCGGACGACTACAGTCGAGTAACAACCGCCTACAATGTGAAAGGAATTTCATGGACTTCTTCGACCGACACCGTATCTCGTCGTTAATCTCGTTTTAATGCGGAACGCTCCAGCGGCTGTCGGAATTCGACTACAAAAAGGGACATACTTCCGACAATTACGACCCGAAGGATATTCAACTCTACTTTGCTGGCGAAGGACTCGTGCTGGGATGATCTATTCATCGCGAACGTAATCGTGTAGCTTAGGATGCAGAGAATAAGTGTGAGCGCAAAATGGAACGTTGGACCCGCCCAGGCAAATTTTCCCCTTGTTTTAACCATTGAAAAAGGCCGTTTCAATTGGCTAAAGGTGGTTGTCTGGAACTGTGTAATGGACGAAAAGTTGTTCGAAAGCTAGTTAAAAGTGAAGTAGTATAACCTCGGTCATGTATCCTATATATATAAAGTATCATGTATCCTATATATAATTGATCATAAATAACAGAGTCGAAATATATCTTTGCGTGTACGCAATAGGAATCTCTTATATAAATGATCATAAATAACAGAATCGAAATATATTTTTTGCGTGTACGCACTAGGAATCTATATATAAATGATCATAAATAACGTAATCGAAATATATCTTTGCGTGTACGCAATAGGAATCTATTTAAAGTGCACATATATTAATCATAATTATATGAATCCATATACCAATGTATAAACAAATCAGGTAGCCTATAATCAATCTGTTACCTTTTATCTTCCCAATATCTGCAGTTATATATGAGTTAGTATATTGATTAATGAATCAGAAATCACAACGAATCAATCAGCATAAAGCATTAATGCAATTTTTATCCAATTTGCATATATGAAAACAATTTTTTTATCAGTTAAAAAATCTGATTTTTATCATGTTAATCTTCATTCTATGCAATTATCAGAGTACATTAGTATTTTCTGTAGCATAAGTATCTTAATGAGATGAAGTGAAAAAACTGTATCATTATATATATCATGTGATCACTATTATTTACCAATATCATTGTTTTATATTTTATTACTTGAATCAATTCATGTACACAATGAATTTTTATTTACTTATATATATATATATATTCACATAGTGTCTGTATCACACTCCTATAAGTCAGATGCAAGTCAAGTTTGAGTAATATTCAGTAGCTGGTTTTGGTAGCTGACCGAGCTAATGTAAGTGTTTACATAATAAAAATATGGAATGTTAGTCCATATATATAAAAGTCTAAAACTAAAGAGGTCAACCAGATTGCTTGCAGGAATGTGATCAGACTAGAGACGCTAAAGATGACGTATACAATAAGTATGTAAGCTAAGATAACATGCCGTCACCTGTAGTCATTCAATTGTTTATAAACATTAGTCCAAGCTCCCTGCTTGAGACAACTACCCCGACCTATTATTCAAACGGCCTACGTGATCTGTAGCGTGTATCATTCGATTGTGTGTTCGTATGAAACTATGTCATTGTATGTATGTTCATATGTTCGAACTACTGTCTGTTCCTTCATAACTTGTAACAGAGATGGTAGACAGGAGAACAGAGTTAGCTATCGTCATTAGAAGACCTGTACCTCTTTACCTAAGCTTTATCATGTAGAGGAATAGGATTAGCCATCATCATTGGCAGAAGCGATCAAGCTATCGTCATAGAAGACTTGTACGATCATCCCTGATCTTCATCATGTAAAACTTCAGAAGATTATACTATTTTTATACCTTGTGTTTTCTACAAGAACCTCACCGAACCATGAGTTCAACACATCGTCGTAAAGATAATACCGACTTCGTAAGTGATCTACAAAACCCCAGACACTCCATTGAAGATGGAAGTGCAATACCAACCGACTTAGCGTATAGATTATCGCTAGTCTAACATTACCTCATAGGGCGCCTTATCATACAAGGCACAAGCCCTAATATATATATATATATATATATATATAATATATATATATATATATATATATATATATATATACATACATATATATACTGAGAATGAGAGAAAATGGTAAAGTGAGTTATAACACGATATTTTGTTTTATAATACTTCACACTGACGCCGGTAATACCTTTTTCATACGAGCTTTGGAACTAATATTTTATACTTTTTATTTGCAGAATGAAATTTAAAAGCCATTAAATTTCATTTGGTGGTAGTGAGTTACAATAAACACATTATTGATAACTTAAAATATTTCAGAGCAAAGTAAACTTAATAATAACCCATAACCCGGTTGATGTGATAGTTTATTGTTCCGGATTGCTTTTAAAACTGTAATGACTAAATTGTTGTTGCCAGAATGTGTAAACGTAAACAGGTGAAACATATGGGAGAAAGAAAAAGACCCTAACAAAAAGATATTCATTTTTTAACGTCAAAAGAGTTGGTTTTTGGTAGAGGTACAGAATGCAAAATGCAAAACGTGATTTGATTGGCTGGTGATGAGGTTTTTGTCAGGTGTAAAATTCGTCTAATGTTGTGAAAGCTCATTGGGGGTTAATCCATGATTCAGCAGTTTAAGCATCAATATAGCAGTTATCATGCTTTTCGTAGGTAGTCTTAAATTGTTAACCCTATACACTAAAGATCCATTGTTCTCTGAGGAACGTTCTTTATAATGAAATATACGATAAGTGAAAGTAAGACTAGCGGTGTGAAGCCATCAATTACAATAGAAAGAAAAGAATAGCGGTGTGAAGCCATCATTTGCATATTATTTATGTCTAAACTTCTTAGTGAGCAACTTTATTTATTTGTTTATTTATTTATTTATTTATTTATTTATTTATTTATTTATTTATTTATTTATTTATTTATTTATTTTTTACTTAAAACAGGTCCTCTCCCTCTCCAGCGTAGTGGAGAGGGAGGGTCAATATGGGCGTGTTTCTCACAACCTTCTAGTACGCCCCTGGTCAAGTGAGCAGAGAGGCCGAGCATCTGTTACATAAAAGATGTATTTGCTAAGACAATATGTCTCAGATACCATTGTAATGTGAGGTTTCTGTGAAGTTTCTTAGAATGTGGAGAAGTCATCATTTAACTTCCATAGAGAGGTGACGAGCTTTGGGATTGCTGATGTGTCTTTTTGGGGTGGTGGATATCAAAATTGCTGTCTTAGCAGATCTGCGCATGTTCTGTCGCTATGGGCGATCACAGAGGTGACTTATAAATCTAGTTTTAGGCAGTTCTTGGGTGGGACAGTGTTGTGAGTTCGTACGTGCGTAAGAGCTTTTCCCTTACATATGAGAGTATTAGGTAGCTAAGATGGGGAGATCTGTACAAGAGAGGCAGAAGCCAAGTTGGCTTCTTCGAACAGTATATCTATTATAAAGTGATTGTGCATACTGTGTTGAATGGGCGATTCTGGAGAAAGGGGGATTGATCTGGAGAAAGGGGAACTGATCTGAGACAAGGGGTATTGAATATGGTGACTTAATTGGTGTACTGACTATATGGACTGTGCCTAATGTTATGGGTAAACTAATGTTAGTTGTTTGATTAATTAGTGAGGGTTATCTGAGTTATTTGGTCTTTGGGTTTAACATTATATTTAATCATTTTGTTAAGAACCTGAGTTAATTTAGCTAATACTTTTCTTTTAAATAATTGCATATTTTTGTGTGCCTGATTTAGTTGCCTTAGATAATGGAGAGGGGTGAGGGGTGTCGTGGAGAGAGAGAGAGAGAGAGAGAGAGAGAGAGAGAGAGAGAGAGAGAGAGAGAATGTGTTACCAGTTGCCTTAGGCGCACGATCCATAGATACCTTTCAAAATAGGAGAACGAGATTTTAGAATCTCGTTATTATATATATTACCACTCAATCTCCCAAAGAAAGTATAATGAAATTAAGTAGTTATAAATAGGCCTAAGCTTTCACGTAAGCAGATTTTGCTCTCTCTCTCTCTCTCTCTCTCTCTCTCTCTCTCTCTCTCTCTCTCTCTCTCTCTCTCTCTCTCTCCGCTTTTAAAACACATTTGAAAAAATATTACCACTCAATCTCTCAAAGTAAATATAATGAATGAAGTATCTCTATCGATAGACCTATGTTTGCGCTCTCTCTCTCTCTCTCTCTCTCTCTCTCTCTCTCTCTCTCTCTCTCTCTCTCTCTCTCTCTCTCTCTCTACCAAGTTTCTTTCCCCATTCTCTCTCTCTCTCTCCTCTCTGTTCTCCTCTCTCTCCTCTCGCTCTCGTCTCTCTCTCTCTCTCTTCTCTCTCTCTCTCTCTCTCTCTCTCTCTCTCTCTCTCTTCCACTTTTGAAACATTTGAAAAAATATTTTCACTTAATCTCTCAAAGTAAATATTATGAATTAAGTGTCTATCGATAGGCCTATGCTTGCGTGCTCTCTCTCTATCGTCATAATATTTCATTCTTTACTGTATTGTTCCTCACGATTTCCACAAGTACTGCCCAAATTTTAAAACACTTTCTCCCATTGTTTAAGATCCGTCTTCAATTACGTATAAGTTTTACGTCAGTTTAGTGTCAAACATTACTTATAAATAAGGTTTCACAGTAGGTTTTAAAAAAGGATGATCGATATTCTACCCTGAAATGACGTTACCAAACCAACATTAACGAATAATATAGAGTTTGTTTCTACATTTAAGTATAAATGATTATAGGACCTCTACAGAATCTTTATGGTGTAAAGTTAATGGAAATCTGGAAAGCAACAAACGCTATGATTTTGAAGCTCCGTCCCCTTTCTAGAGTTGCCAGGTGTGACATTATTGAACAATATATCTCCGAAGATTAATAAAAAAACGGTATCTTAACTTTCCTTCCTGAGTGTACGTAGCTGTTGTTCGCCCAGTAGGTAGCAACTAAAGTGGCAAAAAGACAGACAAGAAAATACCGGTCATGTGTTCATAACTCTGTGAAAATGATTAACCTGAAGTGGTGAGTTCCTTAGAGAGGTAATCCCCCTCCCACGGATATGAAACCATCCGTAAGATACTCAGGAAAAAATCCAGTTGAATTACGGGAAGCTTTAATGAACACATGATCTGATATTAAAAAAATACTTTACGTACCCCTGATTTCCTTCGATTATCCAATGTGGTGTTTGTTAATAGTTTTGCAACAGCATATTGGATTTCAGTCGCTTGACAAATGAAAATAAAAGCAGGTTTCATAATAAAGAGAATGGAAACACCAATGTTCTGTTAATGTTTTCTTTCTGGGCTACCAGTATTTAACGTCATTTGCCAGCACCTGTCTCTACTATCTAACCAAAATCGAAGAGGATATCCCGAAGGTACCAATATATTACAGAGGCCACAAAGCAAATAATCACCCAATTTTCAGCAAAAAAAAGATTACCATATTAAGATGCCTCGAAATATCAAAGCGGGATAAATCCTTTTATTTCCAAATACCAACGAAATCTAAACTTCCCTTATCAACATATACCAAAACATGTTCACAATAACAAAGTCTTTTAACAGATTGACAAATTGCGTATTATTACATGACGCCATCGAAAAGTAGTTGTGTGTGTGTGTGTGTGTGTGTGTGTGTGTGTGTGTGATGAGAGAGAGGGGGTTAAAAGGAATTGTATTTGCGGAAGTAGCTGTTGTGTGTTTAAAAGAGAGAGAGAGAGAGAGAGAGAGAGAGAGAGAGAGAGAGAGAGAGAGAGAGAGAGAGCGGGTATGGGGACTGGGAGTTTCATCTCTGGTAAGATTAAAATAAAAAGTGATAAGAAGAAACTTTACTCTTATAGGGAATCAAAAGGCTAAACAATAGAAAGCACCTAATGTCTACTTTAGATGGTGTACGCGTACATTTACCAAGGTACTTCTGATTAGTAATATGAGCCCAACTTGACAGGCATATACCATTTGAAAAAAAATTAATAAAGTGAAAATATGAAATGATACAAGAGATTACAATAAATAACAATAATGACTAATTAATTTTATAGAATATTACCGTAAATATGAAAGACAGGTTATAAAAAAAATAAAACAAAGACAAAAATTATATTCTTAGAAAAAAATAGTCAATAAATGTTCCTCAGGGTTATAAAGATAATTAAAGCAAGGAAAAAAACGGATATTCTTAAAAAGAATATTCAATAAATGTTCCTCAAAGGTAAATGGAAAGAAGAACACGCGCACCTGGCCAGCGAGGCACACACGAAATGTTGGGGATTTCGACAACTCCAGAGAGTATTGTGTGAGAAAAAGAAGGCTTAACAAAAGGGACTAAAGTCCAGGGCAAAGAGAGAGATGGAAAACACTTCAGAAGAAAAGGGTGGGGATATTAAATCTCCATACACGCACGAACACATACACACTCGCGCGCGCACACACACACACACACACACACACACACACACACACATATATATATATATATATATATATATATATATATATATATATATATATATATATATATATATATATAGAATCTATGGTACTAGATACATATGCAATTGTAATACTCCAATGTCTTCTTAACTTCTTGAATTCTTTGCTTTTTTGGGGGGTGGGTGAGGGGTGGGGAACGCTTGTCACTACAAAGCCTGAAGATCCCAGTTCAATGAAATTTGAAGAAATTGTGATGTCCGGTACTGGAAAACGAACCCAGGTCCCATAATCACAAAGAGGCAACGTGACCTCTTTTGTGATTAGGTGACCTGGGTTCGTTTCCCGGTACCGACATCACAATTTCTTCAAATTTCTTTGAACTGGGATCTTCAGGCTTTGTAGTGACAAGGGTATCCAAAAAAAAGAGCAAAGAATCCAAGAAGTTA
>NC_087210.1:66183897-66208897 GCF_015104395.2 Macrobrachium nipponense
AAAGTACAATTAGCAACTTTTTTTTATACAAAGTTTTTAATTTATGCAAGGATGATCAAAATATTATTAAAACCATTATCATAGACTTCTGTTTCATGTAAGGAAAATGACAATGTAATTTAAACATTAGTACTAATACATACACATTAGTACATACACACACATCCTCGCATATGGTAATTGTCATTAATTCCACGTTTTTGGAGTCCTTGGAAAATGTGAATGATTAATTACGTCTTGTCATTTGTTTGCATTAGCACATAAATATATGCATGAAATAGTGCGTGTCCGAAGCACATTGCAAGGCTTTGACTTCAACGAACGTTCTATTCACTTTGAGAGTATGAGCACATCTTTCATGATCTCAACTCAGGAGCACTTGAAAGAGAAATTGGGATCTTAAAGAAAGCGTTCTTTCAGATCACCAAGTAATAGGCAATATCACGATAGTGTTCGGGTATGTTACATTCTTGAACCAAAGGATGATCAGGCTCCCGGCTACTTCTAATTGCATTTAAGCAGAAAAAAATAGAGCAAAGCGAAAATGTATAAGCGTTTTGTTAGAAGAAAACGCAGAAAGTGAATTTGAGGAAGATAGACAATGCATGAAAGATGGGGGCGATTGGTGTGGTGTGTGTGAAGTGGTTCGATACATTATATGAATGATCATTGTATGCAGGTGTAGGAACCGGTAAACCTTGTTGAAGTTTCGAGGATGGGGGTGGGGGTGGGACTTGGGTTTTGGGTTCCTCGTTGATTCTGCAATATAAGAGTAAATGTAGTGATGACCAATGAAGTCTTTTCCTTTGTATGTGTATGTGCAAATTCGTGTCATAACTTTCAGTAAAGTACTCTTGCTTCGTGTTATATAATTTTCTGTCAAGATTCTCTAATATATTTCGACAAAATGACTGTATCCAACATACGAATGCCATATCAACAATATTTACAAATAACAGAACGCAGCTCTATCATATAAAACATAGTACGATAGAAATGATTCAATTTTCGCTACCATCAGCAGTCCATCCTTGAAGGAAAAGTAGCATACGTTTTTGTGGTTCTGTATTGCGTTCCACCACTATGGATATGGATTATGATAAAGGGGTATTTGTGATGTAGATATGGGAACAGAATCTCGGCGGGATAAAAGTATGTGACGTTCTATTCTTATAAAAGAAAAATAACAAACCAGTAACAGCTTCATTCAGTTGATATTCAAGTTGACTAGAATTCTAAGCAATATTAACAGTTTATGACTTGAAACCCAACCATATTGTGGCCTATACAATTTTTGTCGAAAAGTGAATTCAAATTTTTTTTTTTTTTGCATTGAAGGTATCGACGATTATGGTTTTCTCTGCTCATAAGTTTGCACAATGATAGTACCATAACGGGTATGCGTAACTTTATTATTATTATTATTATTATTATTATTATTATTATTATTATTATTATTACATATGAAACGAACTGAAGGTAAAACGATGCTAGGAATCCAAGTAACATACTTCCTCATTCACATAAAGTTTTTTTAAATTATTGCTGAGTTACCGGCATACGACCGTTTTGATATTTTGTTTAATGCCCCTAATTATCTCCCTTCCATAGCAATAACGATAGTTAACCATCGATTGATTTTTTTTCTTTTGGGAAACCAACGTAACATTTCGTGCCACTCAGAAGTATTGGACATTGCATACAGCCGATATTCCGCGAAGGAAATTTTAATTATTTAGAAAGGGAAGCCCGAAAATCAGGAAGTCGTGGCTGGACTTTAACGAGCCATCTTATTGGGGACAAGCAGTGTTCCATGACGTGCAGCTCTCCAGAGTCCGTGGATGGTAGTAGGAGGTAAATGAAGTTCGACGTCACTACGACGTCTGTTCCACTTGATACTGAGACCGGTTTTGAGGAAGTGCGACGACAGGACTCAGTGGTAGCTCTTTCCTTTTAGAAGCTGGGGATTTTTATTTGATCCGGGGACGCGTAGGATTACTCGTACTTCAAGCTTTAAGGTACTATTAGTTTCCATTTTATGTTTAATGTTCAGGTTTGATCAAGATGATTGTTTATATCGTTGTTGTGTCTCAACAGGTTTTGTGTCAAGAATGAGTTTGTTGACGGTTTACAGTTTTCTCAAAGAGACATCATGTATAACTAAATTTTGACCAATTTGTGACATCGGTGTGAAATGCTATTAAACGAAATTGAAGATTTCATAATCGGTTATTTAATATCTTGAGTGTTGGTTGCTGGTTAGATTTTGCCCACTTTTAATTAGAAATTCGTGAAGTATAGTTCAGTTTCTTATACTTCAAAATTACTGTTTTTTATTAGTTGTTGGTTTAGTTTGTATTATTGGTTAGATGATTAAACTACAGATTTTAGTAGTGACCGAATGTTAAACTTAATGGTAATGGTTAGACAAGTGTTTGGTAAACCGAATGGTTTTGCCAGATTTTAACAAGTAACCTCATTCCAGGTGAGTGAGAGACAGTTCGAATACACGCGTTTCGAATCATGCATGGGGGTGTGCGCAGTGAATTTCTTTTAATGAAGCAGCTGGCAAATACATAACGAAGAAAGAAACTGAAATTTCATACATAGGTATCTGAACTGCTTTTCACATAGTTTAAATGTTAACTGGAACTTTTAGTGTTTAATAATTATAGGTTGGTAAAGAAAGTTTGATTACAATTGACTTTCCAGAAATTTAAATTTTTTCCAAAATATTAATACCAAAGTTTTGTAAAGTTTTAAATGTGAATTAAACAATAATTTTAGTGTTTATTTAATAGATTCATATAGTTTTATTAAAAATAAAAAATGAATTTAAGCATTCTGAAAAATATACATTATGTAGGGTATTTTACTTAGTGGTATTTTACGTAGTTATGTTACAAGTTTTAATGGTGTAAATCAAAGGGGGGCCTCCTTTGTCTGGGTGACGGTGCTGCTCCGGCAAAGGTGGCCCAAGGTCCTGTATATGGTAGACTATTGTCTACCATATACAGAACCGCACTTAGTTTCGTCCTTTCAAGGTTTGAGGCTTGGCGTAGTCATTTGGCAGGTATGAGTATGACCTAATCTTTTGGCAGGTTTCAGTTTTGACTTAATCTTTTGGCAGGTTTATGTTTTGAAGTTTTCACTTGGCCTTTTGGACAATTTTTTTACTTGACCTTCTGGGTATTTTTTTTTTTTTTTTTACTTGGCCTTTTGGACATGTTTTTTTTTTTTTTCTGAAGTTTTTACTTGCTTTTGGGCAGATTTTTATTTTTTACTTTGCCTTTCGGGCAGGTTGTTTTTGAAGTTTTGACTAGGCCTTTTGGGTATTTGTTTTTTTGTTACTTTTTTTTTTGGGGGGGGGGGCCCAGGCTTTTTTTTCTTTTTTTTTTTTCCTATCCTTTTGGACAGGTTTTTTTTTGTGGGTGGGGGGAGTTTTGACTTTGCCTTTTGGACAGGCTGTTTTCGAAGTTTTTGACTTGGCCTTTTGGGCAGGTTGTAGATTTGACCTACCCTTTTGGGCAGGTTGTTTTCGAAGTTTTGACTTGGCCTTTTGGGCGAGTATTGACTTGGCCTTTTGACCTTTTGAGCAAGTCGTTTTGTGTAAATTTCAAGCTTTGACTGTCTTTAGAATAGGTTGTTCTTTTTAGGAAGTTTTGGCTGCCTTTTGGTTACTTTTTTATGATAAGTTTTGACTTGGTCTTTTGGGTAATTTTTAGGAAGTTTTGACTTCGTCGTTTGGGTAGCTTTTTTTTTTTATATTATTTGGTCTTTTGGGATAGGTTTTTTCCTTGGTTTCTGGGGTAGTGTTTTTGTCCTGGTCTTTTGAGTAGCTTTTTTTTTTTTTTTTTTTTTTTTTTTTTTACTTGTGATGGTCTTTTGAGTAGTTTTCTTTTTTTGGGTAGTTTTTATTTTTATTTTACTTTTGACTTGGTCTTTTGGCCTTTTTTAAGGTTTTGGTTTAGTCTTTTTATTTTATTTTTGGGCTTTTGTTTTAAGCTTTAACGTGGGCTTTTGGGTTTATTTTTTTTATTACTTGATCTTTTCTTTTCTTTTGGGCAGAGTTTTCTTTTGTTGGACATATTTCTTTAAGTTCTGACTATTTTTTTTTATACTATGTCTTTTGGGGTGTTAAATTTAGACTTTGTCTTTTGGGCTATTTTTTTCCGGTCCCTCTCTCTGTCTCTCTCTCTGTGTCTGTCTGTCTGTCTCTCTCTGTCTCTCTCTGTCTTTGTGTCCCTGTCTCTGTCTGTCTCTCTGTCTGTCTCTGTCTCTGTCTCTGTCTCTGTTTCTCTCTGTCTCTGACTCTGTCTCTGTCTCTGTCTGTCTCTGTCTCTGTCTCTCTCTGTCTCTGTCTCTCTCTCTCTCTCTCTCTCTCTCTGAAAAATAATCAAATAAATAACCAATCAAGCAATAAAATCCAAAATAAGAAAGAAACAAATAAAGAGAGGAATGAAGAATATCGGGTAAAAGAAAAAAGCAAGCCATCAACGAGATATGCAGAGGTGCCAGCAAAAAATTTCAATGCATCAGCTCCAAGATTCTACTCAAGAGATAACTGTTTTTATTATGCAAGGGGATATTGCAGATATGGAGAAAATTGCAGATTCAGACACAAAATGAATAATTATGATGAAGGAAGAACAAATATTATGGAAAAGTTGGATTTTTTAATGTCAGAATTTCTGGAAATAAAAAAAGAACAACATACCAGAACAGGAAAGAGACATGGGAAAATCCTTATTATTACCAATATTAAATGAAGGAGAAAACACGCAAACCATCATAGTGATGAATGCGCAGGGTTTAGTTACGAGTAACTCAAAAAGAAAAATAGAGTACTTAGAAGAACTAACCCAAATTGAAAAGAAAATAGATATAATGAATAAAAGTGAAACCTGGTATTCCCAAGAGACTGGGAATGATGATCAAATAAAAGGGTTTCAAACTTATAGATCAGATAGAAAAAATAGGAATCAAGTGGGAACCGCAATATATGGGAAAGACAAAAAACAAGGAAAAATATATGAGAAATATAGTAACTCAGAATGTGAACTAATAGCGGTAGAATTTGAATCTGAAAAATTAATGAACATAGTAATATATAGACCTCCTAATTCTAAAGAGTTTGACTTAATAATAGAAAAATTGGATGATATATGTAGAAATCACAAGGACTGGACTATTCTCCTATCTGGAGACTTCAACTTTCCTTTCGTAGACTGGAAAGAACGAATAGGAGATTGTGGATGTACTTATACATATAAAAAAGAGAGTAATAGTAGTGCAGAAGATAAGAGGCAATTCGAAAAGCTATTAGATATGCTACTAGAATACAACATTCAACAAATAAATCACCTGCCAACAAGAAAGGAAAATACTTTAGACCTAGTATTTGTGAACGAGATGAATTATGTTAAAGAAATAATAGTTTATAATGCGAGTATTTCAGACCATAATGTCATAGAATTAACAGTCCATTCCAAAGCAAGTGAAAACAGAGATAAGCAAGAAATGAAAAAGTGGGAAGGATATGGAAAATACAACTTCTACAGTAAAAATATAAAATGGTCAGAAATAAATGAAGAATTAAACAAAGATTGGGATAATATTTTCGTAAGTGATGACATAAAGGTAAATACGGAGATATTATATAAAATATTAGAGAAAATAGTGGATAAATATATACCGAAGAAGAAAAGTAAACATCAGTCATGCATACCAAGAGACAGAAGGATCTTGTTCCAGAAAATCAGAAAGTGGAAAAAAGGTCTAGCAAAAAAAAAAATGCATGGAAAGTTATAGAACTAAAAAGTAAGATAGAAAATGCAGAACAAAAGATTATACAATCAAAAGAAAATGAAAAACGGGACTGGGAAGAAAAAACCCTATTAAATATCAAGCAAAATCCCAAACTATTATACTCATATGCGAAGAAGATGAATAAAAGAAGAATAGAAATAGGCCCTCTAAGAATTGAAGGGAGATTAACGAATGAAAAAAAGGAAATTTGCAACATACTGGCAGAACGATATAAGAGAGAATTCACCCCTAGAATAGATAAGGAAGATAATGATATAGAAGTAAGGGATGAAAATAGTGAATATTTAGCTGACATAGATATTAATGAAGCTGATATTGTGCAGGCTATTAATGAAATTAAAAATGGAGCTGCTGCAGGGCCTGATGGAATTCCTACTATTTTGTTAAAGAAAGTAGTTCATTCTATCGCAAAGCCACTTGCAATATTATTAAGACAAAGTGTAGATACAGGCAAGATTTATGATGAGCACAAATTAGCATATATTACCCCTACTTTCGAAAATGGATCAAGACTAGAGGCAAGTAATTATAGGCCTGTGAGTCTAACATCACATATTATGAAAGTGTATGAAAGGGTAATGAAGAAAAATATTATGAAACATTTAATAAAAAATAATTTGTTTAATAGAGGACAACATGGTTTTGTACCCTGAAAGAGTACACAAACCCAACTGTTAGTTCACCGAGAGATCAAATACAAAAATATGAAAAACGGAAATTAAACAGATGTGGTTTATCTAGACTTTGCAAAAGCTTTTGACAAGGTAGATCATAATATATTAGCGAAGAAAATTAGAACACATAATATAGTGGATAAAGTAGGAAGATGGTTAAAAGAATTTTTACACAACAGAAAACAGATAGTTATTGCTAACGATGAGAAATCGGATGAAGCTAAGGTAATATCCGGTGTGCCACAAGGTACAGTGTTGGCTGCATTACTGTTTGTTATTATGATTGCAGACATAGACAGTAATGTTAAGGACTCGGTAGTGAGTAGTTTCTCCAATGAGACAAGAATATGTAGAGAAATTACTTGTGATGAAGATAGGAACGCGCTACAAAGAGACCTTAACAAAGTATATGATTGGGCAGAGGTAAATAGGATGGTATTTAACTCTGATGAATTTTTAATCAATAAATTATGGAGACAGAGAAGGAAAGCTATATGCATATAGGGGACCTAATAATGAGACAATCACAAATAAGGAAGCAGTTAAAGACCTTGGTGTGATGTTGAATAGGAACATGTTATGCAATGATCAAATAGCAATTCTACTGGCAAAATGCAAAGCAAAATGGGAGTGTTGTTACGGCATTTCAAAACAAGAAAAGCTGAACACATGATTATGCTTTATAAAACGTACGTTCGCAGTCCACTTGAATATTGCAATATGATATGGTAACCACACTATCAAAAGGATATTGCACAAATAGAGAGTGTACAAAGGTCCTTTACAGCTAGAATAGAAGAAGTTAAGGATTTTGACTACTGGGAAAGGCTACAATCCTTAAAATTATATAGTCTTGAAAGGAGAAGAGAACGCTACATGATAATTCAGGCATGGAAACAGATAGAAGGAATTACCGAAAACATCATGGAGCTAAAAATATCAGAGAGCAAGCAGAGGTAGATTAATAATGCCCAAAACTATACCAGGAAAAATAAGGAAAGCACACAGGACATAAATCCACTACGCACCAGCATCGACAATGCAGCGTCTATTCAATGCGTTGCCAGCTCATCTGAGGAATATATCAGGAGTAAGCGTTGTTGTGTTTAAGAATAAGCTCGACAAATGTCTAAGCTGCATCCCAGGTCATCCATGATAGGAAGATGCAAAATATACCAGAAGATGCACTAGCAACTCTCTGGTAGACATTAGAGGTGCCTCACACTGAGGGACCTGGGGCAACCCGAAAAAGATGTAATGTCTGTAAGGTAAGGTCTCTCTCTCTCTCTCTCTCTGTGTCTGTGTCTGTGTCTGTCTCTCTCTCTCTGTCACTGTCTCTCTGTCTGTCTGTCTGTCTGTCTGTCTCTCTCTCTCTCTCTCTCTCTCTCTCTCTCTGTCTGTCTGCTCTGTCTCTGTCTCTGTCTCTGTCTCTGTCTCTCTCTCGGGCAGCCAGAAACGGGCCCTGATCCTTGTGTTGCAGGTTATAACTGTTATTGGCTTAGATAGTTTTAAAATTGTATCACAGTCGACAACAAATTTTATAATCTGATTTTATAATCTTAATTTTTTTTTTTCATTTTAACAAGGACAGAATTTATTGGTGCTCGATAATTGTCACCATAAGTAATCCGAAGTAGTTTCACTGTGCCTAACTTTAGGCTAGGATGAAAGTTTAGAACTTTAGGGAAGCTTCACAAGTTTTGACCTACTTTCACTTGTTTTGGATTGGACCTACATGGGGAAACTATCTTTTCTGTAATACTGTTTAAGGGTAAAGTCTTTTGTACACTGCTTTTATAGAACTTGCAGTTTAAACTAATTTTTCATTAACTTTAGTAGTAACCTAATAGGTAAATGTCAAATTGTAACTGGTAACCGAATTAAGCATTGCTAGTTATTTTACTTTTAATTAAGTTCCTATGCGTTCCACAACATCCTAAATTTTGTAAGATTTCAAACAGAAATTTAGATTTAGATTTACGACATAATTTTATTAGGTAAATTGGGTATCTGTAGATCCATACATAAAGTGAGCGACCATAATCAGTTCTGTCGGTGAACAATCTGTAATTCATCTTCGCTATTCCCAACAGAAAACCTGGGGAGCTTTCGTAATACTGGTCGTGTGAGCAACTGTCAATATCGTTCCCGATATCTTGACATGGTAATTTTGGCGCCCAGTTTCTATCTAAAAATTACCCTTGAGATTCTTGGCTCACAGTGAGGGTAAGACTAGTTGCCCTGTAACTAATGTGCAACTGAAGAATGATTTACATTGAAGATTTGTGTCGAGGAGTAAAATAAATTTTAAGAATTGCTTACGTGACTTCTATTTTGTCCTAGGTTTGTAAGGGAACTAATGAGGTAGATTTAATTTTTTTGCAATCTTGTGTAAACTGCAGTGCATTATTCATGAATGACTAAGAAAATACACCAGTATCTGTCTAATTTTGATTGGAATAGAAGGCAGTGGTGACCATAAACTACTAGTCTCTAAAGATTACCCCAAAGATTTGAGAACACGAAGTTTGTGATCTTCAGAAATACAAATAACATTTTTTCCCTTCAACTTTATAGTGACAGTCCGAACATCCCCTTGCATACTAATATTAAGGTGGGTTTTCCTGTCTGAAACATAGCTGGTATGTTGTAATGGAAAGTGCAATACAATCAAAGACATTTATTTTACCATGGGGTCTGGAATTTTGATGAGATTAATACAATAAGGCATCGCTGTGCTTTTGACGTCTTTGTTCTAATGTTTTTAATGTGAAAGCTTTTTCTGGACTGTATAAAAACACGTAGTTACTTAAATGTCAATATATTTGGCTTATCCTTTAGGAAACTCAAGCTCTTGACAAAAGAGAACAGGTTATGGCCAGTAACGAACAACCCAGAAATAATTGGTAGGGAGCCTGAAATTTAAATCGGTTTTATTCGCAGAACATTTTAAGTTAATTTGACAGATTCCTGGAAGGTACTTTTTACACTCCTTCTTTAAAGGCCTTCTTTATGGTCTATTTGCAACAGAAATGGCTTTTATAAGATATATAGCTACCAGCTTAATTTGTGAGGAGCCTGTTGGAAAAAACTAAAGAAAAATATAGCAGCGATCGTGCTTTTACATAAACGCTGCTAACATGGTTCGTTAAACTGACTGAAGCTTGCTTTAGTATGGAATTATTAAACTACAAACTGAATGGACCCAGATATTTACTCAATCAAGTTACTTGGGAACCAGTTGGGCAAGGCTGAAGTAAAGTTAATAAAGATTTTTTTTAAATTGTTGTACTCCATAATAAATTAAGATGTATTAACCTAGTTCTATGTGGGACAACTGTTTATGATTGACTTCCAATGGCTACAAAATTCCCTAATTTATAACATTGAAATATTGTGGAATTGAAAGTTATTCCATAAATTTTTCAAATATCCAACATGGGAAGGTATGATTTCACTGATGAAGTAAGTCGACGAAGCTCGTGAAATTGCACGTCTTCGTTACTTTAATTGACATTACATCTTTAAATTTCAATGTGTGATGCGCCTCTTTAAAAACTTAAGCGTTTTAGCGTAATTTTATTTAGAATAAACTTTAAGATATCGATAGATACCTTTTACAATATTGTTAGCGAAGAGCACCATGGAGTTTCAATTACATGGTTTGAAACTGGAATGTTGGCTCAAAGGGGAGAGTCTGTACGGTCGAGAAAGCTCGACGAATTGTGTTCGATGTGACGTCAGAAACGTCACATCGAGCATAGTTCGCCAGTGTGGACGGGCTTTAAAGCTCCTTCCACCCAATGGGCAAATGCACGGCGGGCAGATGCTGTGGATGGCGATCATGAATGTGGTCCAGTTCATAGGTTCGTCTGCCTGTGCGGTGCCTGCTGCCTACCTTGGAGTGTGTGATCTGGTAACACTGTTTAAAAGCGAGAAAATTCCTGGCAAATCAGTGCCCATCATGCCTTTGCCCCTTGTGTGGAATTAGATTCATCTTAAAATTGTTACTTTCCAAAAGGCTTCTTTTTGTTTCACCTTAAACAAGTCAAGCGTCCTGAAGATGCAACAATTATCAAGTCCCTCACGCTGTATCAAAATTAGTGTTATCCATCTTAAAAAACAGTTTGCTCATAGTAAAAAATGTTATACAAAAACAGCGTTAACTAAATGTGATTAGCAATATGTGATTGCCCCGACCAGGGGGCATATTACCAACTTTTTGACGACAATGTTTTTTTTTTTATTTAAAAATATTTTCGTTGTTCACTAGATTATGCTATCACTGTGTTAATGACCTCTTTTCCTGCTAAAACGACTTTTTAACTGCAGATAAATGCTTCATTCAATTACAAGTGAACACTCGAACTACTATATTGGTGCTGAATAAATTTTACCGCAGGAATTGGTTCTGAATTTCTGTGGTGATTTATTTTATAAAATAATTAAGAAAATGGAGTGCAGTTTTAGGCGAAAGGATTACAGGCAGTAACTTGTTGAATATTAATTAACAAAGTAATAAAGACAGATGCCACGAACGAAATAATGAAAATCCGCCGTTTCAATTTTACCTTCGTGACATCTGCCTTTATTTATACATCATCACGTTCCATATCTTCGTGAATCAGTTATAACAATGTAATGTTTAATTTTTTCCTCATTGCTAAAACATTTATTTGTAACGAATACAACATGAGTGGACATATCGAAAATTTACACAGATATTCAAATGGAGCAAACGTGATGATAAAACCAGTGCACATTTTCACTACTAGACCCCAAGGTGTATATCTAAGTCTTATCGCTTAGCGATAGACTTTTTGTGTTCTCCTTACGACTGTCATTCGTAAGTATTTTTTGGTTCTTCTCATCTCCCTTGGATATCTTAGTAGAGAGGTTCTTTCTTGACTAGAGGAGATGATTCAAACAGGCAAGTTGACAAGATAACAACTTTATTCTGTAACTCCATACTAGGAGATGCAGCTCGGTCGGACGACCGATATGTTTGATCGTTGGCGTGGAACTGCCATTCTAAAGCATCGCGTCGATAGCGGAACATTAGCTATCTCAGCAATTCATATAAAAACACATACGTAGTCCGCCGGCTCGGAAGTTACAAGTTTCCGGCGTAGGTTAACAGGTCAACCGCTTCCCATGGAAGTTGTTGTGCAAAGTTATCATAAACATAAAAATGTTGACAAAGCTTTGAGCTAGATCAGGCTACTGCAGACAGCGCATAGCGTAATCTAGGTCTGCTTTGGTCACGTAGAACCCTCCTAATGCCATGACCCCAGGTCATTGGTTTATATTTACAGATCTTGTAAATTTAATATATATGTAATTATTACATTAGGCTCGGACTGCTACCTATTCAAGCCTTGAATAACAAAAAAAAATTACTTTAAACATTGTTCATAGGAGCGTGCTCGTAACATACGTCTAGGTATAACATAATAAGTGATTAAATGTATAAAAAGGTTCTGTTACATACCCTTGTTGACATATTCATAAACAAAGATAAATGCATGGAAAATATAGATCCATGTTTGGTAATACTAATGATTAGGTACCCAAAAATAATAAAAAGGTAAAAATCAAAACATGTATACATGATTAATATGATAACAGGTAACCTGATTAAGAATAATGGTTACTAAATAATGATTATAGCATGATCATGGATAATTGTTAAAGAGTACTTGACACTCTTCGTAATAGATAAATATAATTGTATAATAGTATAACAAGGTAATTCTGCAGAAATTCAATATATAGGGCTGATATATTTTATTAGGTGCCCGAAAAATACCTTTAGGAATATATTAATGTATAATATTGGGCTATAATGCTTTATTAGGCGCCCTGGAGATACTTTAACTGTTCAAATGCAAAGGCGTGAGTCTTTCTTGTCCTACATTTTTGCCAGCATACGGACCGCTTTTCGCACACAACACAATTCCAGACAATTCCCTAGGCACGAACTGAAGTGGCCAGGTTCAGGCGGCCCTAAACGCAAACGACTTGAGTTTAACGGGTACGTCATCTAGACGGATAATCCGTGTGTTTTCAGAGTTTCGGAAAGGATTAATGTTTCAGATCCTGGCAAGGTTCTCTTTACACGCACTAATATATTTGAAGTTACGTTAGGCTCGAGAGTTTGCGTGCAAGCTGATATTACGGGTGAGCGAGAGTTCTGTTGGGTTGCCTGTATTATTTCTTGGTTCATGAGACAGGTGATTGGTTCCGTAATGTAAGTGACAACTCTGTCTGTCTCTTTATTATCTAAAACTGATTTTAGGGTATTAGAAGACCTATAGAATTTCCCTTTGATATACACGCCGTGTTTTGCAGGTGCTAAGATAATATTTTGAGTGCCCATAGACGGGTATCCGATAATTACTGCGGGATACATATTAATGTTTTGTACAACAACAAAGGTATCGGCAAACGTGCGCTTACCGACCTTGTACTGTACATGAGTTACGCCCACAACATTTAATTCATTATTCCCAATGCCTGAGAGCCTTATTCCGGACTTTTCTATAGGGAAATTTGAAAAGAGTAAATGATGAGTCCTTAAATCCATTATATTACGTGGACTACCAGAATCAAAGAACAAAGTGAATGACTTATGGTCCAAATTTACTGCATGTAAGGTTGGTCGCAACTCGTTTTGACTAATAATTGCATGAATTTGTTGCAAATCTACGGGAACCTGCACAGATTTTTTTGATTCGGCCGTGTGTTTCATAGGAAAATCAATTGTCTCACAATGATCTGATAAATGATTAAACTGATTATTTGATACAAAAGATGTTGATATTGATGACCCAACATCGCCCTCTCCCCCCTTGGAGTGAACTACGTGGTATTTGTTTTGTTTATCACACCCTGAAAATTCGCTTGCCCTTGCGAGTTCTGGCTAGACGGCCCAGGAACAGAGGTACCTGAAGCACGATTTGTTTGTTTCTGCTGTTGTGCAGAATTTCCGTTTGGTTGTTTCTTCTTATAGTACTGAGGACCCTTCTTTTTATTTGCACTGGCAACTGGTTGCGTGTTTGTAGCATTCTGCTGTTGATTCCTCGAGTAGCAACGGTTATATGAATGAGTTGAACTATTGTGTATTGAACAAAAACGCGTCCGACAGTCTGAAATCATGTGACCTGGTCGTTTACAGTTATAACAAACCATCCCTGCAACTTGATTATTATTATGTACCACATTTACTTGTTGTGGCTTGTTCTCATTTTTTGCAAAAAACTTGAATGAGCGAAGGATCTAGGTCGGTACATTTAGACATGTGTTTTTTGATTTGTTTATACACATCTAATTCCGTACTGTCGGGCTGCAATTTTTTATCAAAACACCGTACTAACGCTTCAGGCAACATTGCAGTGATAGACGTAAGGTAGATCAAACGGATAAAATCTTTCACTTTGATTTTAGCACCCGCAACCCACCCGGAGTTACTTAAACTATCCTGATATTCATTTAGCCGGTCGGCAATTAGCGCCGCCCGCTCGACAACATTGAGCTGAGTCATGGAGGCTTGGTTAAGGATATTTCTCAGTGCCAATACTACATCTAAAGCCTCTTCACCCCCATACACGGCACGTAATCTAATTTTGAACTCGTCCCATGTAAGCGCCTCTTGGAAAGAAACCCCCCTTAGATACGCACTTGCGTCACCTTTTGCAAAGTCAATGAAGCTCTTGGCCTCCTGTAATTGTTCTGCTGGGTCTGTGATGCTTTTTGCATTTAAATGAGCGTCTACAGATGAGATCCATGCCTCAACATTTTGAGGCAGGAACCCATTGACCCGACCTTGAAAAGGGACAATCGCTGACCTCGCGCTAACGAGAGTCACCACGTTGGGGTTGCCAGCCGGAGTAGTTGCCATTTCGGCTTTCACTTTTTTCTTATCACTTCTATTCCTTGCAATCCTATCAAAATATCTATAAGAGTACACTCGACCACTACGTAAACGCATAAGCAATGTACTGTATAAGTGTGTTATAATAATAGGAAAATCCCCCAAAAGATACAAAAATACAGATAATATGATAAAATATTATACGGAGAATTCCTGCAAGAAACGGTTAATGACAACGAGAAAAGAAAAAAAAATTAATCTGCGGGCGAGAACCTCGTAGTTGAAGATTGGTTCTGTAATGAAGGAAGATTAATATGGCGAACAACTCACCCCCAGAATACTGGACGATCGACTCTTGATGAACAACACTTCACTGAGGAAAAGACCTGAATAGATAAAAATGGTACTTAGCTCCAGATTATATTGCGAAGGATTGTTGACATGGGATGACGTCTCAGTTCCTGTCTACGTCTCGCGTCGGAAGTCGTGATGACGTCACGGTCTTCTCTCGGTGCACGATGCGTGGGGAAGTCCAAGATTGATGACGTCACAGCCTCCGTCCTTGCTCGTGATCGGGTGATGTTCCCTGTGTTTGTTTTCTTCTTTCCGTTGATGTTCGATGCTGCTCTCGTCCGGTGTAGATTCTCGAAGATAAGTGACAACAGTTGCTCAAACGTCGGTGTTAGATGCTTGTATTCCTCTCGATGAAGGACATAGTTGCGTCTTCATAAACTGTTGCGTTGATTGAAGATCCCGTTTCCTCTGTTTAGTTTGATGTTGAAGGTGGAAGTTAGTTCTTGTAGACCTTCGGTCGGCTGATATGGGTCTTGTTAATTATATTTTCCGTTATACGCTGCCACCACATCTAAGTCTTATCGCTTGGCGATAGACTTTTTGTGTTCTCCTTACGACTGTCATTCGTAAGTATTTTTTGGTTCTTCTCATCTCCCTTGGATATCTTAGTAGAGAGGTTCTTTCTTGACTAGAGGAGATGATTCAAACAGGCAAGTTGACAAGATAACAACTTTATTCTGTAACTCCATACTAGGAGATGCAGCTCGGTCGGACGACCGATATGTTTGATCGTTGGCGTGGAACTGCCATTCTAAAGCATCGCGTCGATAGCGGAACATTAGCTATCTCAGCAATTCATATAAAAACACATACGTAGTCCGCCGGCTCGGAAGTTACAAGTTTCCGGCGTAGGTTAACAGGTCAACCGCTTCCCATGGAAGTTGTTGTGCAAAGTTATCATAAACATAAAAATGTTGACAAAGCTTTGAGCTAGATCAGGCTACTGCAGACAGCGCATAGCGTAATCTAGGTCTGCTTTGGTCACGTAGAACCCTCCTAATGCCATGACCCCAGGTCATTGGTTTATATTTACAGATCTTGTAAATTTAATATATATGTAATTATTACATATATATAAGCGAACTGAACGGCTGGCTGGGGTATCAGCTCAGTGGTCTGGTTAAACTACTTTTGTAATAATAATCCACGACATCAAATTTAAATCTAATTAATATTTTTCATGAGTGCTTGGAAATATTAAATATAGAAGGCAAATATGAATAGATAAAATACACAAGTAAAAAATAAAGAAAAAAATGATCCAATTATCCAATATAATTAGCCACGAGGCGCCACTACAGTCCCGCCTCTATTTATGTACTCCGTGGTGCAACTGCAAATCCATTTGAATAATGTGTGAAGTCAAGATTAACTCTGCAAATATTTTGTGCATATTCAAGTGTTTTTTACCAATTATTTTATATAATTCTTATAACTGGTACTTTTTTTTTAATGGAATATACAAATATGTTATTGGGGTTATTTGTACTTGGAAATAGCATTCATTTTTGCATGACACTCCACTTTTTTTTTATATAAGCAATTAAACTCAACAATTTGTTTTATTGTAAATAAATGTAGTCTTGCCCGATGATTTGTTCGGTTACTTACAAGTTCAATACGTCACTCCGAAATTTAAGAAGTGCAAATAATACTGGACCATATTGTGAATTTGCTATCCATATGTGGGTAGTGATGTCTTTATAGTGCATGGAATGATCAAGTATTCAAGCACAAGTAATAGTTAAGGTTGTGATCAGGGGGAGCCCCCAAATCCAACCCTGCTTGAGAGAGAGAGAGAGAGAGAGAGAGAGAGTTAATCTAATTAATTTGTCTTAGAAGAGACGAAACGGTTACATGAGCGGAACCAACAAGCCAATAATATCCGCGACCATGACGAGTGGTGCCCATTTTTTGTTATATTTGTTGTTGACATTCTCTCTCTCTCTCTCTCTCTCTCTCTCTCTCTCTCTCTCTCTCTCTCTCTCTCTCTCTCTCTCTCTCTCTCTCTGTAACATTGTTATCAGGCCTTTATTGACAGTGATTATGAGGGAAGTCAGGTTGCCCAAGTAACTCACAGAATCAGGAATTTCCGGTAGTTTTCTTGTCAATTCATTTTAGCAGCTTTTTCAATTAGCTAGTATATATGGTTTTCCTCTCTATCTTAGAAGTGAAGTGCTGGCAGTTACTTATATGGCTGTTTAACAGTCTTTCAATATTATTCTTTGTTGTAATACCATTAGTAGATAATAAATAGAGCAATGTCTTGCTTCTTTGTTGTAATACCATTAGTAGATAATAAATAGAGCAATGTCTTGCTGCTTATAGATATGTTTGAATGATTTGTTGATTTTATTCGAAATGCATTTATCACTGAGCGCGCACGCGCGCACACACACAAACCTGGTTACTGGTTAACTGATCATGGTTTATATTCAAATTTAGTTTTACTGGCGTTTTTAATACTTTTTCTCTTCCATCTTGGTATCGACCCTCTCCGACTTCTGAGAGGAGAGGCCTAAATTTTCGTGGTTCTCAAAGTCTCCAAACACACGACAAAACACGTTCTCCGAACACTTGCTTCAAAGTGTCATTGCTAGGTTTTCCTTCGGTTACAGCTTTCAAGCCTTTCTACTCTGTTTCCCTTTCAACGCTGAATGACCTCATAGGTCCCAGTGCTTGGACTTTGACCTAAATTCTATCAATCTAATATTTACGCCATCGTACCTCTTCTTCAAGCTGTAGCAACTACGCATAACAGAAGTCCTTCCATCATAGGAACCAAAAGTTTGAGCTGCTAATATGTGTTTGGCAATTTAGTGCCTCTTGTTCCTTCTCGTTAATTTTTTCTATCATTGTTTTCACCCCCACTTCAACCTTGACATTTTTAAGCGGGCATCCAAAATACAAACGGCAAATGCGGAAGAACGAATATATGTGGGCAAGTTGGTGACCAACTCTCTTATCCTGGCGTATCATTCCTCAATGTTTTGTTTTAGTGTCAGCAATATTGGCACTGATCTCGGCAGCCTTTTGCAAGGGCACTGTCCATTTCGCTTTATCTGAATCAAGGTTGATAACAAGTTACAACAGTATTTATAAAAGTTTAATGTTTAGTAACGCTGGTATGCATCATTTGATATTGAGATTAGTCGATCTTTTTCATGAAATTGTGATATGTAGTTATGCGATGACTACGAACACCTGCTTTCTGGCGTTGCTTGAATTATTTCTTATGACCACGGTGAATTGTCAGCGTGAATTATTTCTTTATGACCACGGTGAATTGTCAGCGTGAATTATTTCTTTATGGTAACAGTGAATTGTCAGCGTGAATAATTTCTTTATGACCACGGTGAATTGTCAGCGTGAATTATTTCTTTATGGTAACAGTGAATTGTCAGCGTGAATCTTTATGACACGGTGATGTTAGCCGTGATTATTTCTTTATGACCAAGGTGAATTGTCAGCGTGAATTATTTCTTTATGACCATGGTGAATTGTCAGCATGAATTATTTCTTTATGACCACGGTGAATTGTCAGCGTGAATTATTTCTTTATGACCACGGGAATTGTCAGCGTGAATTGATTTAATTTATACCACGGTGAAGTCAGCGAATTATTTCTTTCCATGGATGGAATTGTCTGCATGAATTATTTCTTAATGGTCACGATGCACTGTCAGCGTGAATAATTTTTTTATGATCACGGTGAATTGTCAGCATGAATTATTTCTATATGACCACGGTGAATTGTCATCGTGAATTATTCCTTTGTGACCACAGTGAATTGTCAACGTGAATTATTTCTTCATAGTCACAATGAACTGTCAGCGTGAATAATTTCTTTATGATCACTGTGAATTGTCAGCGTGAATTATATCTATATGGCCACAGTGAATTGTCAGCGTGAATTATTTCTTTATGACCATGGTGAATTGTCTGCGTGAATTATTTCTTAATGGTCACGATGCACTGTCAGCGTGAATAATTTTTTTATGATCACGGTGAATTGTCAACGTGAATTATTTCTTTCTGACCACAGTGAATTGTCAACGTGAATTATTTCTTCATAGTCACGATGAACTGTCAGCGTGAATAATTTCTTTATGATCACTGTGAATTGTCAGCGTGAATTATATCTATATGGCCACGGTGAATTGTCTGCATGAATTATTTCTTTATGACCACAGGGAATTTTCAGCGTGAATTATTTTTTTATGACCATTGTAAATTGTCAGCGTGAATTATCTCTATATGACCACGGTGAATTGTCAGCGTGAATTATTTCTTTATGACCGCGGTGAAATTAGGTGAATTATCCGTTGAGTGTTAATTATGCCTTTAACGAGGTCTCGTCCCAGCAATTTTTAATTAGCACCAAAAAAGAAAGACTTAGTATTAATATAACACCGGGATCAGACAGGAAACATCTGGCAACAGGTAAACCTTTGATCCTTAATTGATTTTTCATTTCTGATTGATGACTGATCTGCGTCAACACTCTTATCCTTTTGATGATGGGAATGAAGGCGAATATAGAATTATCAAGTAAATCATTAATTTTAGCTACACGATAGAATAGCTCAATCCTCGTGAGAAGGAATAGCGAAAGAAAGAATAATGCGTTTCATTCCTCTACTTAATAATGACGAGAGAAACTTTTTTCATCTTGCTATTGGAGCTAACAGGATTCATATGTTGATTGTTCCCCGTAGAGGGGCTAATATCGTCAGCGCACCTAAAGGGGTTCACTGTATGCATTACTTAAGGTTCTTTGTAGCGTCCCTTCGACCCCTAGCTGCAACCTTCATTCTTTTCGCTGGACCTCCAAGCTTATTATCTTTCGTCCATCTTGCTATCCACCCTCTTCTAACAATTATTTCATAGTGCAACTGCGAGGTCTTCCTCCTCCTGTTACACCTTTCAAACCTTGCTGCTACCAGTTCCCTTTCAGCGATGAATAACCTCATAGGTCCCAGTGCTTGGCCACTGGCCTAAACTCTATATTCCATTCTATACCATATTGATTATTCTGTTTATAGGATTAATATATGGCCGTAAACGTATTTTATGTTAAAATTCAGAGAGATGTTATAAAATCCCATCTTTTCTAGGAATTCCTAATTAAATAAACAATAATTTCCGACTCATTATATCGATTCAGATTGATTTTACTTTGAAGCGTTTGGAATATGGGTGTTGCCTCATTCCATGTATTATGTTTTTTGCGAACTGTCAGATTTTATTCACTATATCAAGGATATATTCTTATGTTTCTTACGTTTGATTTAATTGTTTTCCCCAAGGTTACACATTTTCTTATATCGTAATACTATATATATATATATATATAATATTATATATATATATATATTAATATATATATATATATATATAATTAAGATTAACCATTTGCAGTGTGTTTTCGTCATATGAAAAAAGGAAGATAAATGTAACTCTGTAGGAAGCTCGCTTCAAGTCTACATTCCGTATGGGGAAATTGCGGTCAGTGCTCCTCGTGCGGTACACTGTTGGCATTACTTAAGGTACTTTGCTACTCCTTTCGTTTTTTGTTTAATGTACCTCCTTTCATATTATCTTTCTTCCATCTTACTTTCCACCCACTCCTGGAAATTTTTTTACGGTGCAACGGTTGGGCTTTACTCGTGCTACACCTTTCAAACCGTTTACTGTCAATTTCCGTTTCAGCACTGAATGACCTCATAGGTCCTAGTGTTTCGTCGCCTTTGCCCTTCATATAAAATTTAATTCAATTAAAGTCTTGATTGCGACGGTTTCAAAACCAAGCCATAGGAAGAGTTCCCCGACGATCCCAGACGATGGCACGGCTGTCATTAAAACTGCATAAACATTTCACGTTGTTGAGGGCGGGCTTCACGGAATGCACATTTCATTACTGAAAAGTCAATGACTTTTCCATTTTGTTGCAAGCTCAGAGGAAATGGATACTGACCAGGATGGCGAATTTGAAATAAATGGAAACCAAAAATGTTTGAATCCTTTGGTACAAAGCAAAGGGATGGGCGTGTCAATATGATTAATTTCCTGGGGTGGGTAATTTGACGAAAAAGAAATACGTACCGTCGGAAAAATACTAATATAGGTACAACAAAATTATGCGAAGGCAGAAGGGAAGAAATGGCTGTAAACATTTTTTCAAAAGAATGTTGACGTTTTCCTTTCATGAAGTAAGAAGTGGAAAAAAATACTCTACCCAAGAAGGAGGCAATTTCCTCGTTTATGAAAATAGTATTATCACGGAGAGAAGAAATTTAATGTCTTACAAAGAAAACGGCTGCATTACACCATGGTCAAATGTCAATTCCTTTTTAATGGAAATGCAGCTCCCTCACCCCAAGTAAGATTGTAAAAATGGAAGCCCTGTCTGAGAATGAAGGTAGCCGTTAAATTGTCTTTAGAAGAACGGTAATTGCCTCTTTTAAAGGGTGTTGGAATCTTTCAGCAAAAGAAAGTTAATTACCCATTTGAAGTAGCAAGATCTCCTTCAAAGAGGTAAATAAAGCCTCCTAATCTTACACAGATGAATCCTTACTTAGGCGGAAAATGAGAGAGACTTAGAGTGAAAATTCATAAGCGGTAGGTCAGACTGCGTTGAAAGAGGGGAAAGAAACTGCTACGATTTAGAACGAGTCGCACTTGGTGTAGAAATTGCATTCTAGCTTATATTACAAAAACGTCTTTTCTAGTCGCATAACTTTATCTACTCATTTTTCCAAAAATAAGGGTATTGAGACCAACCAGCTTAGCCTCACTGGATTTTCTATTTTATAGGGGCAACTTCTACTTCAAAGGAGGTGGTTTCGCCTAAACTTTGGTCTAGGATTTGTACTTTTTAAATTGACGATTCCTGATATTCATCGTCTCGTACTTTTAAATCTTATTTAATAATGGTAATCCAGAGTCGAGAATTTCTAACGTTTCTCAAGTCTGATACACTTGATAATCCTAATGTTGTTTAAAATAATGTAAAATTATCCTTAGCAATAGATGTGTACAGAGACGTACCTTATATTTAATTAATTTTCTAAATTAAATATGATCCATTGAAATATGATTCTATCGCCTGGAAAAGATGAACTGCATTTGTATAAATTAAATTAGCGGTAAACAGGTGAATAAAACAAACCAAAAATATCTTGAAACAATGTAAATTACAACATACGAAATCATGAGACAAAGAGGAGACTTAGACCTCAATGTATGTATATATATCTTACTAATAAGGAGTCAATGACAGAAAACAATAGAATACTGTAAAGCTAAAACGCGAGAGAATTTTCCGAAGAAGTTAAATTGGAAACAGTCCATTTCCCAGAAGACTGAGGGTCCCGTTATCTTCGAGAATTGATGTTTAATCTAGTAGACTGAATTAAGTTTACGAGGAAATGTTTAGACTTCAATTAAACTCCGCAAAAAGTTAGTTAGCGGAATACATACATTCGGGGAATTCAGCGTCCTCCGTTGTACGTTGAATTTAGTGTTGGAGGTTTATTTCACTTCTTCAATGTCATAGTAACGCGGCGTCACTCTACCATGGAAACAGAAGTATAACAAGGAGATTACTGTCAATGTTATACGTGCATTTCCCTATGGCATATGATCGCATTGGTCTACTGCCCTTAAGGAAATTAATAGTAATTATACCAAATACGACGTAAATAGACAAACAAAAATGATCCATGACTGGTGATAAGAACCTTTCACACCCCAAGAAGATACGACACTATCGATTAAGTTCTCTTTTTTATTGCACATAAATAATAGGAATTTTCTGGATAAAAAGTGTTCTAAAACTCATTTCCACTGAGTACCAGATCTTCCAAACGTGAACCAAACCGTTAAATTATACTTTTATTGAACAGTCGAGTTACCTATCCATAATGACATGTAAAACAGCAATAAGGTCTATAGATTTTCATGCAATGTCTGTATAGCTCAGAGCTTACAATGGCGTGGCACCAGTGTAATTTTCTAAAAGGTTGATCATTCCATTACGAAGATGGTTTCATCAAAAGACACCATGAGGAATTTTATTGTTATTACAACCAAGTATAACCTATTATACGCCACAAAATTACATGTAATGCATTATCCTTAACCTATAACGATAACCAGTATGCACGTTTTAATATTTTATGCAACTGACTTCCTTGCTGTTTATTATCATTATTTCCTATAATAATAGGAAGAAGGCTTAACGTCCAGCATTAACATTTGTATATTTTCCTAATTCCAAAGAAAAAGCTCACGACTGTTTGTAAACTCTCCGGAGAGTAATTTAAGTGATATTGAGTCGTTGCCCCAGATAAAATGTAATCGTAAAAAACAAAGAAAAACTATCAAGCTTCATTATAAAATTAATCCAGAGGAAACACAAATTATTTTTTCTTTATTTAACTTGCCTAAACAAGTCTCCTTCTTACTATGAGATTCACAGCCGGTGTCCCGGTGTTTTCCCGGAATGAAATTTTATCAACGTACCTGACAAAGATGACACATTGTCACAGGGTCTCTTACATCCCTACCTAATTTTTTACTGTATTCTGTATTACGAAAGTTGCACAATTCTGGTAATTATAAGAGTGACAATGACTTCTTGTAGACATCGCCAGCAAACTCAGAGGAATGGCTTTCGAAGGTATAATGACGTAACTTATGACGTCATTAACTTGCCTCCTCCTAGTTGGATAATTAGCTATTCGTGAAAAAGTCTCAACCTCTGGCAACAATGAAATACAACCATTACTCCTAGTTTACACATTTTAGTAGTGGTAGAAGTAGTAGTAGTGGCCTTGGATGTCCGAGCGTACTCCTTACCCAAAAATGGGGCCCTATTATTCATTTACCTGTTCAAGCTTAAGTAGGGTTTGCCACGGGCCTCCTCCCTTCTAAACAATTGTGCAAGTCGAATTACAAAAGCTGTCCTGCAACCACGGGTACAGTGATTTATAATTCTTGAAGCCTTGACATGGTACGGATTTTAATTCAGAATTTCAGAGACAGCTGTTTGTCGTTATCACCTTGTGGGAGGAGTCGGTACGTCATGTTTACGTCACGTATAACTTTTAACTCATACATTACAGTGTTCCGCCACTGGCTTCGGCTGCTTTATTTTACTCTTATTAATGTACTTTTTTTCTAATAGAAGTAATAAAGAATGCTGCCGATAATTAGGTAGGGATGCGAAGTATACTATAGCTAAGAAATATCTTGTCAAATGCACAGAAAAACAGTTATTCCAGAAAAACACCGGGACAAAGGTCTGAATCTCATAGTAGGTACTTTCATTATTATTATTATTAATCAGTTCTCCCTTTCTTACATACGAGATCATTGCCAATGTTGCTATGGTTAGTACTACCGCCTCTCAACCTCTGTCACTGGGGTTTCCCCCACCGAAAGCTCTGTCGTAGCCAAACACTCCAGATCCCTTTATTTAATTGCTTTTCACTTCATATCATGAAGCGCGTATTTAGCTTATGTTACGATGTTTGATTTCATTAGCTTCCAACTCTTTCATATCCTCTCTTCGTTTCCCTTCAACAAAATCCCGAGAAAGTGTCATCGGAGAGGCCGGCTATAGGATGTTCCAAGAATAAATCCCCTTGTCACAGAGCTCGGGCCACCCAACGTCCCAATTATCACTGATCCTTTGAGCTCGGTAATAGCCATCAATCCAGATTGTGTCTCTTACTGCCCGGGTGAGTTGGGGCGGTGGTACTGGGGTGGGGTTCCTGTGGGGCAGCAGCAGTTACACGTAGTGGGTCACCATTTGCATGTGGAAGGAGAAATGATAGGTTGGAATTAGAGCGTTCGTTTATTTTCGCTTGCTCGGGGAGTAAGCCTACAAACTACTTTGTTGTTTTTGTTTTTGTTAGGTGGGTAAGAAGGCGCCATGGAAATGCCAAAAAAAGGTCTGAAAAAGGTGTTTCGCGTTGAGTTAAAGATACAGGAGTTATAGGATAGGATATTTATGATTTATTTATTAGAATTAAAATGTAAAACTAAATAATATGCATGGTAAAAATACGGAACAATGATTATTTCCAATTAAATATAGCACATTTTATTTCAATTTTCGTTGGTTAAACAACACTATTTGATCGTAGATTTTACCGCGCACCCCTAGTAAGCTGGTGGTCGGATAACGCCTTGTTCTCTTGCCCGAAACAACATACGAATGAGTATGTAGCATAATTTTAATAAATGTAATGAATGCAAAAAA
>NC_087210.1:66218897-66221397 GCF_015104395.2 Macrobrachium nipponense
CATCATCTAGTTCAATCAGCCAAATCCTCATCACAAATGAACTCTTCTATATGCTAATGAATTTCTAAAAAATCTTCTCCTGGGTTCATTTTCGATCACGTGACGCATTGCAAATGCGTTCCCGACTCAAGGGAGAAAAATGGCAAATGGAAAATCTGCAGTATTTTCACTATGGCGTCTTGACTTATCTTGTACACAATCCTGATATATATAACTTTATCTTCTTACAAAGTGAATCATTTAGTAGCCAGGTAAGCTGAGCCTTTATGAATGAATCCTTTTTTTATTAAGAGAATTCATAAATAATGTGTGGAACGTTGCATTGCCGTCGATGTTATGCTAATCAAAAGGAAATTACGTACCAGTTGCAGATCTGTTTAAGAATGAGATAATAAAAAAAAAATAAGGAGTCACTGGAAGAGAAAGATAAGTTATGGAATACGAATAGAAAGGTGGTGAGGAAAAAAAGAAGAGAAACGTGATTCATTAATCATCCAAAAGCACGAACAGACTAAGGTATATATATATATATATATATATATATATATATATATATATATATATATATATATATATATATATATATATATATATATATATATATATATATATATATATATATATATATATATATATATATACATACATACATACAGTTTCCACAGTTATTGGCGGTGGGCCTAGCCTTTTACTAAAAAGTAAGAGTGCACGGCATCAGTTTCCACAGTTATTGGCGGTGGGCCTAGCCTTTTACTAAAAAGTAAGAGTGCACAGCATCAGTTTCCACAGTTATTGGCGGTGGGCCTAGTCTTTCTAAAAAGTAAGATGCACAGCATCAAAAAAGTTTCCAACAGTATTGGCGGTGCCTAGTCTTTTACAAAAAGCAGAGTAACACAGCATTTCCAGTTTTCCACAGTTATTGGCGGTGGGACCTAGTCTTTTACTAAAAAGTAAGAGTACACAGCATCAGTTTCCACAGTTATTGGCGGTGGACCTAGTCTTTTACTAAAAAGTAAGAGTACACAGCATCAGTTTCCACAGTTATTGGCGGTGTGGACCATAGTCTTTTACCTTAAAAAGGTAAGAGTAAAGCACAGCATCAGTTTTCCACTATTATTGGCGGTGGACCTAGTACTAAAAAGTAAGAGCACAGCTCAGTTTCCTCAGTTATTGGCTGTGGGCCTAGTTCTTTTACTACAAAGTAAGAGTACACATCATCCGTTTTCCCAACAGTTATTGGCGGTGGGCCTATCTTTTACTAAAAAGTTTAGAGTTCACGGCATAAGTTTCCACAGTTTTTATTGGCGGTGGGGACCTAGCCTTTTTAAAAACTAAAAAGTAAGAGTGAACACATCAGGTTTCGCACAGTTATTGGCGGGGTGGGCCTAGTTTCCTTTTATTAAAAAGTAAGAGTGCACGGCATTCAGTTTTTCCGCAGGTTATTTGGGCCAGGTGGGCCTAGCCTTTTAACTAAAAAGTAGGAGACGGCATCAGTTTCCACGTTATTGGGCGGTGGGGCCTAGTCTTTTACTAAAAAGAAAGTAAGAAGGTGCAACAGCATCCAGGTTCCAAGATTATTGGCGGTGGGCCCTAGCCTTTTACTAAAAAGTAGGAGTACGGCATCCAGTTTCCACGTTATTTGGGTCGGTGGACCTAGTCTTTTACTAAAAAGTAAAGAGTGCACAGCATCAGTTTCCAACGTTATTTGCCGGTGGGCCTAAGCCGCCTTTTATTAAAAAGTAAAAAGTAAGGCAGTGCATGGCCATCAGTTTTGTTCCGCCAGTTAATTGGGCGGTGGGCCTAGGTCTTTTCTTACTAAAAAAGTAGGGAGACGGCAATCAAGTTTTTCCACAGTTTTGGTTGGCCACGTGGGCCTAGTTTTACCTTTAAAAGTAAAAAGTAAGAGTGCACGGCGTCGGTTTCCACAGATATTGGCGGTGGGCCTAGCCTTTTACTAAAAAGTAAGACTGCAAGGCAGCAACTGTCCTTTTAAGTCGCCTTTTACGACACACAGGACCTACGATGGTAGTAATCTTACACCCCTACCACTGGATCACATAGAAAATTAATAAATAGTTGGTAAGCCCAATGTTTGTTCCCCTCGCAATAAGAATCATCTATCCGTCGTGATCACCTCTCCAGATGAGTAATAAAATAAGTTTATATAAGGTCTTTTTTTCTTTATAGAAGAGAGCATCTCTAGGTAAGCCTGGCTGCTATGTGACCAATATTTTTTTTAAAGAAGCGCCACCTCTTCTTCTTCCGAGGTTAACTTGTGTCGTAATCTTTCTCAAGGCCCCGCCCCATCAAAAAATGCAATGCTAATAACAAAAGGACACTAGGAAAAATAACGCAAGATAATACAACCTCCGAATGCGTTTGTATTCTCCTGTAGATCTTCATCCTGTCACTCGTAACAAGTGTTAATAATTAATAAGATTTATTAATAGAAAGTGGATAAAGGCAGATATAGCACCAAAGTTTACAAGAGTCACTTGTT
>NC_087210.1:66226397-66231397 GCF_015104395.2 Macrobrachium nipponense
GTTTTCATATTTTGACCTCCTAAATATATAATTTTCTAAGATTATTGGCTGTTTTTAATCAACTGCATTTATAGTTTTTTTTTTTATGATTTAATGGTTTACATATCTCATGTATATTAACGGCTAAACCGTGAAATTCCTAATCTTTGCTGTTATTATTGTTTAAAAATGAACCTGAATTTCTCAATGAACAAAATAAAAGAACGAATGAACGTTAAAACACGACATTCTGCTATCGGTTTTTATACCTCTTTTAATCAGGTGATGGTTTCAGTCTCTGGAGTCCTGAACTTTTCACCGATCTCATTCATTTTCATCAGGAGACATTTTTGTTGATCTATGCGAACCTATTAGGTAGATGATGCTAGTCCATCTTTCTCAAAACATCCCTGCATTTGTCCAAGTTATCCAAAATACCTATTTTTTACGCCCATGTAAATATTTTAAACATTATCATAGTAGGAATTACAAATTTTTCGTTGTAGAAATCAGGCTATATTTGCAAAATAAGTACTGTTCAGATATATATTGATTAAGTCTTTTTGAAAATGAATATAATTTTTGCGTAAACAGCCCTTTAACCGACGCTTAGTTATGAGTTATGAATGTCTCGTTTTGATTATGATTATCGAAAGAAATTGTCCTGGAGGTATCATTTCATTTTCAGCAACTGAAGCTTTTATAAACAGTTGGTACTCAGAGAAAACTAAACCCAAGTCACCATTCATTCCTATACAAACTGTAATCAGTATAAGAAGAAAATTATCACTCGCCTGTTCACGATTATGCACATTCATCAAATAAACACACACACACAAAACCGAGCGTGAGCGCACGAGCGTGTTCACGCGCAAACGCACCCATAAACGGAGATAAAAGTTTATCAGTATTTCCTGGGACAGCAGGAACTCGTCTTATTTTCAAGGAAGCATTATTATGCATCCGCTCTATAGTCATCTCACGTTTTTAATAACCTCCTAATCTTGCGGGTTGCGTACCAGTCGAGGATGCTCCTGTTTTTGGACTGAGTCATGAGCTAGAGTAAATCAAGTGTTTTTCTTGAATTTGTTGACAGAAAAAATTTTCACTCGCGAGTTTCACTTACTAATGTAAAACCAATCGCAGATTTATTTTTCAACCAAATACTGACAACCTAGTTTGCAAATAAACCTTTGTATTATGTGGGATTGCTTACGTTTTATGAGAGGAAATATTGCCTGTCGTAAAATATAATGACTGGAATAACAATAGTCTTATCTGGTGCTCTCTCTCTCTCTCTCTCTCTCTCTCTCTCTCTCTCTCTCTCTCTCTCTCTCTGCATGGCCTTTCTTGAAAATAAGACGAGTTCCTGTTGTCCCAGGAAATACTGATAATGATTTCTACCTCGATAAATATTAGAACTTTGTCAGTGGATTCTTTGTCACGCCTAATTTAAAATGCAAACTCAAAGTAAATGTTTTTGGTAGATGGCCAGAAATCATCTTTTAAACTTGACTTTAGGATCGTTAGTTAAGTTAATAACTGCAAATCTTTGTAATAAGAAATTATCCGAATATTTTACTTGATGGTACAAAGCTATAAGAGTCGAGGCGATAGCAAAATCAAAAGCACTCTAGGAATACTAAAAGAGAATGATTTAAAATGTTACTAACCGATTCATCTAAGACTTATCAAAGCACAGACATAATAGGTAATATTTACAATGTACCTGAAAAGGGGGAAGTCGATTCAGAAGTTACTGACTTGAAAGCCCTCAAGGGGAATGTTGAACTTGTTACAATAGAAGGTACCACAAAGGTTCTTGACTTAAAGAAAAAATAAAATAAATAAGACAGGTAGACAGATTACGTTTAACAATCTACTTTCATTCATTATGATCAGGGAATGTTGTGAATTACCTTAGATATTTTCTGGTGTACTGCGACACATCTTATAACTGTACAATAGAATTGCACTGGTAGTTCTTTCGAACGCAGATGCATAGGATTAACTTCCTATCATCTACAGCTTTACTATTTTTATTTTTATTTGATCAATTACGTTTTTATAGCTTCTTCGCTGGCATGTTTGGCTCGGAAGGTATTTGAAGTATCATTCAGTGTGTCATTAAAGGTAAATATAAAATCATGGAAACAAATTGGCTTTTGATTTGATTTTTTTTTAGTAATCAGAACTTCTCAATAAAATAGATTCGTTGAACACTCGCGCCATAGGTTGTGTTGTCCCTTTTCCTCCCAGAAAAGCCGAGTCAAATTATTTTTAAGGAAACTAACAGTTGCTTAATATAAATGCACCAAGACAGTGAGGTATATAATTTACTTCGTGAACAAATGTGTGCTAATTGATTAACATTTCATTTCATAAAGTAGGGTTACCATCGATTTGCAAAAGAGAAATTTCAAAAAATGACGGAGAAAAATTCACTATAACGACACGTAAAATATCACCTGAAGCATAGTCACTGACGCAGTGAATGTTTGCTGGAACTCATTTCATCAGTAGATGATTTAAAAATGTCAGCATGAATGAGTTTTCCCATTGGGATACAAAGCCAGTTATACCTATGAGCCTTGAGTCTTTCTCAAACATTACATATTATTTTCCCCACAACATTCTTCTTCCTCCACATTCTCCTCCTCCTCCTCCACCTCATCCCCTTCTGTCTAGTTGGAAACAGTGAAGATGCATTGGAAGCTTAACGAGGCCGAAATCTATCACTGGGTGAAAGGAGAATCATCGAGGTAACGTGCTCATATGCTACCTTCTCGTAGCAATTAATCTCAGCTCTAACGGAAAAATCGAAAGGAATTAATCTTCTCTGTGACAATTGTGTTTGCGGGCACAGGTGTCTCCCAGATCCAAGTCACACATCCATCTTTCGACCCCATAAAGTGGTGTCACTTCCTTCTGACATTTAAATAGACGGAAATCATTTGTAGTTCAAAGACAAGGACGACCAGTATCACACCTTATTACTGGAGGACTTGTTTTTACAAGCTGACGCTTCGGTGCAGTGAGCATATCTGATACCACCCTCCATTCTTTTATACTGAATGATTTCCTAAAATGATGGTATATTCATGTAATGAATTACACTGGCAATTTCTATTTTCGTTTTAGAAGATATGAGGGAGTTCGGTAAAGTGGCACTCGGTAATAACAGATATATTATGATATAGTAAAGGATAATATGATTATCACAATCGTTTGCTTGAACTCATGCTGACATATAAAGTAATTATGTAGTGAACTAGTCGAGTAACTTCTATCATTTATTTTTTATCATATTATGAGTTAATCCACTTAGTCATTTACCTTTTTATTGACACATAATTTAAAAGAACAGAAGAGACATCGGTACTTGATGTGAGTTCTATTCTATGAAACAAATAATACCATCATATATTTACAGGCAATTTCATCACTACAGCTGACCGCCAGGTTAGAGCTGCAGTGGTGAAATAATTTTTAATTGTAGATAAGTGTTGCCCTTTTGCGGCATAAGGGGCAGAGTTATTGCTATCATGAGTCTGTCGGTCAGATAGATCAAAGAAGGGAACACACCTTTTGATGGAACCTATGTACTTCGTACGTTATATTAATTGCTATAAAAAAGTTCTGTCAGCTAAACAGTTAATCGAGGTGGGCACACATTTAGACAGGAACATTGTTTGATGGGACACTTTTTTAGATGACATAATAAGTACTATCCAGAATTGTGTTTGCTGAATGGGCCTAGGCAACGCCACATTGATGGTAGTACATCTGTGTTGTTGTTACTCTGCAAAAAAAGCAACAAATGTAACTTGGTAATGACACTTGTCATGGAATTGAACGTTACATCCACATGTAACCAATTGCAAATTTAATATTTGTTTCACACCATTAAAATGTTCTTTGTGCATGTTTAAGAGAGAGAGAGAGAGAGAGAGAGAGAGAGAGAGAGAGAGAGAGAGAGATGAACAGATGCGTGATGGTTATCATGAATCGAAAAATGTTATCAAAACATGTGAAAACAAAAAAAGTTAGATAATACACAACGAAACTCCAAAATATCTTTTTAAGATCGAAGCAACCGGACGAGCGTTCAACAAGGACAACTGGGTTTGCAAAGGAACAGTAACTTTGACCTGGGAAAGGATGTATCTTAAAACGTCAGCAGAGATATGGCGCAGGTGGACGAAACAGAAAAAAAAATGTTATTGCAATAGAAGGAAGAGGAAGAAGAAGAGGAAAAAAGTGTTATCTGGCCAGATGTGACACGGCTATGAATGCAAAACAAGTCGACAAAACGACAGTTGAACGTACAGTTATTTAAGTAAAAATAAATTTTATTTATTTTATCAATTCATAAGAAAGATATTTTTACAAATTAATAAAATATAATAAAACATCATATTTAAAAGGTTAAACATTGCTTTATGTACATTTATTATAAGATAAGTAAGAAGAAAATCATTCCAACTTCTGAATCTGTAGTTACAATTTTGGTAATAACCCGTATTTTTACCCCTGGCAGTTGATGTTTAAATATTCTTTATTCGTCTGTCTATGCTTATGATTTTCGTTTTGTTAGTTATTTTATTCCAGTTTCCGTTCATCAGGCAATTTATCTGTCATACACATAATGTTCTTGTAAAAATGTTATTTGAATGGCAGGAGACCGTTTGGCGTAAGATGAGGATTCCTCTGTCTCATGCAGTTTTTAGAAGCTTTTCAAATATTGTATATTACAGTGATTAGATGTAACTATGACAGTGCATCCCATATTTTCGGAACTATTCGAGCGCAGAAACAGAGACAGACATATATTATATATATATATATATATATATATATATATATATATCTATATATATATAAATAAAATAAAATTACATATATATATGTATATAGATATAGATATAGCATATAGATATATATCATATATATATATATATATATATATATATATATATATATATATATATATATATATATATATATATATATATATATAT
>NC_087210.1:66238897-66271397 GCF_015104395.2 Macrobrachium nipponense
GAATTATTTTTTATAAGAAAGCCAATAAAATTCTCTAAATATCCGTATATAAATCAATTGAAAACAAATAAGTCCAGCTGGTGAAAAAATTGATAGAAAAGAGGGTAAGAAACACAGCACTCTCCCCGGCGTATGGTGTGAGTTATCGCTAGAAAAATAGTTTTTTTGAAGGCCCCTATCTCGGTTATTTTTCATTGAAATTCCTTTGTAAATATACGAAGATGTAGAGGAAACGTTGAAGAATAAATTACTAGTAAAGAAAAATGGCTTTGGTAAAGGCAACACTTTCATTTTGACGTTATAAGTTGATCGAAACGAAAAACATTTTTATCGTTGTTTACATTATCGTTAGTAGCTCAAATGCTATAACAGTTAGGCGAATGAATTATTTTTTATGAGAAAACCAATAAAATCCTCTAAATAGGGACATATAAAACAATGGAAAACGAATAAGTCCAGCGGGTGAAAATATTGATAGAAACGAGGGTAAGAAACAGAGTGCTGTGGCCGGCGCATGGTGAGAATTATCGCTAGAAAAATAATTTTTTTGAAGAGCCCTATCTCGGTTATTTTTCATTGAAATTCCTTTGTAAATATACGAAAAGGTAGAGGAAACATTGAAGAATGAAGGGAAGGTAAACAAAAATGCCTTTGGATACGACAACAGTTTCATTTTGACGTTATAAATTGAACGAAACGAAAAATAAGGTTACTTTTGTCCACATTATCGTTCGTAGCTCAGAAGCTATAACAGTTAGGCAAATTAATTATTTTCTATAAGAAAGCCAATAAAATCCTCTATATAGGGACATATGAAACAATGGAAAACGAATAAGTTCAGCGGGTGAAAATATTGATAGAAACGAGGGTAAGAAACAGAGTGCTGTGGCCGGCGCATGGTGAGAATTATCGCTAGAAAAATAATTTTTTTGAAGAGCCCTATATCGATTACTTTTCATTGAAATTCCTTTGTAAATATACGAAATTGTAGAGAAAACATTGAAAAATGAAGGGAAGGTAAACAAAAAGCCTTTGGATACGACAACAGTTTCATGTTGACGTTATAAATTGAACGAAACGAAAAATAAGGGTACTTTTGTCCACATTATCGTTCGTAGCTCAAATGCTATAACAGTTAGGCGAATGAATTATTTTTTATGAGAAAACCAATAAAATCCTCTAAATAGGGACATATAAAACAATGGAAAACGAATAAGTCCAACAGGTGAAAATATTGATAGAAACGAGGGTAAGAAACAGTGTGCTGTGGCCGGCGCATGGTGAGAATTATCGCTAGAAAAATACTTTTTTTGAAGAGCCCTATCTCTGTTATTTTCCATTGAAATTCCTTTGTATATATACGAAAATGTAGAGGAAACATTGATGAATGAAGGGAAGGTAAACAAAAATGCCTTTGGATACGACAACAGTTTCATTTTGACGTTATAAATTGAACGAAACGAAAAATAAGGTTACTTTTGTCAACATTATCGTTCGTAGCTCAAAAGCTATACCAGTTAGGCAAATGAACTATTTTTTATAAGAAAGCCAATAAAATCCTCTATATAGGGACATATAAAACAATGGAAAACGAATAAGTCCAGCGGGTGAAAATATTGATAGAAACGAGGGTAAGAAACATTGTGCTGTGGCCGGCGCATGGTGAGAATTATCGTTAAAAAATAATTATTTTGAAGAGCCCTATCTCGGTTATTTTTCATTAAAATTCCTTTGTAAACATACGAAAATGTAGAGGAATCACTGAAGAATGAAGGGAAGGTAAACAAAAATGCCTTTGGATAAGACAACAATTTCATTTTGACGTTATAAATTGAACGAAACGAAAAATGAGGTTACTTTTGTCAACATTATCGTTCGTAGCTCAAAAGCTATAACAGTTAGGCAAATGAATTACTTTTTTTATAAGAAAGCCAATAAAATCCTCTACATAGGGACATATAAAACAATGGAAAACGAATAAGTCCAGCGGGTGTAAATATTGATAGAAAAAGAGGGTATGAAACAGTGTGTTTCCAATAATGTAATCCTACATACAAATCCCACATTTTATAAAAAAAAATGTAAAAAAATGTAAGATACAAACTCACATACAAACCCCTCATTTTATAAAAGAAACATGAGATACAAACCAATATACAAACCCTACATTTTATATATAAAAAAGATACAAACCCAAATACAAACCCTACATTATAAAAAAAATAACAAAATATTAGAAGAGAAACATTGTATGGGAAAAAATGTGAAATATTCATAAAAACCCATCACCAGAAATTCTAATACTGTGCTCACCAAATATCGTGACCCCTCGTTAAATCTTATATACAACTCCTCCCTCAGGTGAAGGGTTGCTGAGGGAGGAGGATGCTGCAGGAGTTAAATGTTTATCCGTGGTCTCCCTGCAACTCTTTTGGCAGGGCCTGACCCACGACTTTGTGAAGGCTTGAGTTGCTTCTCTGTGTGGTATCCGTAGAATCATTTTCTTGGTGCCCTACACAGAGGAATTCTACATGCCTTACACACCCATGATGTGTCCTTACACACGTTGTCTAGCAAGCAGATGTGGCATCTCAGCTGTTTTCCCTTGATGGAGGGAATCTCCCTTAAATGAATGAGGATATGTTACCCTGGTGCGAGACGATCACAGTTCTCCAGGAAGTTGCCACGCCGGCGTTGCACACCTAACACTTCCGGTTCAATAACAGCAGGAGAGAGACCAACAGTAGAGGGACCAGCAGCAGAGGGACCAGCACCAGAGGGACCAATGTCTGCAAGAGAAGGGGGCACAGAGGAGGTATGAGGAAGAGGAGAAGTAGGAGGAGCAGGAGAATGAAGAGGAGAAGTAGGAGGAGCAGGAGAAGGAAGAGGAGAAGTAGGAGGAGCAGAAGAAGGAAGAGGAGAAGGATGAGGAACAAGAGATTCAACAGCAGCCTCAGGAATGTCATCAGCAGAATCCATAGAAAGGAGATCATCAGGCTCTGAATCTTCACCAGCAGATGCAGCAGCAGGAACAGGCAGGACATCTAATCTGTCAGCTACAGGTAGGTCAGGTAGATGAGCACAAGAAATACCACTCAAGGGCCAGTCTTCTGCATTGAAGTTTGTAAGTGCTTCCGCAGATTCATACATGAAATCAAGAAGTTTGATTTTCTTACCTTGTGGGTAGTATTTTGCAAACATAGTATAAGCATTCAGTAATGCCATCTGCAATAAATAGAAAGTAAACGTGCGGGTCCACTTCATTCCCTTCCTGGCCATTGAGTAGTATTTCATCAGCTGGTCAAACAGGTCTACCCCACCCATATACTGACAGCAGGTGCCAATAATTAAAGGTCTAGCCATTGTAACTGTTTCAAGATCTGTTCCAGTAGCCCGCCTTACGCGCCTCCTGTGCACAAACTCTTCCGTTTCTGCATTGCAAGCTGTAGTGATTATTGTGACCAGTCGAATGTCCTGCCAACAGATTACGAAGACGTTCCCCCTCCTACGGAAGTGCATTGCATTCCGAGGCAGCCGTTGACGAGTCAAAGTCTTTAGAAAGTCAGGTGCTCCCTTCCTTACAATATGAAGTGTCCCTGAACAAAGAACACCATGAGAATACAACTCCTCAGCCAATCCAATAGAGTTGTAGTAGTTGTCCATGAAAACATGGTAACCATTGTCCAAGAGAGGGCCCATTAGTGTGAACACAATGTCCTTCAAGGTTGAGGTACTTCCTCCATATGTCAGGAAGTCAATAACGTATCCGCTCTTGGCTTCACACAACATATAGAGTTTGATACCATACTTGGAAGGTTTCTGGGGGTTGTGGGTCTTGATAGACAGCCTACCCTTGTATGCCAGCAAGCCCTCATCCAATGAGACATTGCGTTCTGGGGTGTAGGTGGCCCTAAATCGTGCTTTCAGGTAACTTAGGACAGGTCTCACAAGGAATAATCAGTTGTTGTTACCTCGAGGGATTGCCTTTCGGTTTGCAGTATGAAAGTACCGGTTGATGATATTAAACCGGTTCCTTGACATGATCCTAGCAAAACCTGGCATTGAAAAAATTTTGCCTGTCTGCCAGTACATTCGTCTCTCTGGTGCCGGAAAAATCCCCATGATAATGATGAGGCCCAGGAACATACCCATCTCTTGCACAGTTACAGGCACCCAGACTCCCCTGTCACCACGATGCATATCCTTACGCATGTAATAGGCATATGCATTGGTTTCTGCAGCCAAGTATGCCAACAGCTCTCTAGTAATAAAGAGCTGGAGAAATCCAAGAAGTGTTGCAGGGGTAGGGACATTCAACCCTGGCATGCCTGTGAAAGGCAGAATCACTGGAGGCGTAGGATCCTGGGTCCACTCCTCATCATCATCGTGGGTTGGTTGCCTGTCATGGCTGCTCATTCTTGAAGATCTAGACCTCTTCCTCCTTCGGGAACACTCACCTCGGGCACGACGAGGACCACCTACAACTGCAACACCACCAGCACCCTCTGCCTGGACATCAGAACCACTGCTTTCACTACTACTACTACTACTACTCCTCCTGACACGCCTACGGCCTCTTTGAACTCCTGAGGCATCACCATAAATTCCCTCAAACCCTCCCTCGTCATCACTAACACCCCTCCCAGCATCACTAACTTCAAAAAATTCCTCATAATCAAGTGAAGGCCTCCCAGGATCAGCAACACTTTCCTTTGCACCTTCAGGATATACAACAGACACATCAGCACCCTCAAGATTTAACACAACAGCACTCCCAGCATCACCATCTCCTCCCCCAACACTACTCCCAGCATCCCCAACACCCCTAGCATCAGCATCTCCTCCTCCAACACTACTTACAGCATCTCCAACACCTCCAGCATCTCCCCCCAAAACACCAACACCAGCAGGCCCTCTCACAAACTTACCTTTTGTATTTTTCTTGGCATATATGCCATTCTTACCCTTACCCTTACCTTTACTCGTAATACTTACACCACCTGTTGCACCCCCTCGAACAACCATACCAACAGAAGCACCAACAGAACCCCTAACAACACCAGCTTCACCAACAGAACCCCCAACAACAGAAATACCAGCAGCATCAGAACTTCCAACAACAGAAATACTAGCAGCATCTCTCTGACACTTACATACTTTTTTCTTCTCTCTCTTTCCTCTCTCCCTCATGCTTAGGCCACTTGTTCCCGGTACTGCACCAACACTAATAGCGGCCTCTGAACTCCTTTTTTTTTTTTTGTACCTGTAACACATTTTCTTATGCTACAACTCCTGGAGCCATTACCTCATCAACATCACTCCCCTCAATCGTTTCATCAATATTAGCTTCAAACACCTCAGTATCGGAATCTTGTTCCTCCCAATCCAGTCGAAGCAATTCCATGGCTTGCTTAGTTGGGGTTAGGTTAGTCCTACGAGCCTTCCAAGAGAAGTCGTAGTTCATTAGCATTCTCCTAATCTTGACATCTTCTGGAGATTCAGGGTCCTGCTGAAACTGTAACCTTCTTTTATGGGATGCACTATCGCGTTTTCCGTTATTCTTACCGTAAAAACTACGTGAATGCATATTGTTAAAGTATTGTCCGAGCGTTAGGTAACAATGTAAACACACACTCGTGTCAAAAGCAGCTCGTACGTGGGTCACTGACAGGCAAGTGTGGGTGCCAAAGACAATACACGAAAGATGGGAAGCTCAAGCCACAGCCGCATCGGCCGCATACAATTTAGTACCTGGCATGAAATGAAGATGGCGGTAGCATTGCACCTGCCTACATCGTCTGTTTGTTTACTTTTTCACAAAGCGGGGCATTCAATCTCAATCATGAGTAGGCGTAGCCATCATCACCCGTGTGTGGTTTGCAATAGGACGAAAATGATTTTCCCCATCTGATTTTTTATGCTTTTCCTCAGAATAAAGAAAGGTAATAAAATCATTACATCTGTTACAAAGTACATGATGACTTTTCAAAAAAATAAAGACATAAAATAGACCAAAGCAAACTTGAATGTCGGTGCAGTGTTATTCCGAAATATATATTGGAAAATATTTACAATACGTTGGACGCCTCTAAGCAGAAATAAAATATATTTATATGTGATTTTCGACTAGAAAATTCTTGCCATTTGAAACCCCAACAACCAACCTAACCTTCCTGGTAGTGTACATCAGTAGCCTAATCATGTCAACAGTAAACCTAACCATATCAGCAGTACCATAACCATGCCAACAGTTACCTGACCATGTCAACAGTAATTTGCAATGGAAATGAAGCTATCTTGCAAAACATATCAAAATCAACTAGAAAAACTATATTTCTTGTCATTTACAGGCGTCAATTGTATTTCAAATAAATACCTTAAAGTTTTATTTGCATATCTTGAAAATCTCTAGAAATATGAAATAAACATACCAATTCCTATCACTGTCATACAATTCGTGAATATTGGGTCTCCATGCCCTTTCCAGATAGGCTACTCGCAGCAACTTTGATATACTCTATATATACTGTAGTTATGTTATGTTCTCAGCAGCTTACCCTTGGGTTGTAGTTATAAATGTTTACCTTAATTTTTCATTAATAAGCAACTATTTAGCAAACCAAAGTTGTTTCATCAGGAAGGATGGATCTTGTGGGAGCATTCATATGGGGGAGCATAAGTAGGTTAGTTAAGTAAGAGTGTTTTACTTTAATTTCAAGTTCACTAACCTTTTAATCTATGATTGAATTTTTCTATATGTATGGATAAAAGCATTCAAAATAAAAAAATAAAAATTACATGCAAACCAGCATATCTGTTTTCTTTGTTTTTGTTTTTTGGAGCATGTTACGCTTGTTTTTTTTATTTAGTTTTGAAATCTAATTGTTTTGGTTGAATGATTTCTCTGTGGTTTGTTTCCTATTTGATTTGTGATTTCAATTTTTATTTGCTTTATTATGAAAATTAAGTTAAACCTAGATTTTTGCTTATACAGTATTCTGTAAAATACAGCATTGCATTTGTTATAAAAGGGTAACTTACTTTTACTACTTTGTTGTTGTACTTTTCTTAGTTTTATCAACAAATATTGCTTAAATTTTGCCTAATCAGCATGCAAGTTAAGTCCGTTTTTTCATTTTGATTTCATATTATTGGTTTTGACTATCCCATGCTTTGTTTGCTATTTAAATTCTGATATATGCATGTTTCGTTTGCATGACTTGTATGACTATTGCATGCAAATGAAGCATGTGCCATTTCTTTTACTTTGTTTATGTTCTTTGCAAGAACATATGTGTACAGTCGCTTAGGTATGTACAGTATACAATCATAAGCACAAGCCCAAAAAAAGGAAAATAATTACTGTATACTATATTGGTGAAATAATAAGATAATATGAGAATAAGTTTGTTTCATTCTAACTGCCCTCTCAATTTTAGATAAAGATACTTAGCAATTAATGTCAACTGCCTTCTCAATTTTAGATTAAGATACTTAGCAATTAATGTTACAGTAACTGAAGGATTTTATTTAATGATTCAGAAATGCCTAATATATAAGCCATAAGCTATGATAGAGCCCAATAATCATGTTAACAAGCAATATTAATCGATTTAGTATTCAATGATTTATAAAGAGAAGTTTATTGCAGCATAAGAATAAATTTTAACATTTAAAAAAGCCGCGCTACGCCACAGCCGAGTTTTAGTTGAGGGCATGATCAATAGATGGCGCGCATTCTGACGGGTTGGATGACGTTTTTTTGAATGGTATTAATAGTCAGTTTCCCATCTTTCGTGTATTGTCTTTGGTGGGTGCGATCAGCTGATTTTTTGACAGATTTTTACTACGCCAGGGATTTGAGCATGCGCAGTACAAGAACCACTTTGCTGGTGTATGGATACCTGAAATACACGGTCCAAGGTATGATCTAGCCTATGGAAATCGCTACTTGTCCGAAAAAAAAATGCCCCAACCACACGTAAAAAAAAAGTCGGAAAATTTTACGTACCGCTACGTCAGTTGGATATATAGGGTTTTTACATACTATGACGTCAATTGGACATGAAAGGGTTAACCAGGTGTGTTCGCACCCCTAGGGGGTGCAAGGCCGGTTCCTAAGGGGTGCAAGGATGCCTATAAATGATTTAAGCAAATTATATTTTTATATACGCGTTATATTTTCTTGAAAAAAAAATTATTAATATGTACTCTGGATATCTTTCATGAAAAAAATGTAAGCTATATGAATGAAAAAAAAAAAAAAAAAAAAACGTGGTTTTTTGTTATTATAACATCACATCAACTTTGTATTTTTTTGAATATTTTTTGTATTTCGGCAATCGGGGGGTGCGAGAACTGACTGCTGATTTGAAAGGGGTGCATAAACTGAAAAAGGTTAAGAACCGTAACTTCCTGTCTGTTAAAGCGTCATTCAGCCACACTGCGCGATTGTACAGCAAAGCATGATTGTAATTTATATGCAAGAAAACTCGGATAAATTGTAACCCGGCACAGAGGCATTTGGGGATCATGCAAGGTAATATCGCAAAACAACCTTTAGGAAGAACAATGACCGTGAATAAATGAGTTGGGATTTATAAAAACAGCTTTAAAAAGCCAATATACACCCACATGGGTATGTCAGTATATCAGCTGAAGAGCGACTTCACTTATATTTGCCTTCCGTTACCACGGAGCTTTGGAATTGATTTGAAAGTGTTTTAAGTTCTACACGTAGCAACAACGACAATCCTCACTATTGGGATGACACAAGTCATAGTGATCAATTTCATCAAACCAAAAATACTCCGAGTATTTTTTTTAATGAGTTCAGTGTATAAATAGTTTTTTCTTCGTTGATTTGATGTTTAAATGAGGCGAGTGTTAGTAATGAGATTTTTCAAAAACCCAGTTCAAGATTTAAGGCGTAACATGCGCTATATTGGCATTTAATGACTTGACTGAACGTGAGCGATAGAGAAATGAACTAACTTTGAGCCCTTCCTCCCGAACATCAGTCTCTAGAGCAGAGTGGGCAACATTTTAAGACATTTTTTTTCAAGACGAGAGCAACAAACATTATTTTTTTTTGTAATCATCTTTAGATAGTAGATTAATATAGCTTATTATATTGCCTTTATATCATAACTAAACTTGTAAGTATCGAACAATTGAATTTTAGAATTAATATAAATTTTGATATAAGAAGCCATATTTTGTGTCGACGTAAACTTGTAAAAGTAAAGGAGGAACATATTTCTTTGTAAGTTTGTATTTTCTTAAGAAGCGTACTGGAAGCCAATATCTTTCTATTTCCTCACAATGAAGTACAGTAAGTTTATGCAGCGTGGAAATGTAATTATAGATATCAGAGAAACACAAAGCCAATGTAGTTATAATTTATTTGGCAAAACATTTTCTATTTATATATATATTATATATATATATATATATATACTATATATTTTCTATTATATATATAATATATATATATATATATATATATATATATATATAATATATATATAATATATATATATAAAGGGAGGGGGAGTGGGGAGACAGGATCTGCATCCAACATTGAGATACCAAGTAAAATTTGCACTACAATAGCACTGCACATCCCAGACTACTGCGGTGGTAATGACATTCATTATAGTGGGGGGTTACCCCTGACAGGCACCCCACGTAATTACGTTACAATTGTTATTGCTATAATTCATAATTTTGATGTTATCCCTCTATTTCACACTAATATATTTCACGAGTATTTGTGCATTATCATTATCTGCACTTATCTCCACTAAGATAAGTACCTCATAAATATTATTTTAATTAAATCTCTCTTGACTATGACGGATGACCTAACAGAATTCTATGATGACTAGCCACGATTACTCGCTTGATTTCTCAGTATATATAATTTTTATGTTAAAGTCATCTATATTAAAGTTATTTATTGAAAAAATTCATTCATTTTCATTACTACATTCAAGAAGTTTTAATTTCCAATTTTATTTTAGTTGAACAAATGGAATTCAAAAGGCCAAGAGAAAAAACAATGACGCCACGGACGTGGTGTCCCCTGTGCCAAGTAAGCTCTGATTATTCACCTCCGCAAACACCAATTATTGTGCCTCTGTTGAAGTTGAGACAGAATTATAATATGATGGACATTTGACTCAGGTGAGTCGTAACCGAGATGGTTGAAAAGGAAATGGGGACAACAACTTTGGAAGATTTAATAGCAAAAGAAAAAAAGAATTGACTGCTTGCTCACCAACGTAAGCTTAAGGTAAATGTTATTTCGATAACAAGAGGTATACTAACTAAGCAATTTTAGTTCAGAGAAGAGAAAGAGTTGGCGATCTGAGATTGGATCTAAAGCTTTGCAGAACAAGACCTCAAGACATTTATTGGGACAAGCCATAGTTATTAAGTACTGCAGAGGTGGGCAACCTGTTGCTCGCATTATAAATGAAATATATTTTCGTTAAACTGTGAAGGTGCCAGTAGACAAAAATGCCCAATACCCAGCATACCACTGAAAAGAAAACTTAAAATTTTTGTCTTTTTACTCTCAGATGACCATTGAGTGCACACACACACACAGACACAATATATATATATATATATATATATATATATATATATATATATATATATATATATATATATGTATGTGTGTGTGCACTCAGCAGTCATTTGAGAGTAAAAGAATTTTTTTCTTATTTTCAGTGGTATGCGGGGTTTTGGGCATTTTTGTCTACTGGCACCGTCACACTTTAACGAAATTATATTTTATTTATAATGCGAGCAACAGGTTGCCTACCTCTGCTGTACTTAATAACTATGGCTTGTCTCAATAAATGTCTTGAGGTCTTGTTCTGCAAAACTTTAGATCCAATCTCAGATTGCCAACTCTTTCTCTTCTCTGAACTAATATTGCTGTTAGTCTAGTATACCTCTTGTGTTCTCTAATAGCATTTCCCTTAAACCTTCGTTGATGAGCGAACAGCAATAGTCAATTCTTTTTTGCTTTTGCTATTAAATCTTCCAAAGTTGTTATCTCTATTTCTTTTTCAACCATCTCGGTTACGACTCACCTGAGTCGAATGTCCATCATATTATAATTCTGTCTCAACTAACTTCAACAGAGGCACAGGAATAGCTGTTTGCGGAGCCGAGTAAATCATAGCCTACCTGGCACAGAGGACACCACGCCCCAGGCGTCATTGTTGTTAGATCTAAATCGCCTTTGCCTTTGCAACTGACTGTTTTTCTCCTGGCCTTTTGAATTCCATTTGTTCAACTAAAATCAAATTGGGATTTAAAACTTCTTGAATGTCGTAATAACAATTAATGAATATTTTTCAAGAGATGACTTTCACATAGATGACTTTAACATAAAAATTCTATATACTGAGAAATCAAGCGAGTAATCGTGGTTAGTCATCGTAGAATTCTTTATTAGATCGTAGTGTTATTGTTCATAAATTATGAATTGGTTAATATCTTTGAAGTACTTATCTCAGTAGAGGTAGGTGCAGATAATGATTAAGCTCAAATGCTCGTGAAATGTATTAGTGTAAAATAAAGGGAAAGCAGCAAAATTATAAATTATAGCAATAATAATTAATAACGTAATTACGTTGTGGATTGTCCGTCAGTGGGTAACCACCCACCATAATGTCTGTCATTACCACTGCAGTACTCTGGGATGTGCAGTGCTATTGTAGCACAAATTTTAATTGGTATCTCCAATGTTGCATGCAGATCCTGTCTCCCCCTATCCTTCTCCCTCTCCCTCCCCACTCGTTGTGGGGTGTCTGACGGGGGAAACCACCCACTAAAATGTCTGGCATTAACATCACAGCATTCTAGGATATGCAGTGCTATTGTAATATAAATTTTACTTGGTATTTCATATGTTGGACGAAGATCCTGTCTTCCCCTCCCCCTCCCCCATCCCCTCCCCACTCGTTGTGGGGTGTCTGTGAGGGGGTAACCACCCACTAAAATGTATCATTACCACCACAGTACTCTAGAATGTGCAGTGCAATTATAGTACAAATTTTACTTGGTATCTCCTAAGTTGGACCTAGACCCTCCAGAATGTCTGTCACTGGTCATTCTATAATAAGGAGTCTGCATATATATTATATGTTAGTTACATCTGGTATCTCATATACTGGATGTAATCCCATCATCTAACAAGCAATTAGTGGTGCTTGTTAAGTAAGCCACCCATATATTTTCGGCAGACGGTCAGTTTCACAGATTACAAGTCTACTCCTAAATACCAGTAGGGGTGACAGTCAGTATCTCGTTCGTTGCATCTTAATGGTTTGGGCTAACGCTCCTTATGGGGAGTCAGCAATGATGCACAACAAGATTTAGCAGTTCAAAAGCTTTAGTTTTGATAGGTTCCGCCATTACCCGTTTTAGTTTTGGTAGGTACCGCCATTACCCCTTTTAATTTTGATAGGTGCCGCCTTTACCCATTATAGATTAGATATGTGCCACCATTACCCAATTTAGTTTTGATAGGTGCTGCCATTACCCATTTTAGTTTTGATAGGTGCCGCCATTACCCATTTTAGTTTTGATAGGTGCCACCATTACCCATTATAGTTTTGATATGTGCCGCCATTACCCATTTTAGTTTTTATAGGTGCCGCCATTACCCATTTTAGTTTTGATAGGTGCCGCCATTACCCATTTTAGTTTTGATAGGTGCCGCCTTTACCCCTTTTAGTTTTGATAGGTGCCGCCATTACCCATTTTAGTTTTGATAGGTGCCGTCATTACCCATCTTAGTTTTGATAGGTGCCGCTTTTACCCATTTTAGTTTTGATAGGTGCCACCTTTACCCAATTTAGTTTTGATAGGTGCCGCCTTTACCCATTTTAGTTTAGATATGTGCCGCCATTACCCATTTTAGTTTTGATAGTTGCCGCCTTTCCCCATTTTAGTTTTGATATGTGCCGTCATTACCCATCTTAGTTTTGATAGGCGCCGCCTTTACCCATTTTATTTTTGATAGGTTCTGCCGTTAAAATTTTAGTTTTGATAGGTGCTGCCATTACCCATTTTAGTTTTGATAGGTGCTGCCATTACCCATTTTAGTTTTGATAGGTGCCGCCATTACCCATTTTAGTTTTGATAGGTGCCGCCTAAACCCATTTTAGCTTTGATAGGTGCAGCCATTACCCATTTTAGTTTTAAAAGGTGCCACCTTTACCCATTTTAGTTTTGATAGGTGCCGCCATCACCCATTTTAGTTTTGATAGGTGTCGCCTTTACACATTTAAGTTTTGATAGGTGCCACCTTTACCCATTTTAGTTTTAATAGGTGCCGCCTTTACCAATTTTAGTTTTGGTAGGTGCCACCATTACCCATTTTAGTTTTGATAGGTGCCGCCTTTCCCCATTTTAGTTTCGATAGGTGCCGCCTTTACCCAATTTAGTTTAATAGGCGCCGCCATTACCCATTTTAGTTTTGATAGGTACCACCTTTACCATTTTAGTTTTGATAGGTGTTGCCTTTACACATTTTAATTTTGATAGGTGCCGCCTTTACCCATTTTAGTTTTGATAGGTTCTGCCGTTAACATTTTAGTTTTGATAGTTGCTGCCATTACCCATTGTAGCTTTGAGAGGTGCTGCCATTACCCTTTTAGTTTTGATAGGCGCTGCCTTTACCCATTTTAGTTTTGATAGGTGCCGCCATTACCCATTTTAGTTTTGATAGGCGCCGCCTATAACCATTTTAGTTTTGATAGGTGCCGCCACTACCCATTTTAGTTTTGATAGGTGCCGCCATTACACATTTTAGTTTTGATAGGTGCAGCCATTACCCATTTTAGTTTTGATAGGTGCCGCCATTACACATTTTAGTTTTGATAGGTGCCGCCATTACCCATTTTAGTTTTGATAGGTGCCGCCATTACACATTTTAGTTTTGATAGGCGCCGCCATTACCCATTTTTTTTTTGATAGGTGCAGCTATTACCCATTTTAGTTTTGATAGGTGCCACCTTTTACCCATTTTAGTTTTGATAGGTGCAGCCATTACCCATTTTAGTGTTCATAGGTGCCCCCTTTACCCATTTTAGTTTTGATAGGTACCCCGCCATTGCCCATTTTAGTTTTGATAATAGTGCCGCCCTTTCCCCATTTTAGTTTGTTCGATAGGGTGCCTTTACCATTTTAAGATTTTAGATTTATGTGGCAGCCGTACCCATTTTAGGTTTTTGATAAACCGGTAAGCCTTTAAACCCATTTTAGTTTTCTTGAATAGGCGTGCTAGACCCTTTCCATTTAAGTTTTGGTAGGTCCACCATTTACCCATTTTAAGTTTTGATAGGTTGCCCGCCTTCCCCATTTTAGTTTCGATTTTCCCCCCCCCCAGTTTTGAACCGCCTTTTCTTAGCCCATTTCTAGGTTTTGATAGCCGTGCCGCCTACCGAACTTATTACCCACATTTTAGTTTTGAATAGGGTACCGCCTGTTACCCCATTTTAGTTTGAAGCGGTACCGCCCTTCTTACCCATCTTTAGGTTTTGATCCACGGTACCCAGCCTTTACCCATTTGTTTTGATAGGGTGTACCGGCCTTTACCCAATTTGTACGTTTGGATAGGTAAGCCTTAAACCATTTTAGGTTTTGATAGGTACCGACCTTTAACCCGAATTTTATTTAGTTTTCGAATAAGCGTACCGCCTTTACCCATTTTAAGTTTCGCATACGGGTTTTATCCGCCTTACCATTTTAGGTTTCGATAGGATGCCGCCTTTATACCCATTTTTAGTTTCGAATAGGGTTACCGACCCTTTGATACCCATTTTCTAGTTTCGATTCATACCCGGGGCCGCCCTTTAACCCATTTCTAGATCCTTTAGATCCAGGTTTTACCGCCTTTTTACCCATTTTAAGTTTTGATAGGCGCTACCGCCTTTACCCATTTTATTTCGTGTTTGATAAGCGCTACCGCCATTTATTACCCATTTTATTAGTTTTGATCAGTTACGCCTTTACGGACCATTTTAGTATTTTGATAAGGTACCGACCTTTTTACCAACCCATTTTATATTTAGCTTTCATAAGTTTTGAGTAGGTGCCGCCGATTTACCCCTTTTAGTTTTGCATAGTTTACCGCCTTTACCCAATTTTGGTTTTGATAGGTAACCGCCTTTAACCCATTTTATTGTTTTGGATATGTGCCTGAACCTTTCCACATTTTCGGTTTTGGATAGGTGACCACCCATTACCCATTTTAGTTGTGATAGGTGCCCGCCTCTTCCCCCATTTTAGTTTCGATACGGTGCCGCCTTTACCCCATTTTTAGGTTTTGATCAGGCCTTGCCGCTTTACACATTTTAGTTTCGGATAGGTACCGCCTTTACCCCACTTAGTTTTGATAGGTACCGCCCCTTTCCACCCATTTCTTTAGTTTTTTTTATAGGTTACCGCCTGTACCCATTTTATTTTAGTTTTGTTTTAGGATTTTTATTTTTTTGATAGTACCGCCTTTACCCATTTGTAGTTTTGATCGGTACCGCCTTTAAACCCATTTTTAGTTTTGATAGGTTCCGCCTTTAACCCATTTTATAGGTTTTTTTTTATTTGATAGGGGTAACGCCTTTACCCATGACCCATTTTTGGTTTTTTTTTTGGATGGGAACGCCTTCACCACCCATTTTAGTTTTGATAGGTGATGCCTTTCCCCACCCAAATTTTTTTTTTTTTATTTTTTTAGTTTTGGTAGGTGCCACCATACCCATTGTTTTGATAGGTTGCCCCGCCTTTCCCCATTTTAGTTTTTCATTTCGATAGGTTGCCGCCTTTACCCCATTTTAGTTTTGATAGTGCCGGCCTTACCCATTTTAGTTTTGATAGATTCCGTCATTACCTATCTCAGTTTTGATAGATCCCGCATTTACCCATTTTAGTTTTGATAGGGGCCACCATTACCCATTTTAGTTTTGATAGGTACCGCCTTTACCCATTTTAATATTGATAGGTGCTGCCTTTACCCCTTTTAGTTTTGATTTGTGCCGTCTTTACCCATTTTAGTTTTGATTTTATGTGCCGCCTTTACCCAATTTTAATTTTGATAATAGTTTACCCGCCTTTACCACCCATTTTAGTTTTTGAAAATAGTACCGCCTTTACCCATTTTAAGTTTTTATAGGTTTCACCATTTTACCCATTTTAGTTGTGATAGGTGCCTGACCTTTTACCCCTTTTAGTTTTTGATAGTGCCCGACTTTTACCCATTTTTGACTTTTGATCGGTTGCCGCCTTTACACATTTTAGTTTTGATAGGTGAGCCTTTACCCATGTTAGTTTGTTTGATAGGTGCTGCTGTACCCATTTTTAGTTTTGATAGGTGCCACCATTACCACCAGCATTTTAGGTGTTGGATAGTTTGCCGCCATTACTCATTTTAGTTTTGATAGGTACCACCTTTACCTGTATTAGTTTTGAAAGATGCCGTCATTACCCATGTCTTAGTTTTGTTATAGGTGCCTGCCTTTACCCATTTTTAGTTTTGAGTAGGGGCTTACATTATACATTTTGTTTTGATAGGGTGCCCTCTTCACCCATTTTAGTTTTGATAGGTGCTGCCTTTACCCCTTTTAGTTTTGATAGGTGTCGCCATTACCTTTTTTAGTTTTGATAGGTGCCACCATTACCCCTTTTAGTTTTGATTGGTGCCGCCATTACCAATTTCATCTTTGATAGATTCCGCCATTAACCCTTTTAGGTTTGATAGGTGCCGCCATTCAACCTTTTAGTTTTGATAGGTTCTGCCTTTACCCATTTTAGCTTTGATAGGTGCCAACTTTACCCATTTTAGCTTTGATAGGTGCCACCTTTACCCATTTTAGCTTATATAGTTGCTGCCATTACCCATTTTAGTTTTGATAGGTGCTGCCATTACCCATTTTAATTTTGATAGGAGCCGTCTTTACCCATCTTATTTTGATAGGGGCCGCCATTACCCATTTTAGTTATGATAGGTTCTGCCGTTAACATTTTAGTTTTGTTAGTTGCTGCCATTACCCATTTTAGTTTTTAAAGGTGCCACCATTACCCATTTTAGTTTTGATTGGGGCCACCATAACCCATTTTAGTTTTGATAGGAGCCACCATTACCGATTTTAGTTTTGATAGGGGGCACCATAACCCATTTTAGTTTTGATAGGTGCTGCCATTACCAATTTTAGTTTTGATAGGTGCCGCCATTACCCATCTTTGTTTTGATAGGGGCCGTCATTACCCATCTTAGTTTTGATAGGGGCCACCATTACTTATTTTAATTTTGATAGGTGCCGTCATTACCCTTCTTAGTTTTGATAGGTTTTGCCATTACCATTTTAGTTTTGTTAGTTGCTGCCATTACACCCTTTACTTTTGATAGGTGCCACCTTTACCCATTTTAGTTTTGATAGGTTCCGCCATTACCCATTTTAATTTAGATGGGTGCCATCATTACCCATCTTAGTTTTGATCGGGGCCACCATTACTCATTTTACTTTTGATGGTTAGGTGCCACCATTACCAATTCTAGTTTGATAGGTCCCACTATAACCCATTTTAGTTTGATAGGGGCCGCCATTACCCATTTTAGTTTTGATAGGGGCCACCATTAACCATTTTAGTTTTGATAGGTGCCCTTTACCCATTTTAGTTTTGATAGGTGCTGCCTTTACCCCTTTTAGTTTTGATAGGTGCCACCATTACCCATTTTTGCTTTGATAGGTGCCACTATTACCTATTTTAGTTTTGATAGGTGCCGCCATTACCCATTTTAGTTTTGATAGGTGCTGCCTTTACCCTTTTAGTTTCATAGGAGCCGCCATTACCCCTTCTAGTTTTGATAGATGCCGCCTTTACCCATTTTAGTTTTGGTAGGTGCCACCATTACCCATTTTAGCTTTGATAGGTGCCGCCTTTCCCCATTTTAGTTTCGATAGGTACCACCTTTACCCATTTTAGTTTTGATAGGTGCCGCCTTTACCCATTTTAGTTTTGATAGGTCCCGCCTTTACCCATTTTAGTTTTGATAGGGGCCGCCTTTACCCATTTTAGTTTTGATAGGGGCCGCCTTTACCCATTTTAGTTTTGATAGGTACCGCCTTTACCCATTTTAGTTTTGATAGGGGCCGCCTTTACCCATTTAGTTTGATAGGGGCCGCCTTTACCCATTTTAGTTTGAAAGATGCCGTCATACCCATCTTAGTTTTGATAGGGCCGCCTTTACCCATTTTAGTTTTGATAGGTCCCGCCTTTACCCATTTTAGTTTTGATAGGTCCCGCCTTTACCCATCTTAGTTTTGATAGGTCCCGCCTTTACCCATCTTAGTTTTGATAGGTCCCGCCTTTACCCATTTTAGTTTTGAAGATGCGTCATTACCCATCTTAGATTTGATAGGTCCCGCCTTTACCCATTTTCGTTTTGATAGGTCCCGCCTTTACCCATTTTAGTTTTGATAGGTCCCGCCTTTACCCATCTTAGTTTTGATAGGTCCCGCCTTTACCCATTTTAGTTTTGATAGGTCCCGCCTTTACCCATTTTAGTTTTGATAGGTGCCGCCTTTACCCATTTTAGTTTTGATAGTCCCGCCTTAACCCATTTTAGTTTTGATAGGGGCCGCCTTTATCCATTTTAGTTTTGATAGGGGCCGCCTTTACCCATTTTAGTTTTGAAAGATGCCGTCATTACCCATCTTAGTTTTGATAGGTCCCGCCTTTACCCATTTTAGTTTTGATAGGGGCCGCCTTTACCCATTTTAGTTTTGAAAGATGCCGTCATTACCCATCTTAGTTTTGATAGGTCCCGCCTTTACCCATTTTAGTTTTGATAGGTACCGCCTTTACCCATTTTAGTTTTGATAGGTACCGCCTTTACCCATTTTAGTTTTGATAGGTGCCGCCTTTACCCATTTTAGTTTTGATAGGTACCGCCTTTACCCATTTAAGTTTTGATAGGTAACGCCTTTACCCATTTTAGTTTTGATAGGTACCGCCTTTCCCCATTTTAGTTTCGAAAGATGCCGTCATTACCCATCTTAGTTTTGATAGGTGCCGCCTTTACCCATTTTAGTTTTGATAGGTACCGCCTTTACCCATTTTAGTTTTGAAAGATGCCGTCATTACCCATCTTAGTTTGATAGGTGCCGCCTTTACCCATTTTAGTTTGATAGGGGCCGACATTATCAATTTTAGTTTTGATAGGTGCCCTCTTCACCCATTTTAGTTTTGATAGGTGCCCTCTTCACCCATTTTAGTTTTGATAGGTGCCGCCTTTACCCATTTTAGTTTTGATAGGTGCAGCCTTTACCCATTTTAGTTTTGATAGGCGCCACCCTCACCCCTTAAAGTTTTGATAGGTGTCACCATTACCCATTTTAGTTTTGATAGGTGCTGCCTTTACCCATTTTAGTTTTGATAGGTGCCGCCTTTACCCATTTTAATTTTGATAGGTGCCGCCTTTACCCATTTTAGTTTTGATAGGTGCCGCCTTTACCCATCTTAGTTTTGATAGGTGCCGCCTTTACCCATCTTAGTTTTGATAGGTGCCGCCTTTACCCATTTTAGTTTTGATAGGTGCCGCCTTTACCATTTAGTTTAGTTTTGATAGGTGCCGCCTTTACCCATTTTAGTTTTGATAGGTGCCGCCATTACCTATTTTAGTTTTGATAGGTGCCACCTTTACCCATTTTAGTTTTGATAGTTGCCGCCATTACTCATTTTAGTTTTGATAGGTACCGCCTTTACCCCTTTTAGTTTTGATCGGTGCCGTCATTACCCATCTTAGTTTTGATAGGTGCCGCCTTTACCCATTTTAGTTTTGATAGGGGCCAACATTATCCATTTTAGTTTTGATAGGTGCCCTCTTCACCCATTTTAGTTTTCATAGGTGCCGCCTTTACCCATTTTAGTTTTGATTGGTGCCGCCATTACCCATTTTTTCAGCTTTGATAGGTCCCGCCATTACCCCTTTGTAGTTTTGATCGGTGCCACCACTCAAAGTTTTAGTTGTGATAGGTGCCGTTTTTACCCATTTTAGCTTTGATAGCTGCCACCTTTACCCATTTTAGCTTATATAGTTGCTGCCATTACCCATTTTAGTTTTGATAGGTGCCGCCATTACCCTTTTTAATTTTGATATGTGCCGTCATTACCCATCTTATTTTGATAGGGGCCGCCATTGCCCATTTTAGTTATGATAGGTTCTGCCGTTAACATTTTAGTTTTGTTAGTTGCTGCCATTACCCATTTTAGTTTTGATAGGTGCCACCATTACCCATTTTAGTTTTGATAGGTGCCACCATTACCCATTTTAGTTTTGAAAGGTGCCACCATTACCCATTTTAGTTTTGATAGGGGCCACCATAACCCATTTTAGTTTTGATAGGTGCCGCCATTACCGATTTTAGTTTTGATAGGCGCCACCATTACCCATTTTAGTTTTGATAGGTGCCCGTTACCCATTTTAGTTTTGATAGGTGCTGCCTTTACCCCTTTTAATTTTGATAGGTGCCGCCATCACCCATTTTAGCTTTGATAGGTGCCGCTATTACCTATTTTAGTTTTGATAGGTGCCGTTATTACCCATTTTAATTTTGATAGGTGCCGTCATTACCCATCTTAGTTTTGATAGGTGCCGCCTTTACCCATTTTAGTTTTGATAGGTCCTACCATTACCCATTTTAGCTTTGATAGTTGCCGCCATTACCCCTTCTAGTTTTTATAGATGCCGCCATTACACCCTTTACTTTTGATAGGTGCCGCCTTTACCCATTTTAGCTTTGATAGGTGCCGCCTTTACCCGTTTTAGCTTTGTTAGGTGCCGCCATTTCCCATTTTAGTTTTTATAGGGGCCACCATTACCCATTTTAGTTTTGATAGGTGCTGCCATTAGTTTTGATAGGGGTCGTCATAACCCATCTTAGTTTTGATAGGGGCTGCCATTACCCATTTAGTTTTGATAGGGGCCGCCATTACCATTTAGTTTTGATAGGTGTCGTCATTACCTATCTTAGTTTTGATAGGTGCCGCCATTACCGATCTTACTTTTTGATAGGGGCCGCCATTTCCCATTTTAGTTTTGATAGGTGTCGTCATATCCCATTTTAGTTTGGATAGGTGCCGCCATTACCAATTTTACTTTTTGATAGGGGACGCCATTACCCATTTTAGTATTGATTGGGACCACTATTACCCATTATAGTTTTGACAAGTGCCGCCTTTACCCATTTTAGTTTTGATAGGTGCTGTCATTATTCATCTTAGCTTTGATAGGTGCTGCCATTACCCATTTTAGTGTTGATAGGTGCTGCCATTACCCATTTTAGTTTTGATAGGTGCTGCCATTACTCATTTTAGTTTTGATAGGCGCTGCCATTACCCATTTTAGTTTTGATGGTTAGGTTCTGCCATTACCAATTTCAGTTTTGATGGTTAGGTGCTGCCATTACCCATTTTAGTTTTCATAGGTTCTGCCGTTAACATTTTAGTTTTGATAGTTGCTGCCATTACCCATTTTAGTTTTGATAGGTTCCACTATTCTTCCATAGGGTAAGTTCTTTCAACATCAGACCAGAGCAGGATTGAAGTAATTGTGATAGTAATTTAATTGAAATGTAATTAATCACATAATTTTGTGTAATTGTAATTGTAATTGAAAATGTTATTATAGTAAGTATTGTAATTTAATTAATTCCAGGATGATGTAATTTTGAATTTAACTGTAATTATAAAATTGAAGTGGTAAGAGTCGGGCTCTATAAGAACAGCATAATCCAAGTGTTTCCTATAACCAGAGCTGATAACTACTATTTTAATATGACCTCTGTTCTTCTATCACTTACACATCTGGAATTAAATTATGAAACCCTGTTAGCTCGATTTGCTTGCGTCAATACACTATATCCTGTGCCAAAGATTAGCGTTTATCCTTGCAACTAAGTCTCTTGCAACCAAGTCTCTGGCAACTGTAACTCATTGTAATTGAATTTGTTGTTAAGTGATTGTAATTGTAATGTAATTGCTATTTCCAAATGTAATCATAACTTATTGTAATTTACATTTTTTGAAAGTCATTGTCATTTATTTCTTCAAGTTTAGTTACTCCAACCCTGGACCAGACACGCCTGAGATCAAGAGTAATGTTGAAGAAGAATAAGGGGGGAGTGAGTGATTATAGCATTGCACGAACATTCAAACTTATCCCAATTTGACCTCCCGGCATCACTTGAGTATTCACTGGTTATTTTCCTTTACTACTGATACACTTGGAAGAAAGATTTTTCAGACAGGTCCAGCTGTAGCATGAGATCTTGCAGCTGGACTCCAAAGAGATCGATATCTTTTCCATGTTGCAAGATGGCTGACACTTGCACTCTGACCATAGTCAGTGCAGTTATCCGCAGCATTAGTGATTTAGAACTTTCTCTGTCGACTCATGGGTTAATCTGCTTAACTGAGATTACTTGGTCTTTTGTTGCTGACGCTTTCTCACGTTTCCCATCTCGGCTGGCAACTCCTTGCGAAGAGAATAGCTAAAGCTTGAAAGTGCAAATTTAGGAAAGATTGGTGGTGAGGAGCAAGTTATTTTATCGGTGAACTGGCAAGTCGAGTATTTTGCTTATTTTGGAACAATGCGTTTGATAACGGTCAGTGAATTAAGGGGAGAAGTTAGAGAATTAGATATACATTAGAAATTAATTGAATTCCGTATGTTTTTCTTTATTTCCAAATTACTGATAATCTCAACGTATTTCCTGATGATCCGAACGCGACGGTTATTTTGATAAATGATGCTAGAAAAATATAACAGAGAAACATTCAATATTTACCTTAAGAATTAGAAATACGTCAGCATTTGTACAACTGCGATAGAAATTTTTTTTTGTACAAACTTGTGAAAGAGAAAAATTTGCTGTGTTCTCTTAATTAAAAATAAATTTTGGTAGTAGATTTTTTATAAGAAAAATCTACAGTGACTTTCTCTGCCATCAAAAGATGAAACATCTATTCCATAACAGCAACCTAAGGAAGGAAAGGATAATAAAGCACGGGAAGGAGAGAAATATTGCCATCCCCGTATATCATCGCCCGTAAATCATCCTGCTATACCCAATCAATCATTCCTGTGATCCAATTCCATATAACACAGAACCCTGCTCTCATCCCATCCTGCAAATGGTCAGAACAATCCATCGATTTGTCTGGCACGTTAACAAAATTCCAAAGCCCTTTTAGCGCGATGGGAAAATATTGTTTCGCAGCATACAATCTGCTATGCACTTTCAGGATTTTAAAGAACGTTAATAGCTGTGCGGATGGTGACGGGACTCTATGCAACGTTCTCTCTCTCTCTCTCTCTCTCTCTCTCTCTCTCTCTCTCTACACAACGTTAATATGAAAACAACATACCGAGAGGCTCCGTGGATTATGAACCTTTACATGGTTACAGGAATTTCTATCTAGAAACAGTCGCACAAACAGACTCCGTCAGTAAAATAAATATAAATGCACCTTTATGACTGATGATTAGATGGATACAAATTATTTCCTGTTCTCTATTTATAAATATCTAGTTTAACATTGAGACAGTTTGTGTTAATATTTAAGTATAAAAAAGCAGTGAAATGGCTTACTAATATTCCAAGGATTTCTAGTTAGACATACGACAATATTCCTTCAAGTACTGTCTTTTCCTTGAAAACACATTGTGTTACTGACATATTTATATATATATATATATATATATATATATATATATATATATATATATATATATATATATATATATATATATATATAGTGTGTGTGTGTGTATTTCGAAACGCTGTTTTCAGAACTATTGTTTGATCTGCAAATAGATCCACATTTAATTCAACATTATTTTGTACGACTGGATTCTGCCATTGTTGGAAATCACACGTTTGAGATCTGCTACAAAATCTGTACAAAACGAGGATTGTGAGTTTGTTTCTTAAGAAAACGCTGATAGCTTTCAGAAATCAACAACAGCTCATTCCATAATGATTGTGCGTTATTGCAGCGCTTCGCCTAGGTCACATTCCATATACTATTCTTCAGCTGTGAGAATAGTTTCGCCTACAGTCTTATGGGTAGGAATCTTTCTCAGTTTTAACAAATTCCATATTTTATACCCATCTAATCATAGTATCAAAATTTCCCTTCAAAAAGTGAACCTCATGCCTGGTTCCCCTTGGAAATTGGCTTAAATTAAAATGCCGCGGGTCATCGCGAGGTGAATCTAAGTTGTACCCAGGATGGGGCGGTTTAATGCCCAACATCTGGGGTTTCAGAATGCGTTTCAACTCTCGGAAAACAAGTGCACTGTATCGCGTTCAGAGCTGTGCTGTTGAGTTTATGTCCAAACCGCCGTTACATTTTTGGAACGAATAGAATAAAAAAAGACTCAATTATAGTCTTAGTCTTCTGTCTCTCGGGTTGATAGTATTCCCAAAATGTCACAGCCGGTGAGCTGCATTTATCCAAGATGTGCCACCGACTCCGTTCGGTGTGGCACTCACGCTTTAAGCCTTAATGGAGATGATGGTATCGACATTCGGGAGTTTAGCCGACGATTTCGGGAATGTAGCGTAATAAAAGCGGTAGCATTGACTTCAAAGCAACCCATGACTCTTGAAGAAATTGTTTCGATTGCCTATTACATTACGAAAGCCGTGAGTGGATTTTTCAGATTCCTCTGAAACTAATTAGATTTCATAATGAAGGGAAATGAAACCATGAAATCAGGAAGGATCGGGAACTCGACCGGCATTATATTGCAGTCTGTGATTCTTTAGTCCTTAGACGCTTTGAATGCTTTTTTTCTTTTTTTTTTTTTGTTTTTTTTTTTTTTTTTTTTTTTTTTACTGAATTAGTTCTTTATCAACAAGATAAATATATTTTGAATATTAACATTTCTTAAGAGATTTGTTAATGAGTTATCCGTATCCCGTTGCATTTATATTAAGCTAGCGAACATGATATCTAAAATCCTCAATAGAGAAATGACGTTTTGAAATTTTTTTCCCCTAAGTCTCTGTGTCCGGTGTCGGTACAAAATTGTTTGTAACCTGTAATTGTTACCATTACTGTTCTTGTTTTTCCTTTTGTCTTCCGATGCTAAGGTTCTTTGCACTATTAAACCACTAATTTCCGGTTTATTAAATAATAAACCACAAACTCCCAGTCCACTGAATATCAAACCACAAATTTCCAGTTCATGAAATATTAAACCCCAAATTCCCAGTTCACTAAATATTAAACCACAGATTTCCAATACATTAAATATCAAACCACAAATTTCCAGTTTACTAAATATTAGGCCACAGATTTCCAGTTCATTAAATATTAGACCACAAATTTCCAGTTCTCTAAAATTAAACCACAAATTACCAGTTCACTAAATATTAAACTACAGATTTCTAGTTTACTAAATATCAAACCCGAAATTTCCAGTTCACTATAGTTTGGGAATAACCTAAACCCAAGGATAACTTCAATTCCTCCTGCGTTTAAGTAATTCTAAAGGTATAATTAATTAAGTTTTAAATGATACTCATAATTCCCTTGGTTGCAAATCATTGGCAAGGTATAGTGAATTGTGTTTAAACTATATTTGTGGCTTATATTTGTGACCATGAGTCACGCGTGTGTAAATGACAAGGATCCACACACTCACCCACAAACACAAAAACATATAAACAGGCAGACAGGTTACATTGTTGTAAACACCATACAAACCAACAAACAAACATTGTTGTAAAATGGAATAATCTATTAAGCGAACAGGAATAATAAAGAAACACGAATTTATATATATCATTATAACAGAATATGGAATCACGATCTTTAATCTGTCTCATTAAAACTGAAAACCTAGAATCATTACCTCGAACACTAGCAACAAAGTTGTACGTTCCTTCGTTCGCATATATACATATATATATATATATATATATATATATATATATATATATATATATATATATATATATATATATATATATATATTTATTTATTTATTTATTTATTTATTTGTGTGTGTGTGTGTGCGTGTGTTTATATATGTCAGTGCGAGGCCACTAAATTGAAATGAATGTGAGTATATAGTTTTTTCCGGAAATCTTCTTTGATTGGTATTTGTTAGGTGGTGGGAGTAATATACGGACGGTCTGGTATACGAATCATATTCAAAATATATGCTAATGAACTCAAACTCACATTCTTAATTAAGTCAAAGTATAAAATAAATGGGATAAAAATTTTATTTATCCCCCTTATTAAAGATATTAACAAGTATTTAGAATATCTAATTTCTTAAATTCCGTCTTTATTTGATGCTTCTTCGTAATCTCGATGTATGATTAAATAATACTTGATGGGAAACATTCCCCCCAAAAATTTTGATTTGCAGTTGTAAAACGAGAGGATATACAGGTTTTCCGACGTGTATGAGAAATTTAATAATCAGACTCATTATGCTATTCGAAATGTATTTTAGTATGACTACTATAGCTGCCTTCGTTACCCTGGGGATCTACAGTAATCCCAGATTTTCCCTTACAAAAGCCCTTTAATTTTTAATCATATATATATATATATATATATATATATATATGTATATATATATATATATATATATATATATATATATATATATATATATATATATATATATATATATATATATATATATATATATACATATATATATATATATATATCTATATATATATTATATATATATGTTATCTTATATATATATTATATATATATATATATAATTATATATATATATGTATATATATACATAATGCGTATACCCTTATCTATATACTATATTATATATATATATATATTATTATATATTATAATATATATCTTATCATAGTATATATATATATATATAATATATGTATACAAAATACATTTATAATATATTATATATATGTATATATTATATATACATACATATATATATATTATATATAATAAGATATATATATATATATATATATATATATTATATAATATACATAAGAAATCGTTATCTCGTTCCACATTTCACCTAAGCTCTAAAAAGAAGTGTTGTTCTGTATAATGTATGTTGATCATAGTAATAACTCAGAAAATTGTATATGAAATACTTATTCCATAAACTGCATATGATATTTTTCCTTTGGATACAATCAATTCTTACTTTATGACGAAAACCAAAGTAATTTCAGATGGGGCGCTTTTGATAAAAGGACAATAAACTTCATCACTTCCTTTCTCCCAGATTCTCACCAATTGTTTATTTAGCGATTATGACATCACTGTTTCAAAACGCATCTTTTGTCTTAAGCAAAGAAAACATGATATGGCCCAAAAGAGTCCCTGTGAATTTTAATGTTTGGCAGTGAAGGCATCCATTAGGGACATGAAGCGTAGTTTGGTTCCCATAATATTTTTCTTTCTTTCACTCATTTTCATCGCTGTGATTGTCCAGTCTTTGTAAATCTTCAGTGTAGCTTTAGTATCTCTAAGCGTGCACGTTTTATACGTCGTTGGGCTCTTTTTTTTCGTGAAAAACGCCGCTTAAATAGTTCCAGTTCACTAAATCTTCAGGCTAAGAGCAGATAGCAAATGGCCAGATATTTAAATAATTGCCAACTATATGACAATAATAGAGATATAATTTCTTGAAATAAAATGCTTCTCAACGCTTCTCACGAAGAGAGGAAAAGATGAATAGGTTGAGAAATAGATACCAGGCAACAAAGAGAGAGAGAGAGAGAGAGAGAGAGAGAGAGAAAGAGAGAGAGAGAGAGAGTCGTGTGTCTTTTTGTTACTTCGAAGCCAAGACACTCAATATTTCATTGTCATCCGCATAAATGGCGTTCGATAAATATGTTAAACTGCAAGAGAGAGAGAGAGAGAGAGAGATAAACTATAATAGAATGACACTGACAAAGCGAGCCATGTAAATGATGATTGTGATCCACTCACGAGTAAATATTGCTTATGTTTTAAGTAATTTTTTGTGACTTCAGATACATTCCTGAGGTTTATCAATCCGTGAGCCACGCTATTCAAAATTTGTAAAGAATTGTCTCCCCGCTCTCCCAAAAAAAAAAAAAAAAAAAAAAAAAAAAGATATCTTGTAGTACCGTAGCAAAAACTACATTTAGCAATGACCGTGTTGCTTCATTTCGTGTATATGTGTGTTTGCGTATGTGCTTTTAAAACATTTTTATAGAGGAATGGACTGCTTTCCCTTGCGAGAAGTGTTAAGTTTGTTGGTCTAAAGTAATGGCATAGTTCGCTTGTTTTCGACTTTCATCTAGGGAAACCGGGGTACATTTCTCGAGCCTAGTGTGTAAGTCGGTCAGTTTTAAAGAGTTTTTTTTTTTTTTTTTTTTTTTTTTTTTTAAAGAATAACCAGGAAGATTCCGTTGTCCTCGGCTTGAAATCAAAATTTTCCGTTTTGCTCTTAGTGGAAGTAAACACTTCAGGAAATTTAAGTTTATTTGTTCAAGATGTAAGTGACACTCGACGATAATGTAATAACGTTCTCTTTGAGGTGAAGTTCATACACGCGCATAAGATGTGTATGATGTAGAAGACTTGTGTTTAGGGTTCGTATAGTCAGTCAGTTAACGATTTAATATTGCAGTGATTAATGTGCTTGAATTTCTAAAGCCACTCCCTGTATGCATAGAACGTTAAACCATTTCATCGTTCGTTCTATGTATTTCTACCTTTTTCACTCAAAATTTAGTACACAGAAATGATTGTGATTCTTTATTTTTTATATTTTTTTTTATATTTTAGTGTTATTCAGAACTATCGCATGGTCTACTCTTTTCATGGTAAATATCAAATAATTTTTTAATATTTATGGAAGGCTGCCACATTCCTTGACAACATAATTATTGTTTTTAAATGCATCATAAAAACCACAATTCTACGGATATGGTGAAATACACACTCTGGAGTCCAAGGTTTATTCCTCTTGGTAGGAAGGTCACCGACCATCCATCACGCGTAAGATTTGTTTAATCTGCCAGATACTAGACGGTCTCCTTGGCCCTGGCAAAGGGAAGCGAGGAAGTTATATATGATAATGCCACCGGCTCGCCGATCTGTCTTCCTTTGTCCCAAAGGGTCCGACACTCGGATATTATAACAAATGAACTTTGAAACATGTACGATGAAACCCCAGGTTCCTCTTGACCATTTACTGTGTTCCCATCCGTCTCTCTCTCTCTCTCTCTCTCTCTTTCGACAGGTCAGTAGGACAGGACAGGACTGATGACTGCATTTTGCATGTAAGTCTTTCCTTTGTATATGAGGGTTAGGTTTCAGGAATGTATCTCTCTCTTTTGGTTCTGTGCGTGAGATTCTGGCTGTGTTTGAGAACTGGAAAGAATTATTATTGTTGTTTATTTTTGTATGAGATTATTCTTCATTGTTTGAAGCGGAACTTAGGTGTCTTTTATACAATGGTTGTATAATATCTCTGCATTGATAAGCATTGTAAGTTTATGAAGCATATGTACGCCTTCTCTTTATTCTGCCATGAATTTGCTACTTTTATACGGAATTGTTATTCTTTATAATCTATTTTTTTTATTGTTATCATAACAAGCGTAAAAAGTAATATAAAATACAACAAATCAACGCCATTTCCATGACGAATATAGTTTTATTTTCTTTACAATGTCAAATATAGGTTTATTAATGCAATTATTTGCCCCTAGATAGGTAGCCTGTCTCACAAAGGCAGAAAAACAATCCCTGTCACGCGAATAGAATTAATAATAAATACCCTAGCTTATTGTGCGTCCCCTGATGACATACCAATAAGTTCTCAACTCTTACCGTGAACATCCAATAAAAGGATGAAGAATGTGAACTGAATTTAGGTTCAGTCTAAAAAACCAAACAAGAACATTTCTTGTCCAACTGCCTTTTCGCGAACTTGTGATTTGTGTCCTCTTCTTTTCTGTCATGAAAATGGATAACGCTCTTAATCAAGATGTGTCTCCCATTTCTCAGAGCATATTACTTGTCAAGAAGCCTTAGCATCTACACTGCATATTGAAGACAAATCGCCAACGGGGCCAATGTACCATGTTTGTGATTCCCAAAACATCAGATTCCCAGCGTCCACGAATATATACCTCTCCTCCATTTCTGACATTTCCAATACGTTCGAAGATTTTCAGCTTTCAACTACGACGTCCTTCGAAAGTTATTATAGTATAAGAGAGATAGAGAGAGAGAGAAGGAGGTGGTGTATGTTTCAAGAGGAGCACTTTATATTTTGAGTACTCCTCTGGCCACTCAATTGCCATTCTTTGAATGGTAATTTTATATATATATATATATATATATATATATATATATATATATATATATATATATATATGTGTGTGTGTATGTGTGTGTGTGTGTGTGTGTGTGTGTGTGTGTGTGTGTAGTTACATTTCCAATTACGTCAAAAGTGGCTAATATATTGAAACCAAAATGGCAAGACGTCAATCAGATACGGGCGAGCGGTTAATAAATGCAATGTGCAGTGTATTATTGAACCGTTATCTTAAACACAGTAACACTATAACTGAAACAGACTTGTTCAAACCATCTCCATCTCCCTTTTAATATTAATTCATTTACTTACGGAACTTCCGCAAGCTCCTTTATGATATAAATTCTCTATCATTCTAAATATCTATCTGAATATCGTTAATAAAGCTTTTTTTTCAAGTCTAAAATATCTGTTGGATATTGTTTCATTTTCACATCAAGATTCATGTCCGTGCCAGGCTTGTGTATAATTTTACTTCTAAAACATACAAGGAGTAATTTCTCTCTCTCTCTCTCTCTCTCTCTCTCTCTCTCTCTCTCTCTCTCTCTCTCTGTGGAATTTTGGAAAGCACATAATTACAGGGCAAATTATTTCAGCGTCCAAATTTTAATCACATCATGAATGGGCTCCCGGACATAATTGGGTACAAAATGTGTTCGCTCTACGATTATGTCGAAAATGCTAACAGTATATGAGCGCGTTTACAGCACTGTCACTGCAACAATTAATTGCTCATATTTTGCATTCATTAAATGCAGAGATGTCACCCACCGCTTCGATAACATAATTGGTAGTTACTACAATCACTTATTATTGCTGCCATCTCACTCTACTACAAGGGTCTACTATAAGTTTTCTTTCAGTTTTCATTTTATTTTATTTCATATTTTTATTTATTTATTTATTTATTTATTTTGTTACGAAACCTGGTTGATAGGTACCTTGCAAATCGATGCTTAAAATCCTAAATGAATTCTTGATTTACGCTAATTTTTCAAGTCACAGGTCAACCTTTTTAGTTTTCTGTATATTGTGCCGGCTTTGTCTGTTCGACCGCACTTTTTCTGTCTGCCCTCAGATCTTAAAAACTACTTAGGCTAGAGGGCTCCAAATTGATATATTGATCATTCACCCTCCAGTCATCAAACGTTCTAAATTGCAGCCCTCTAGGCTTAGTAGCTTTTCATTTATTTTTGTCAAGGTTAAAGTTAGTCATAATCGTGTTAATGGCAGCGCTATAGGGTAGGCCGTGGATAAAGAAGTTTCTTTGCCGCGGCTCATAACGCTTATACCGAGACCGCGAAAGATAGATCTATTTACTTGTTTCTTCATATCTTCAAACTATGATAGTCAGAGACCTGCGATCGTGAGAATGTGTCAAAGAAGCTCAATCACCAATTCTTTGATATCACATATAGTAATTAAAACTTTGCAGATACTTAGCTGACTTCGTTCCATATTTAGCAACCATGCTTAACTCCCATGGAAAACTAAACCTCAAGATCTTTATACAGTCTCAAGAAATCCACCAGATCTCGGTTCCTCGTCTATGTAAAGCCGTCACTAACGTTCAGTTATACCTGCTCAGATATGCCCGCAAAGTCTGCCTGAGCAGGCAGAACTGAACCCACGAACGTTCAGTTTTGGTATAACCGAACGTTAGTGGGTTAGTTTTGCCTGCACAAGGCGATAAAACCGAGTGTTAGTGGCGGTCTTAATCTTGCCTCGAAAGAGAGAACATTAGTACAATGCAAAAGAACAGGAACCAACTTGCTGTTTCAAAATTGAAATATTTTCAAGGCGTAAGACCTGTTATATTTTGTTTTTATCTGTTTCATACTGTGTTTCCTTAAACGATTTTCTGCTCGAAAAGTGCATACCTTATCGGGATACTTGCATTTTAATATTCGCTGAAAAATTACTTGTTTTTATTCGATTATGACTAAAAAAATAGTTAAGGTACTCATTCTAAGTTATTGCAACTAATCCAAATACTTATTCTACCTCAATTTAGGAACTGTAATATAATAGAAGTTGTTACATCATATTTTTATGTTAAAGCGTTCCTAGGTTCATGGGTGG
>NC_087210.1:66276397-66278897 GCF_015104395.2 Macrobrachium nipponense
TATATATATATATATATATATATATATATATATATATATATATATATATATATAAACACGCACAAGTGCACATGAATGTATATGACAAATAAATGTAAATGGCTCATGAATGAAAATTCGAATTTAAATCCAAATCTGGGCATATTAAAGTTTAATAAAACCAGTTGTCCTCGAAATCCAAACATAGGAACAACAGTACCTGATTTCTACAGTATGATAAAATATAAAATAAATAAGATATATCTGACATTTTCGTTGTAGTAAGACCCTTTACCCTTGAATTTTCTGTCTGTGTCATAGTTTTATTCAGAAAACCATATTGCACTGGTAAACAGTGGAAAGTGCTTACTTCTGGAAATGGTGAGTTTCGTCATATGAAATATACAGTCAATTTTCTCCTGTCAAGAAACGTTCAAAATAATGAAAGGAACGATTCGCGAAGAGAATTAAAACATGATCTTTGACTAGCAAATGAAGGAAATACGAAAAAAATAAACATTGAAGAACATGGTGGAAAGAGAAACATACAAATTCTAGAAATTTATTCTTACGAATGATTGGAGACCCTCGCAAATGAAAACGAATCTATTTCTTGGAAAATGGATTTCAGATTCACAGAAAAATAAGGATATTCTGAGCCTAATATAATGAAAAAAGCTCTTACCCACAGACAGTATCTTAGAGAGACAAATAAAAGCTTTCATTCTATTATATGTCTTCCATTCACTGAATGACATCTTAAATGGGGGCTTCTTCCATTCAGGGAGCTATTTTAATGAGCCGCTCTTCCATTCACATAATTCCTATAATGAAAGTATGTTCCAATCAGGGGACCTGTTTAACTGGTGCTTCTACAGGCAACTTGCCTACTTTAATGAATGATTCGTTCATTTATGGAAATTGTCTAGATATTTTGGTAAAGTTAGGTCAGTTCAGGTCAGTGCATGTTTAATTCATATCTCTGATACATTGTTAGACAGATATATAGATAGACAGAGGGACTGATTAAATATGAATTCACTAAAAACTTCATCTTATATCAGAAAATTTATATTCAAGCTCGACAGATAGGCAAAAATGCAGTTTAACTAGTTTATTTATTTGAATATTTTTAATTTCAATTGAAGTTCAGCGTCAGGGACGAGTCTCACCACTTCGGTCGCCTCCCTTTGTCTTCCCAGATTGGTTGTAAAAGACTGAAAAGTCAGTAGACTCTTTTTCATGATTATTAATGTGCAATGTGAATTCATCACTTTGTCTCAAACCTAAACAACTTCATGAATGCTTTGAATTTCATGAACAACTTATCACCCTTTATTACAGTGTTACTTCTGTAATATAAAACTTTATTTTCAAATATATATTTCACGAATTATTGATAAAAGGCACCAGAATTCTCAAATCATTAGCTCAGGAATCTGCACGTTTCCAGTAATCGAGTGATGAATTGTAAGTGTTCACAATATTCGTGGTGTTAACATCCATTCGTATTATTTGTATGTATGAAAACTCGAGTTTCATGATTTATTTTTAGTTCCAAACTTTATTTACTATGCAATGATGCCTTGGAAATTTTCCCTTCCAAATTATACTGTTTTATGCCCTAAAATTAGCAACCAGTTTAGTCAAAGCCAAGAATTAAATTATAAAAAAAGGCAAATACCATGTACTAGGATAAAAATGTTATATAGTACATAGTTTAAGTCTTTTTTTATATATGCTGTAAAAAATCAACAATTTCTTCGTGTAAAGGGGAAAATATTTTTGCAAACTAAAAATACCTTGTTTTCAACCTTTTATCTCTTTCATCCAGCACAGTGAAAATGGGTTTTTTTAATGCAATTTATCTGTTGGTTTCATCTGAATATAAAATAGGTTTGGATAGAAAATGGAGTAGAAAAAAAAGAAAAGAAATACAACCATCACGCCGCTAAAAGACCTGCTAAACTCCATATTTGTTTATAGACTTTTGATATTAGCATCACTTTCATTTCATTATACCTAATAGCCATAGCAGATCGAAATCTTATTTAATTTATAAAAAATTCACTATGAGAAAAGTATTCATTGCAAATAATCCAGTCACATTGCAAAATTGCGTTATCCGATTCCCCCTTCCTTAAATATATCGCAGTAACGAAATTAAAGCTATGAAATATTAAAAGCAATTGTCCTCTGATAAAACGCCTATGTATACTTAAATGAAATATATGAAAGATCCAATAACGTGATACATCGATGAAGTTGCAATTGAGTATGAGAGTAAACTAGAAAATGTGTAATATGTGTATTTACAACACGCGCCCCAACCTCTGAGCTCCTTACTAAAACAGTTGTTTGTTGGAAGACGATGCGATGTTGCGGGATGTTTACATTTAAAACCAACATTGACTTAGACTTGGCAGGTTTTATCACATACATAGGTACCACAATAGCTGGGCACATTGCTTCTCTCTCTCTCTCTCTCTATCTCTTACGGCTCCTCTTAAGAATGTGCGCT
>NC_087210.1:66283897-66291397 GCF_015104395.2 Macrobrachium nipponense
AGTCACTGATATTTTCCGATAAATACTGTGGTTAAGTAAATTTTAGTTTAACCAAGACCACTGAGCTGTTTACACACTGTGGTGGAGACAGTAAGATATAAATATTGGTGAATGAGTCTGAAGGTAGAGGCATATTGTTAAGGTACAAATATACATGTCCTATATGTAACTCGAGAAGCCACACAGAAGCTACTTAATTAAAGGAAGGTACGCATCAACTTTCATAGAGGGTCAATTTCCGGACAGGCAGCAGCCTCACGAACCCGGAACATTCTGAACATAAGAACTCTCTAACTAACTAAAAAAAATCACCCTTCTCACTAATTTAATTCTGAAGTTGAAGAGCAAACAAAAGTCCTTTTATTTGTTACTAACTGCTCTCTATGGCTATGCTGTTAGTTGTTACTAACCGCTCTCTATCCACTTTACTCTGTAACTATATATTTATCAGTATATTTGTACGTTTGAAAAAATAAATTAGTAGTCACAGTGTGTTTTAACTAAGCGGTTTCCAAGCTGGGGTAAATTTCCCGCTGGGGGGAAATTTTAAGCTACCAGGGGGGAAGTAATTGCATTACCTACTAACTGAAAAAATCTCAGATGGATATTCTCATGTCCTTTTAATTTTTACTAACTGCTCTCTATGGCAATGCGGTTAGTTGTTACTAACCGCTCTCTATCCACTTTACTATGTAACTATATGTTTATCAGTATATTTGCACACTTGAAAAATAAATTAGTAAATAGTCACAGTATGTTTTAACTACTCTTTCCCTCATACACATGAAGGGGGAAATCTGAATGGTTGAACTGGGTGCAGGGGGAAATGACAGAAAAAAATTTGAGTCTAGAAGCTGTAAAACTTACATCGAAAATAAAGTAATTGAAATCATCGCGATAACACCCAAAATTCGTGAATTACCCACTGTGCATTTCAGGGCCGTGTCTAATTGGTTTTCGTCAACGAAATCTTACCAAAGCATTGGATATGGATCCTATTTTGGAAATAACTATTTGAAGCCACGGCATAATTGGCAAAAACATGCACTGATGTCTAATGTTGATAATTAAGGCACTTATCGGAGAAAATCACAGAAATTTCAAGGGAAACTTACCTAAATTTAGTAAGCAACCTGAGGGAGAATACTTGTGACGTAAAGTATGACATCAGGCTTAATAGCAGTGTTCCCAGTAGTGTGACAATGATCGTGGAAACAAATATTTGATCCTCTTGTTGAGAATTGTTGAGAAATGCTATATTACGGTTTCCATTGGTGATACCACGGGTAATGAATGATAATTTGGTATATTGTATAAATATAACAACATTATAGCAAAGGAATTTGGTAAATTTCCATATTGCAATATTACTATTTTCATTGTACAATTGTACGTCGACTATAGGAATACATAGGATTTATAACCCAATTTCTATTTACATTTTCTTGATCAGCTATGCAAAAACTTTGGAACTGGTGATACACAATCATATTGAAATGAAAATACGATAGTTTAGAGGTGTTTGGTAAGATATTTTGGCCCGATTTACCTGGTAACCTTGCATAATAGTAAACATCGCCAAGTCGCCAACGACAGGGCAAAGCCAGGTTATACGTGACTGCTGTTTCACCTATGGCAAGCCTAGCAAATTGTCCTCGTGGCGACTAGACTGCTTTTGTTTTGCGTGATTTTGAAGTATATACCTTTAAATTCCTAAAATAATAAACATAAATAAAACCTGGAATACATAGTCTTATGATATCCTCTCAACAACCCTACAACAACATTAGTGTTAGTTTCAAGCACAGAATAATAAATGGAGAGTTGTGTGATATACTAAATGCTTTGGATTTATTATGGGACTTATCATGGATTAAGGAAGTTAAGGTTAGAACAATTGCGTTATGTTACATTAATTTAGCAGGACTAAGCAGGTACACGTGAACCGGAACTGTTGAGACAATATGAATCAAGAGAAAATCCAGGGTGACAATGATTTTCACAGAGAGTGTGTAAGACTTGGTACATATTTCAAGTTAAAGGAAACGTGAATTACGTCAAGGAACTGTATTACAGAATTAATATTCTCATTTTATACCCATTCCTTTATTGTACTTAACTTAAAACACATGATTCATCGGAAAGATGGGAGAGAGAGAGTATGGTAGGTGTTTGTGTGTGTGAAACAAAACAAGAATCCCATATACTACTACTATTACTACTACTACCAACATCTGAGTCTTCATCCCTAAAGTATATGGGCGGGGTGTCTAGTAAAGTACGTCGTACTACAGCATAAATGAGTGGGAGGGCCCTCAGTAATGACGTTTCACTAGCCTCCCTCTGGGTGCTTTATAAATTTAGCTAAGTTTCCCTTGAAATTTCTGTGATTTACTCCGATAAGGGCCTTAATTATCAACATTAGACATCAATGCATATTTTTGCCAATAAGCCCGTGGCTTCAATTAGTTATTCCCAATATATGATCCATATCCGATGCTTTGGAACGATTTTATCAACGAAAACCTATTAGATACGGCCCTAAAATGCACTAATATGCATTTTTTGGCCGTGTCCAATTGATTTTCGCTGATAAAATCATACCAAAACATCGGATATGGGTCACATTTTGGAAATAGGTATTTGAAGCCACAGCCTAATTGGCAAAAATATGCAATAATGTCTAATGTGAATAATAAAGGCACTTACCAGAGTAAATCTAAGAAATTGAAAGGGTAACTTAGCTAAATTTAGACGCACCCAGAGAGAGACTATGTAGACGTCATTACTGAAGGCCCTCCCACTCATTGATACTCTACTGTAGTATGACGTAGTTACTAGACACTCCAGTCGTATAGCCACCTTATGAATGAAGACACACAAACAGCTACCCTATACACTTCTCTCTCTCTCTCTCTCTCTCTCTCTCTCTCTCTATACATATATATATATATATATATATATATATATATATATATATATATTATATATATATATATATATATATATATTATATATATATATATATATATATATATATATATATATATATATATATATATATATATCTATATATATATTCATATATATATATATATATACTATATATAATATATATATTTATTATAGGATATATATATCTATATATATATATTTATATATATATATATATATATATATATATATATATATATATATATATATATATATATATATATATATATATATATACTATATATATAAATATATACATATAATATATATATATATATGTCTATATATATAATATATATATTAGATATATGCCACGAAGGAAAAATAAACGAATGAGGATCTGCAAGATCTTTCGACGTTAAACGTCCTTTACTGAGCAGAGACTGACATAGATATGGGAAAAGACAATACAAGAAGATTCGTATAACTGACAGATAGGGATTATAAAGATATTAGTACCTAGAATCCGACATACCTGGAAGATGAAAATCCTTCCCAAACAAGCATAAACTATGGGTGCAATTAAAGGTTTAAGACAATCATCTCAGATACAAGGTCCAGACAATTAAAGGATTATATGTGACAGCTATTCAGAACTTGGTAAACAAAACCATATTCACAATACATGACAGACATACATTACAACAAAAATAATAACTCTAAGGCAACTGATTTTTATTTAAGTCAGTAATTATATCTTTGAGGTCATTCTTAAACATGTTACAGATACAAGGGTCTAAATGAAAAAGGCCACGACTAACATTGAAATTACAATGAAAAGTAAGTTGTATTAAAGCAGATTCTAAAAGATTTCGTGATAAGACATCTCTTGACCATGCAATTACTGAACTACCATCCCACTTTATTCGGTGGTTGTTTTCACTTAAATGAATGAATATTGCATTGGATTTTTGCCCAGTTTTTACAGAATATTTATGCTGGCTTAGCCTTACTTCTAGGCCTTTGCTAGACTGTCCGAGATAAAATGAGGGACAATCCATACATGGAATTTTATATATTATGTTGTTGCTTTCTCTGGGGCCATTTTTTATTAACATTCCTTTTAGTGTGTAATTATAGGAAAAAGCAAGGTTGACATTAAAAGCTTTTCACAATGATTTAATGGTTTCAAATCCGTTAAAATATGGCAAACTGAGAATGTTCTTAGAATTTTCTTTCTGCGTGTTACTTACACTATAAAACTTTTTGCGGGCTTTATTATAACAAATGTCTAATATATGTGAAGGATAGCATAAATCTTTCCCTATTTTTCTTATGTATTCAATTTCTTGATCCAAATATTGTGGACTGACAATGCGCAATGCTCGTAAAAACAGAGGAAAAAATTGATATTTTTATGCTAAGATGGTGGCCTGAGAAGAAATGAACATAAGTTAAGTTGTTGGTCAGTTTTCAGTCCACAATATTTGGATCAAGAAATTGAATACATAAGAAAAATAGGGAAAGATTTATGCTATCCTTCACATATATTAGACATTTGTTATAATAAAACCCGCAAAAAGTTTTATAGTGTAAGTAACATGCAGAAAGAAAATTCTAAGAACATTCTCAGTTTGCCTTATTTTAACGGATTTGAAACCATTAAATCATTGTTAAAAGCTTTTAATGTCAACCTTGTTTTTTCCTATAATAACACACTAAAAGGAATGTTAATAAAAAATGGCCCCAGAGAAAGCAACAACATAATATATAAAATTCCATGTATGGATTGTCCCTCATTTTATCTCGGACAGTCTAGCAAAGGCCTAGAAGTAAGGCTAAGCCAGCATAAATATTCTGTAAAAACTGGGCAAAAATCCAATGCAATATTCATTCATTTAAGTGAAAACAACCACCGAATAAAGTGGGATGGTAGTTCAGTAATTGCAAGGTCAAGAGATGTCTTATCACGAAATCTTTTAGAATCTGCTTTAATACAACTTACTTTTCATTGTAATTTCAATGTTAGTCGTGGCCTTTTTCATTTAGACCCTTGTATCTGTAACATGTTTAAGAATGACCTCAAAGATATAATTACTGACTTAAATAAAAATCAGTTGCCTTAGAGTTATTATTTTTGTTGTAATGTATGTCTGTCATGTATTGTGAATATGGTTTTGTTTACCAAGTTCTGAATAGCTGTCACCTATAATCCTTTAATTGTCTGGACCTTGTATCTGAGATGATTGTCTTAAACCTTTAATTGCACCCATAGTTTATGCTTGTTTGGGAAGGATTTTCATCTTCCAGGTATGTCGGATTCTAGGTACTAATATCTTTATAATCCCTATCTGTCAGTTATACGAATCTTCTTGTATTGTCTTTTCCCATATCTATGTCAGTCTCTGCTCAGTAAAGGACGTTTAACGTCGAAAGATCTTGCAGATCCTCATTTGTTTATTTTTCCTTCATGGCATATATCTTTATTTATGGATTTATCACGTTCCAAACTTTCGTGATTCAGTTATATATATGTATATATATATATATATATATATATATATATATATATATATATATATATATATATATATATATATATATATATATATATATTTCCTTTAAGCATAACTACATTGTAGTGCAATATGATATTCACAATTCATAGTCTAAGCACTTGGGCTATAACATAAATTTTATAATCCATTAATCCAATTATTCTGCTGAACTGCATTAAAACTGAAATGTGAAATAAACTTATACAAAGATTAAAATATAAAACCTTGTAAAAGCATATGTTGTTTGTTTAAGATTAAGACAGAACTTGTTCGAATCTGAGTCTTGCTCATTGAGCAGACCATAAGCTTAGAAGTTTCGTTACAAATACAGAAATCAATATTTCTACATGAGTAAAGGAAAAAAAAGAAAATATAGAACACACAACCAACATAATTTGTATTCATTTTCATCATCGTCATCATCCAAGTATAGGTCTTCTATATCCTCGTCATCGTTGTCTAAGTTTATAATGATAAGTCCAACAGGCTCTTGAATGTTGTCCATTGACCAATACCCATCCTCAAAGGCTCGAGATCGTTTCACTGCAAACCCCCAAACACTTTCAGTGGCCAAAAGCTTGGCTTCCTCCAGTCTTGCCTGCAAGTCTGCCCGGGTGAATCACTGTAAAGATGAACGCACATGACGTTTCATACACGCCCATACTTGCTCAATGGCATTGAGCTCTGGTTGGGCAGGTGGCAGACGCACCTCCTCGTGGCCCCACTCTCGAATTATGTTGTCCAAGATGATGTACTGTAGTTTTGGCCTGTTCTGTTGACATATGAGCAACAGCTCAGGTCTTGTGGCACCGTCTGGGGCAGAGATTCGGCGACTCTGAAGCCAGGTAATAAGGTCTGCTTTCTTGGTGGCCGTGGTAGGACACCGACACTCGTCTAATAGCTGGCTGTGATAAGGTGCGTTGTCGAGCACCAACACTGATGGTTCAGGCAGCAATGGTAGAAGATGCGTTGTTAACCAGCTTATGAACAGCTCGCCTGTCATTTCCCCGTGGTAATCGCCACTTGTACTCTTTGCTGGATAACAAAGAAAAGAGCCTTCAATAAATCCATTTGCTGTGCCAGCTGCTACCACCACGAAGCGCTCTCCCTTGCCAGGTGGTACCTGTCGGCTATGCGTGGCACTGGTAGCAGGTTGTGCGGTGTCAACCCACTCTCTGTTGTGGCGCATTCTGGCGGTGAACCACGTCTCATCGACATATACTATCTCCCTTCCATCTTCTCGATGGCGCTTCAAAGCCCGGAGAGCCCCGATCCGTCGGCAAACCACATCAATGGACTCTTTTGCAAGATACATCTTTCGTTGAGACGTTTTATATCTGAATCCCATATCTTGCAGGAGCCGCCACACCGCTATCTTGGAGGTTGTTTCAGGGATTATGGTGGCTGTCTTCAAATCTGTCATCAGGGCTCTAACAGTAAATACTTGCTTCGCAGCAAATATCTCGTGAACAAACCAACGAATGGCACCCACTGTAAAATTATCAAAGACTTGTGGTATAGGAAATACTTCGCCAGCAGACTCATGTGAGATCACTGATCTGTTACGATGAACAATCTTCCTCACAGAAAGCGACATGATACCCATGAAATTTGCCACACGGTCGTAGGGCCTGTGTGGACAAAGACCAGTATTTAGCCAGTGAATAAAAATGCATTATATGTTATACTTTGTTTTCTCTACGCACACGTTCATGCAAAGAAATTGATAATATTATAAGTCATAATAATCACATTAATATTCGTCACAGTTATTATCATTATTGTTGTTATTAATATAATCATCATTATTGTTATTATTCATACTTCGACATCAATGAAGAGTATGAGTAGAATATTTAGAGATATATAAATGCTTTTCATATATGAACTTAGGCATATATAGTACATACATGCACATACATATAATTTATAAATGAAGCTTTATATATAAATGTGTGTGTGTGTAAGTACAGTATATATATATATATATATTATATATATATATATA
>NC_087210.1:66296397-66318897 GCF_015104395.2 Macrobrachium nipponense
GTCATCAAATCAGAAACGGGTTACAAAAATACATTTATTTAAAAGCTAAGCATTGATCAAATAGTTAGGTTCTCAAAGTTCAAAATAGCTTAATTGATCCCCAATACCTAACCAAATAACTAACATTAGTTTAGTCATGACATTAGCAGTCAGTCAGCACCAACTCCAAAATATATATATTGTTCCTCTCCAAAACCATTCCCCTTTGTCAGAATCACCTGTTAAAAATACAGCAGAACAAACTGATAAGCATACACAATTGCAAAACTAAAAAGTCAAAAGATTAAAGGAAAGAGAGCATCTTTACAAAATATCAAAAATAGTCAAGCCACACCTTTGGCCAAAGCACAGTAATTTTCACCCATTTCAGTCTAGAATCTTCACGCACTTTCACAAAAGAAACTCTCGGCAGAAGCCATTGTGGCTTCGCCGACTCCCCGCAACAGTCTCTCATGATTCTGGCTAATTACACGCTATTATGAACGGACATAGCTCGTATGAACGAACGAATTTGCACACACACTGTTCACGCCAAGAAACCACTTATATCCAGTTTTAAAGACACCTTTGACAAACGCCCATAACAACAGACGAGCGTTGACCTGTTTAGGTAAGGATTTTAATGTCACACCACCCAAAAAGACCTATCAGCATTTTCTAGGCTGAGATGTTTTCTGTATCCATGGGAAACTAAAAACGATGATTCCCAATTTCTGAGAAATGTCAAAGCACATGACATACACCGATGTCTCATACATATCATATCATATTATATTGCCAGTTTTTATATGTTACATACATATATATATATATATATATATATATATATATATATATATATATATATATATATATATATATATATATATATAGTATGGAATTTGAAGTTCAGTATGACATATCCGGGAAGAGCAGTTTATAATCATCCCCTTGACTAAAATAATAAATACATATCATATATATATATATATATATATATATATATATATATATATATATATATATATATATATATATATATATATATATATATATATATATATATATATATATATATATATATATATGTGTGTGTGTGTGTGTGTAATCAATCTTATATATATATATATATATATATATATATATATATATATATATATATATATATATATATATATATATATATATATATATATATATATACATAATGTATGGAATTTGAAGTTCAGTATGACATATCCAGGAAGAACAGTTTATAATCAGCCCCTCGACAAATAATAAATTCCGAATGTCTTTACAAAATACAAAGAACCCTATAGCAATTATGATTTTCATCGTAAAATCTTTGATGCTTTCGAAATCTTAATAGTTCTATGCCTAATATATTCCTGGTGACATTTCGCTCAATCACTTCTAACGACCTTTTGACAATCCTTTTCGAAATTCCAGTTTGGTGGCTCCCACACCTTGATGAGGGAGGCAGAGAATCAATCTGCCAATGTCAACCGGAAAACTAAGTCGATTTCCGAAAAGTTTTTTAATCATGAGGAGCACAATTACTCTATTCTTCTCTTTCTATTCCTCCTTTTCTTGCTCTGTGTCTCCACGATCGTCATGGCTCGTTATCTCTCTCGGTTCACAAGTGCATCAAATGCAGAGCTCGACGACGAAAGGGAATTAAAGTTACGCTTCACTGAAAGTCCAGCATATCTCTGTTGACGAAAGTATTCGATTAAATAACCACTTATTAATCCGAGGAAAAAGTTTCATAAAATTAAGGGATTCGAATTCCACCATAATACAATCCAATCATATGACGAATAAAAAAAAAAAAAAATTGCGACGAAGTTTCTTCGGCGCAATCGAGTTTTCTGTACAGCGTAAATGCTGTAGTGCAGCGGCCCATAAAAGTTTCAGTCACGGACCAATGGTGGGCTGTCCTATACTGATGCCAGACGCGCGATCATGGCTAAATTTAACTTTAAATAGAATGAAAACCACTAAGGTTAGAGGGCTGCAATTTGGTGTGGAGGATGGATAGTGAATATACCAATATGCAGCCCTCTAGCCATATTAGGTTTTAAGAACTAAGGGCGCACAGAAAGAGTGCCGACTGACAGACAAAGCCATCTCAGTAGCTTTCTTCTACAGAAAACTAAAAACGGGAGCAAATGACACACGAAGGGTTTAAACTCTTCAAGATAATTTCAGCTTCAGTAGTTTAGTCATTCTTTCCACATGATATAATGCATTTCATATGCGCCTTTCGAGTCTTTCTACCTGCTGAGGTTTTAAGTCTGGTAAAGATTTTCGGAGTTGCAGTACAAATATTTGGCCGTCGCATGTAGACAATTTTCAGTTACGGTTAATACATTCAGTACATTGTATTTATGTATGTAGTTTTCTAAATTTCTACCCATTCGGGATAACTTGTGGAACTCATGGTGGAGAACATATGCATGGAATTTCTTGTTGTTCAATCAAATTCATTTCTCATAACCTCATCATATATCATCTCCTTTTAGTTTTCTGTAAGATAAAACTACTGAGATGGGTGTCCGTCCGCACTTTTTCTGTTCGTCCACACTTTTTCTGTTCGATCGCACTTTTTCTGTTCGTTCGCACTATTTCTGTTTGTCCGCACTTTTTCTGTTCGATTGCACTTTTTTTGTTCGTTCGCATTATTTCTGTTCGTCCGCACTTTTTCTGTTCGATCGCACTTTTTCTGTTCGTTCGCACTATTTCTGTTTGTCAGCACTTTTTCTGTTCGTTCGCACTTTTTCTGTTCGTTCGCACTATTTCTGTTCGTCAGCACTTTTTCTGTCCGTCTGTACTTTTTCTGTTCGTCCGCACTTTTTCTGTTCGTCCGCACTTTTTCTGTTCGTCAGCACTTTTTCTGTTCGTCCGCACTTTTTCTGTTCAATCGCACTTTTTCTGTTCGTTCGCACTATTTCTGTTCGTTCGCATTTTTTCAGTTCGATTGCACTTTTTCTGTCCGTCCGCACTTTTTTTGTTCGTCCGCACTTTTTCTGTTCGTCCGCACTTTTTCTGTTCGTCTGCACTTTTTCTGTTCGTCCGCACTTTTTCTGTTCGATCGCACTTTTTTCTGTTCGTTCGCACTATTTCTGCGTCCGCATTTTTCTTTTTCGATCGCACTGTTCGTTTGCACTATTTCTGTTCGTCAGCACTTTTTCTGTCCGTCCGCACTTTTTCTGTTCGTCCGCACTTTTTCTGTCCGTCCGCACTTTTTCTGTTCGTCCGCACTTTTTCTGTTCGTCCGCACTTTTTCTGTTCGTCCGCACTTTTTCTGTTCGTTCGCACTATTTCTGTTCGTCAGCACTTTTTTCTGTTCGTCCGCACTTTTTCTGTTCGTCTGCACTTTTTCTGTTCGTCCGCACTTTTTCTGTTGGTTCGCACTATTTCTGTTCGTCAGCACTTTTTCTGTCCGTCCGTACTTTTTCTGTTCGTCCGCACTTTTTCTGTTTGTCCGCACTTTTTCTGTTCGTCCGCACTTTTTCTGTTCGTCCGAACTTTTTCTGTCCGTTCGCACTTTTTCTGTCCGTCCGCACTTTTTCTGTCCGTCCGCAAACTTTTTTTCGTCCGTCCGCACTTTTTCTGTCGTCCGCCACTTTTCTGTTCGTCCGCATTTTTCTGTCCGTCCGCCAACTTTTTATCTGTTCCGTATTTTTCCGAGAGCCGTTACTCTGTCCGTCCGCACTTTTTCTGTCCGCCCATTTTCTGGGTTTCCGTCCGCATTTTTCTGTTCCGTCCGCTTTTTCTGTTCGTCCTCGCGTTTTCTTTGTCCGATCCGGCACCTTTTTTGTTTCTGCTTCCGTCCGCCACTTTTTTCTGTTCGTCCGCACTTTTTCTGTCGTCAGCACTTTTTCTGTCGTCCGCATCCTCTGCACTTTTTACTTTTTTCTGTCGTCCGCATTTTTCTGCCTGTTTTTTCCGTCCCACTTTTTCTGTCGCATTAGTCTTTTTCTGTCCGCCCAAAGTTCTTAAAAAGTACTGAGGCAAGTTGATCTTCCACCCTCCGATCATCAAACATATTAACCTGCAGCCCTGTAGCCTCAGTAGTTTTTATTGCACTTAGGGTTACAGCTAATCATGATCGTTCGTCTGGCAACGCTATAGGACAGGCCACCACCGGTCCATGGTTGAAAGTTTCATGAGCTGCTTCTCATACAGCATTATATGCTGTACAGAAAGCAGCAAATGTTGTGTGCGGTCGCAAGAAGGAAGTTCCACAAACACAGAGTTATGCTAAATTCTGTCGAAGTCTAAAGTTTCGTAGAGAAGCTGGTAGCTACACACATGAGACAGGAGACATCTTTCTCTTTCGCTATCGTGCTGTAATATTATTTCAGTAATACCTTACAACTTACAAGACAACAAAACAGTGCAATATACTTATCTGAGTAGGTAATGTGATATAATTAAAATCAATAGTTAGATAGTTAAGTCTTATATCCAGCTCAGAATTTGACTGAGGCAAAGGCTCGGAGATAACCCTCATGATATAGTACATACTATCATAAGCTTGGCCTTTGGCTTCAAACGCGAATGACTATTCTTATAACAATATGTATTCATGTATTTTAAAGGAAATGTTCTTATTAATCGATCGGAATTCATAAAAATATCACACATACAGTTGCCTTGATACACTTTAGTCGCACTATCCTAATAAGTTTTGTCCCCAGTTCAATAGCGTGAACAGCATAGCACTATTGTTGTTTATATTCTTATGTATGATTACAATTCCATGACGAGTCACTCGTACTTGATGAGGCTGTATATCCGAGTGCTTGATCCGTAACAAAATCTCGGATACACATGCTCTAATTAAAGGTTGGATAAACAGATCTATCGCCTAAGTGAGCACTAACTCACGCCAAAATTGGATTCACAATGCAACTGCGAGGTTTTCCTCCTGCTACGCCTTTCAAACCTTTTACTGTCAATTTATGTTTCAGCGCTGAATGACCTCATAGATTCCAGTGATTGGCCTTTGGCCTAAATTCTATTCTCAATTCAATTCATTTCTTTGTATTCCTATTTTTCTATTTATTTTTTATTCCTTTTCTGCCTCTCCGATTCCTACTCTTTTTCTTTTCATGGATCTGCTTCCTCTCTCGTCGCTTTGAGTCTTTCGACCTGGATTGGGGGTTGTCAGTCACCTCACCCTTCCCCCCGACTGCACCCCCCCCCCCCCCCCCCCCCCCCACCCCCCCCCCACAGACTAGCCTTTATTCTTCTATCACCTTTAACGTGTTGAAGGAATTATTAGATTTGCCTTCAGTAAGAGAGAGAGAGAGAGAGAGAGAGAATACACTATTGTGACAGTGGTGACCAGGCTTTGAAGCAAAACTCTGGAAGAGTAAACCATTGGAAGTTTTACTCCCGTGCATTTCACTTAGGCTATAAATATAAACTGTTGGTATAGAAATGCTAACCTTACCTTTTATTTTATAACTGCCATTTTTAGGAACTAAAAACAAATAAGGCCAAATTATTGTAAATTGAAACGACTCTGAGGAAATTATTTGTCATAAGTCATTAGATTTCAATCTGCTTATTCATTACCCATGGGATTGTTTATTATTACTCTTATTTGATGCAATTCATGAAGATTGCTGTGTTATTAGAATTCCACATCGAAAATGATATATAAAATGGGAAATTATACTTTGACAATATTGGAGGATAATGAAAAGCAGGAAAATTAAGTGGAATCGTAATTAAATCATTATTCTATGGCGTAATTCTGAATATGAGCTAATTCTTCGTTCCGTTCTTTCAACAATTATGGCTGCTTGTACTGACGTCTATTTTCTTTTTTATGATAGCAGCAACAATAAAAGAAGATCTTATCACTTTAATAAAAAGAGAAAGAATATTACCTCTTGGTTCCTAAACCTCCAAGGCGAAAAAGCTATTAGACGAAAACGCTTATGAATACATACGCTCAAGTAACAGTGCTGTAGGAATATATTCCGCTCAAACCCCCTTTTGAAGGAGTAGACATATATATGGATATTAATTTTCTTAATAATAACGAATATCTCAAGGGAAAATAACATAATATTCTGATGTATGTCAGCCGATATGTTGATTAAATTCCGCCATTTAGTAAATTGATTCACCAAGATTAACTTAAAATGAAATTTACTTAGCGTAATGCACCTGAAACGGATTGCGATGTTTTTTTTTTTTTTTCTCTCATTTCTATTCAGTATTTTGGTTATTTTCATTTATCTGTTTTTTTTCATTACCATTACATTTCACAAGAGTGTTTCCGAAAGTCTTGAATATTCATAGTACTAGTTATTAGGAATTATTACGTAATTATGGGAAAGTTATTATTGAATCAGAACTGATGCAGACTTTTAAGGTTCTATTATTATTATGATAGTAATCTGCAGCTAGCTTTTATTTTGAAAGAGAGAGAGAGAGAGAGAGAGAGAGAGAGAGAGAGAGAGAGAGAGAGAGAAAAAAATATTTTCGGTACATCTTTGGTTTCCCAAACATGCTCAGTACATCACCAAACATTATGGATTTTGTTTTTATTTGAAAAAAAAATCTAAGTACACGTACAGATATGGGACCCCTAATATGACCTTTAAGATATCTGGAAATGTAAAATAATATTCCTTAACTCAATTTACAGTTAATAGGACACATAGTTATACTCAGTGGGAGAGAAATAACTAAAATTACTTAAAATATTTGCTGAACGTGCAAATCAAATAAATTAGTTTACGAGCATTCTCATTCAGATAGGTGATGGTTGCAAATATATAGACTAAATAATATACTATTATTATTTGACAACTATTCACCGGTAGCCTGATGTCACATAAATAATTTTCGAAGGTAAAAGTTCTTAACATCTAAAACCAAGATAAAATGAATGGTTGTAATAGGCCATGGAAAGTTGACTTAGTATAATAGCCATATTGACACAATAACGCCTATTGGAAAATACTTGAAAATGGTATAGTTTCATTTCATAAAATATTGATTAGTGATGTTATGGCTTCTTAACATAAAAATCAGTTTGGTAGGGAAAATACCTAAAAAGGCTATACATTTGTCATAACATACGCAGACTAAGAAAGGCGCTTAAGCTGACTTGTGAGAAGACATGTTCTGCTTTTAGTTCCGAGAGATCGTTCTCTGACATTTATCTCTGCCGCTATTTACGTGAAGACCTCGGATTCTTCACCATGCAGGCTTTCGCGAGGATCTTTATTTTTCATTTATTTATTTATTTTTTTCGCTAGATGTTGTTCGTCCAATAAGAGATTTACTCGACGTCCTTAGAAGGACTTCAATCCGACAATTATGTTCTTTATCTCCTTCATCATTAACCTCAAATTTCTTATGTTTTAGATACAGTATACTCTTACTCGATTCATGAATAATGATGAGTTTTAGCACGTGCAGCTCAATGATGAGGTTAATGTTTCCATATTAATAAAAAATATAGCAAAAGGCTTTCTATGATCCTTCAGCGAAGCTGAATTATTGATAATTGCTTTCCTGCCTCTCTGATTCATATGCATGTTTTTAAGTTTCTTAACAAAGTTTTTATTACTAAGATAAATATACCACAGCAACCAAGCTTCCCTTCTTTTAAAAAAATTACGAGGTATTATTTCTACTTATGCCGCTACCATTAAACTTAGTTTCGTTCCCACTGCCCAGTTGCAATCAGAGGTCTTCTCAAATTTAAAGACAGCCTAAGTCCCTTGATGATTTCAGGTGTCGTATATAAATATGATTGCGCTAATAGATGTAGTAGTCTGTGGACATACTTAGGTTAAACACTGAGGTTGTTAAAGGTGCGAATTCATTGTAATAGAGGCGTCAGTTATCGAACTGGTGTCAAGGTATATAATCCTGAGATCTCTAATATCCGAGACCATACATAAAAGTGCAAACGTAATATCCAGTACAAAGATTTTAAATTCTGGGCAGGAAATCCAACCACCGCATGTCAAAAATTTCAGTCATTATTTATACAACAAACAGTTCACTATTTACTTGAAAGCCAAATCTTCTTCAGGCACATTTGTACCTCTCTTGAATTCTGCTGGTCTAGTTGTGCTCCCATATTGCCATTTTGTTCCCTTCTCCTTTTCTGATGGTGTGTTCCCTTTCTTTTAACCTTATATATATTTTAGGAACTTACATAATTGTTATTGGCTGTTAGCCAAAGAATATACCATTGTTAAATAACGTAAATGTTTTCGAGTCAATAATCTGTAACATAACTTCTTTCATTCAGAAATGATCAGTAACGTAACTTCTTTCCTTTGTAATTACTTATTAAAGTAATTGCTCTCCTTTTGAGTGATTATTAACGTGATTTATTCCTTATGCGATTGAGATATTGAGTACCTTACGTACCCCTTCCTCGATCAGCATTCACATGTATTACGCAACCTAACCCAGATCAAAATCGCTCTCGTTACAGGCTGCAATTGAGCCGCTGTGGATTCTGGATTCCTGCCTCATGTTGCTACGGAATTTTTCCCATCCTTAGTGTCTCTTAATTGTCACGTGTCCGGAAACTTGGTCACCCATTCATCTGCTTCAAGACCTAATCCATTACTGAGTATGATTTGTGTTACGGGGCCTTTACGTCCCCTTTAAACCCATATTCAATATATACAAAGAGAACAGGATTCCCAGTTACTTGGTTGTCATATATTAGCATTACAAACCTTTTTTGTGGTGGATTGATCAAACATACGTTAATTAACATACGTCAAATATGAAGAAACTAACAAGATAATAAAAAATAAAATAATTTTTTATCTATAGTATTTATTATTCATTCCAGAATGTAAGAGGGAACTAAATGTACTAAACAGTGTAATGTATTATGTAAATGCCTCCTTCCATGACATATGGAGACTCGACAGAAATATATTTTTTTTTATTATTATTCTTGCAAACTTTCGAGGACAGAGTAACGAACGATGAAGACATCATCCGGAGCAAAATCAACAACTTTAAAGCAGCAAAGAGAACTGGCATTAACAATCGTAACTCCTTAGTTCAGGGCGAAAAAGAGTGAAGTAATGTGAAATGTACCCACTTTTATTATCTGCCAACACGTTATTCTTAATCCCTTTCTGTTTCACTTATTACAACGGCAAATGTAATAACTTATGGCAGTGGATTTTAAAAGGCTTTTAATCATACAGTTCTCGTGAAAGCTAAACATGAACATGGCTGAGAAGTTAACAGACACTACGCGCGCGAAGGGACAACTTTCAAAATATAAAACCAAGTTTTTGGTCGTTTTCCCCTTCCACTGCAGCTAACAGCAATAAACGACAGAATTCAATACCCAGTATTTAAAAGTTTCGTCAAGCCATTATACTACAGTACACTGCCACAAAATTAATTTTGGAAATTTCTAAAATGCAACCAGACACAGCTAAACAACTTCATGAAGTCATAGTGTTATTTGTGGTGGCAATAGCTCATGAGGACCGAGGGAGAGTATATGATAAAAATCTGTAATATTTTATCTTTACGAAAACCCTTCTTTTGCCAATTCCCTGCGGATATTACCGCTCTAGTTCATACCCCTAATCCCATTATTATAACAACAATGTTTAACGTAAGATTTATTCTCCTGCCACATGAACAATGAATCCATTTCTGCATCGCAAACTGGAATCTTTATTGCAAGAATAATTTAGGTCATGGTCACTATAGGGACACACAAGCCCATGAGAGAGAGAGAGAGAGAGAGAGAGAGAGAGAGAGAGAGAGAGAGAGAGAGAGAGAGAGAGAGAGAGAGAGAGAGAGAGAGAGAGAGTTTATTTTAAAAAAATATGTAAACATATCAGCATTCATGTGTGTTTTTTTACATACGTATGTAACAACAAAAAAAGACAATGTTAAAACTTCAACAACGAGTGTGTGAGCATATGTGAAAACTAGTAAATCATAACTTTTATCAGACGAAATAACTGGAGAGACAAGAAAAAGGAAATCAAGGATCAAATGATGTTTGAATGAGTAAAAGGGAGTTGTATTATCCATTTTGAATAATGGTTCCGTTGATGTCTCTTCCCACAGGGATTAAGAGTGACAGGGCAGCGCACCTGATCCTTTAGGACAATCATTCTATTTCTCTGTTCCACAGTGAGTGACGAATTAGAGGCTTGGCTGCTATGTTTCATTAACTTCTTTTACATTTTATTCTTCAACTTCACGCATTTGATATAGTGTTGTATCGTTGTTCTCAAAACTTGCTGTGATATTGAAATAGTTATATGTTTTGCATATACATTTATTATAACTGAATAACCGAGTACAGAGGACCTATGAAAGCCGAGCAAATAATTCAGCAAATTTTCCATACTTGTTAAGACTTCACTTATACTCCCCATACCTTCATTAAAGGCAAATTCTTACAAGAATCTATCTTTCTCAGTTCTGTCATTTTGCAGGGATTGACACTTACACTTACAAATGGACTGGCGTTTTACGTTCGAAAAAATATTAATAATTCCTTGAAGAATACGTGAGATTACGCGTCAACATAAGCCGTAAGTCGCCACATAAAAGGAGAAATTATTACAAACCACAGAACGAAGACTAAAGCAGATCAGTTAGGAAAACATATAGCCAGCAAAATACTGAAGTCAGATTCAAGTAGATAAAAATCCATCATATTATAAAGTCATTTGAATATCTCACCTAGTTCCAATCTTATTCTGTACAATTACTGAAGCTCTTCTGAAGAGAGAATAATGCTTGTAGGAAACTGGAGAGCAAATGTTGAAGATTAAGCTCACTTTAAAAAGCTATTTCGTGGACGAACGCTGACGAACATCAGCAAAAAAGTCCTGAAGCTGAAAATATTTAATGCCATTCATGTGTTGTCAACCGAGAGATAAAGGGGCTAAAGAGAAAGCAAATTCTGACTGAAAATAAAAGGAAAAACTATCCCCTTGACAAACAACGGAGTATTTTTCCATAAAATTGGGAGGGGATGTCACAGATAAAATCTGTAAGTGAATATTCAATAAAGGTTAAAATATATGTCAATAGTAAAATTCGTTCTTTTCATCAGTAATATTTGATTGATTAACTGAAAAAAGAACAGTTATTGCAGCAAGAGTCATCGACATAAAATTTAAAGAAAGTCAAATATATGAAATAAGAATGAGCACCTTTCCTTCTGAAACTATATCGCAATGATTTATTCTATAAAAAAAAAGTGGTATATCATAATGCTTCAATTCTGCCCGGTAAAATTAATTTTATTTTCCCTGTCAGGGATGATAACATTAGTTTTATTACGTTCTATGCACTGTCTTCATTTCCCATCGTGTAAAAAGAGGTTAACTTATTGATGAAATAATGCGGATCAATAACTTCACGAACATTGAAAGGTGCCTATCATTTCAAAGTATAAATGAACGGAATAATTTTCACTGCCATAAGGGAAAATGGAGGCATGAGTTAACGAAAATTCTCTTACACGAAAATGTGAGTAAAAAACATAAGAAAAATAATTAGATGAAAGGACATAAACAGGTAACATTATAGTGGTGGCTGTCCCATTTATCCAGGTCTTACTGTGCTGACTGCCCCTTTTATCTAGACACTACTGTGGCGACTGTCTAAGCCTTGATATAGAATTATTAATCACGGGAAAGAAAATCGTCTTCAATAATGTATTTCTATGGTATCGAGTACATGAAATAAGACATGATATCCCCATAGACTTTATTCGTCACATCATTTACAAAGGGTGGGTAAGGGGTACCGGTTTGTAACCTACCCTGTTATCTAAGTTGGGTCAAATGATGACCACGTGCAAAATTTTGGCTTTTCTATAGTGCAATAACAAACAGATATACAAACATATAAACATTCAAATTTTTCTTAAAATATATGATATATATATATAATATATATATTACATATGTATATATATGATATATGGTATGTATAATATATATATGTATATATATATATATGTATATATATATAATATATATATATATATATATATATATATATATAGATATATATATATATATGATATATATATATAATATATATATATATATATATTATATATATAAGATAGATATATATATATATATATATATATATATATATATGATATATATATATATATATATGTTATATATATGTAATATAGGTATATATACATATATATAATAGATATAGATAAGATATATATATATATATATATATAATATCTATATATATATATATATCTAGATATATATATATATTATATATATAATATAATTAATATATATATAATATTTATTATATACATACACATATGTATATAAAAATATATATATATATATATATATATATATATATATATATATATATATATATATATATATATATATATATATATATATATATATATATATATATATATATATATATATATATATATATATATATATAGATATATGCATTGTCTCCTCTCGTATAATTATCACCTTTTGTCTGTCTGTCTGTTTGTCTTTATAAAGAAAATTTTGTAAGAGCGGATTTCAGGAATGATATAAAAGCTGTAGAAAAGAGTAATTAATTTTAGTTGACATCGATTGAGTTTTAATAAATAGCTGCGAGAAATATGCTGACGGAAGTTCACCTTAAAATCAACTGGAATGACGCCGCAGATCTACTTCAGTAACTAAACAATATACAAAGAGTCCTCATTTTACTCATTTCAACTTTACAAGGTTTATTATTAAAGTTCTCATGATTACATAAATTTTAAGAATATTTGGTAGATACGGTTGTATGTATAAAATAAGATTATTGAGCACAAGACACACAAAAGAACGTCTCTTTAATGTATGCAACACGTTCTTACAAAAGGCATGGAATAGAATTTGGTTTGAATATCTGATAAGGAATATTGGTAACGTTTCACTGAGCGAATTGTGATATATCATTTTATGATCATAACTCATTTTGCTTCATAATAACTTATCAGATTAACCTTGCACCTAGATTATCCAAGCATCATTTAATCGGGGAAACGCGGCTTGTATTATCCATTACGCTTTCATTTCGTAGAGGAACTCTGCGTTTAATTATTTACTAGTTATAACAACGGCTTCGAGAATGCATTGCACAAAGGCCTTCTTCAAACGGACAATGTATGCCGACAGAATAGGCTTTAATGGCTGATGTTGCAATGTATTATATATAACAATTTGATTGGCTCGGCCGGCCTTCATGAATATTGCAATGGATACCATTGCCAATGCACGTGCCGCACACACATACACATACATACATACATACATACATACACACACACACACACACACACACACACACATATATATATATATATATATATATATATATATATATATATATATATATATATATGTGTGTGTGTGTGTGTGTGTGTGTGTGTGTGTGTGTGTGTGTGTGTGTGTGTGTGTGTGTGGTTACAATATTTTCCAGTTTATTAACGTATAAGATAGACGGAAGTATCATCGATATTATGATACCTCGGTAACCCCATGGCAAAATGAAATGATTAGGGTATCCCTTTTTGATGGTGTGCTTTTTAGTTGCTAAATAAAAAAAAAATAGACTTGATTTACCATTGTAATCCCGTAGTGAAACTGAATATTTTAGAGATGTGTTTTAAATGATGGTCAGAGAGAGAGAGAGAGAGAGAGAGAGAGAGAGAGAGAGAGAGAGAGAGAGGTATGATCTTATATATACAGTTTTTACTATAGCTCTTCTAGGAAAGTTCCTGCACCTTGTCTCATGAATTGATAATTTATAGGCTTCAAACCCACCCACACAAACGATCATACGTACACACAGATGAACTTTGCCCATCTTCTGACAGCCTTAATAAATCAGATGTTATTTATTGTCTACCAAACAGTCTTTCCTGTCTGTTTAGTTCGATGATAAAAGTCTAGATAGTTGTGGTTTCTTGGCTGTTTTGCAATTATTTTCCACTCTTTTTAAGTGCTTTCTGACAGACAGTATAGGAAAATCGACCCGATTACGTGCTAAGAACATTATTATCAGTATTGCCTCACTGAAAAAGTCAGGATATATGTATATAATGTAGTAGGGTATCCGAGATCGTCACGAGATGATTGCCACTGAGTTCATATCTTGACTACTGTAGTGATTGTTGCTACATGCGTCACATCATTTAGGTTAGATTGCCTTCGGAGAATGAACATTGTTATCACATATCCAACGATATATACACCAAGGTGCCTAAAATCAGAAATACTAGAATATTTTATCTCTAAAGTGATGTATTAAAGATAGTCATTCACGTTCATATGACCTTTTGAAATCAAGTAGTAAGCACGAAAATTAATGTTTGACGCCAATAAACTTTAATTGTGTTGGATCCCGTAAAGGAGCGCAGCTCTCAGCGTTCAACGTTGTTCATATTGAGAGACTTTCACGCTTCATCCAATGCAAATCTGTAAACCACGCTAGATCTCCTAAGCGTGAGAATATTTTTCCATCACAAGGGTGGCTGGCTGTCATCCAGGGGTAACTGAGGACCTTCAGCATTACTCCCTTTCGTTTGATTTTTCCATCTGCCGTCAGCGAAGTAGCTTCCCCAATGCCATCCAGGATGTCCAAGTCTTTCTTGGGTATTTTTCGATTACAAATGTAGACGTGGCTTCTAATATGCTCTGACAACACCTCCGCCAATCTTCAGTACTTCATTTAATCTTCAAGGCTAGTGTCTTGAAGGAATAAGTAAGAATTTCTACCACGTTGCCCCATCTGCTTATCATTTAGCTGATAGCTTCTTCATGCATTATTCCATTGCCATGATTTCTTTTCTTATGAATTCAAGACTTCAGCCTATACTATACGTTTGGTTAGCCTCTCTTGTACAATGCATTTTTCCATAATAGCTGCGACATACCAAAGTCAAAACTCTACTAGGTACTAAACACACTGTCTAGTCAACAAAGAAATAGTGAGATTGAATGGAATGTGCCTAAGTATGTCTTCTTGCCGTTGGGTTAAAAGGGCAATTTATTGATTTAGGTATTCAAAATAATCATAGCCTACTTACATGCATGTTTTATATATGGTATATTACAACAACAAAAATAATAAAGGAATATCTTTCCAAGGTATATTAGCAATGTGGGACATCAATCAGTACAATTTCATGGTTTCCAGAAACCAGCCCTCTAACTAACCTACATTCACTTTACTGTTATCCTTGTACATCGGTAACAGTCCGATTAACAAGCACTTTATTATTACAGGCAGAGAAAATTTTTCCTTAATAATGAAATAACAGAAAACTAAGACCACTTTCCTGCCTCTTTGTACTGTATCGTTACCACAAAATTTTTTTTTTTTATTATCATTTTGTCATTGGATACTGAAATTTTATTTATACCTCAACTGCGAACCCAAAACCCACTCCCATATATATATATATATATATATATATATATATATATATATATATATATATATATATATATATATATATATATATATATATATATATATATATATATATATATACTATACTATATATGAGTTGTATCGGTACTTCGCAGCTTATGTAAAATGAACAGGTAATTCCATCCTATAAATAACTTGCCAGAACCAGGAAGTACTGTAAGGGTACATATGGCCTCTTCCTTTAGGAAGCGAAACCATTTTCTCCTATGAATAAATCTTGAGTCTCTATTAGGGATACCAGAAATGATGGGTCGTTTGTTTGCTTTGATAACTGCCACGAAGTTTCCTAATGGTCGTGGCTATGAGTCATTTCGAGAGTCCAAAAATGATTTATAGGTATAAATCATTAAGCCATCTTTTCGTTCATGCGAACCAATAGTATTACGATATTCTTTTAGAATGGATTCCAACAGATGTTGTAGTTTGATGATAAATTCCATTACAAATATAAAAAAAAACTGACTTTACTTGTTTTCTACTGAAGTGAAGGTGTCGGGGTTTCAGAATTTAACTTTTTCTTGTATATGAAATTATGCTATAGGATCATCAATTAATACCTGGAAGATAAAGCCAAATGATCTTGTGCAAATTTGTACCCCTTCCTGTATCTTTGTGTTATAGTAAAAAAAATGAAAGTATGAAGCGCATCTCATCCTTATAAGCTGGAGGATGTGAAATGGGTGTTTGAAACCCTTGGAAACAGTAATGAAAATAGAATTTGGAGAGAGAGAGAGAGAGAGAGAGAGAGAGAGAGAGAGAGAGAGAGAGAGAGAGAGAGAGAGAGAGATGGTGCGTTCTGTTACATTGTACAAAAATGTATGAAGCTGGGCTTGTTTATGGAGCAGGTGGCTTCTGATTCATTCCTGTGGAAAAATATTCGACACTGTAATAGTTAAATATATTACACTATTAAATAAGAAAAAAAAAAATTATAAAATCATTGTACTTTTACCAAGCACTCGTGTTAGTTAGCCACACACGCCTAACTAACAGGTCTCTGTGATTGTTGCTGAGATATGAGGGAGGTCAGGGAAGGCCTTTGGAAGGCCATTAGAGTCGTGGGGAGAGTGACGTTGCAGATAGTTGCCAAGAGGAGTGAGGACTACTGTAGGGGAAAGGTTTATCCAAATAAAAGATGCCTTATAAGAAAATTGCTAGAAAAGCCATTTAGAATTAGTATAAAATATCGCACTCCGAAAGAAGAGATCAAATGCTCGATATCTCCTCATTATTGACTTACTTATCACCGTATCGTCAATTTCTATTCATCTTGAATTCTCTTTTCTTCATTCGCAAATATAGGATAATAGAAAGGGTCAATAGAGTCCTCCATTTTCCTCTCTACTCTAGCCAGTTTCTCTTGGCAGTATACTCAGTATCATCAAATCCCCGTATTGTATTGATTTCATTTGTATGTTTGTTGTTTATCTGTCTCGATTTCAGTGAAACGCCATCCTCCCGAAGCCGGTCTTTCCCTGAGTTCTCATATAGTACCATTCCATTCCACGGGACTTCATCATTCGCTCGCTACGCTGCTAACTTTTATTACTCTCTCAATCATTCTTGTTTTTCCCCCAATGCCAATCCAAGCGAGAGCAGAGTCGGGAAATCTCCTTTCATCCTAAATGATAAATCTCACCGCCGTACACATGATTGGGTTAACTATAGCCTCGCTCATTGCCGATACTTACGCCAGTTATTGACACTCAACCAAAATTGTATCTCTTACTGGGACGGGGAACGCCGCCGCTATACGTATGTGAATGGCCGAAGGGTGGATTGCCAGGGCGGATCTATCACGGGAATTAGAGCCTTTTACCGTAGGAGGCTGTGGAAAACTGTGTGGCCTGTAACATCTACCCAAATCCATTTAAATACACAGAAGGATCTGGCGATCAGCTATTCGATTACGAGGCATACTGATGCGTTAAATCTCTCTCTCTCTCTCTCTCTCTCTCTCTCTCTCTCTCTCTCTCTCTCTCTCTCCCAGTGGCATTGACTTTTGTATACAGAGGCATACCGCCTAGTCTTTTGTATTTATTATAATCATAAAATACTTGTCAGATCTCTCTCTCTCTCTCTCTCTCTCTCTCTCTCTCTCTCTCTCTCTCTCTCTCTCTCTCGGGGAGAGTGAAAAGTTCAACGTAAAATACATTGTTGTTCAATATATTTCCTGTGGGTATTAACCATCATATATATAAAAATATATATATATATATATATATATATATATATATATATATATATATATATATATATATATATATATATATATATATATATAGTATATATATATATATATATATATATATATATATATATATATATATATATATATATATATATATATATATATATATATATAAAATCCCAATGAATTACCAAGAAAATAATACTTTATCATTCTTTATCAGTGATATATTTTCGAAGTTTCTTTGATCACTATAGCTTTATTGGTTCATTATAACAATGTAAGAAGGCTCGGGAGGTTTTAAATATGAGGGAAATATTTTAGCAATCCCTTATCTAAAATTTTGCAACTGTATTTGTACACAATATTGTTCATATTACAATTAAAAGCCGCATAAAGATTCTCTTTCTCTCTCTCTCTCTCTACTATATATATTATATATATATATATATATATATATATATATATATATATATATATATATATATATATATATATATATATATATTGAATTCATTTAGACATTATTTTCATGATGAGCAATAGCACTTCATTATAATCCTTATCCATCATATTCCTACGTCATAAAATGTTCTATTGACTGGAACTAAATGCAATAAATTGCTGCCAAACTCTCACGTCTGACTGGACTGTAACACAACTGCTCAGCATCGACAACCTCTATATATTAACTGAAGGTTACAGTAACACAAGTTCCAAAGGCCAAACCTATTCTTGAGGATCATAAAAGAACCACCAATTGTCGTCCGAATAACATCTTTTCATTTCTTACCTTATTCTCTTTCAAACGCGAAAAGAACTGCCCTTGTGGAAGATGGTGTTTATTATCTAAGTCTCATCCAAGATGTTTTAAGTATCGTGGCAGTCTTACTTTTTATTATGGTTCATTGATGATACGCCGTAAAGTACATGAAAAACGCATAGATTACGTAAGATCTTGTACTTACCTACATAGATTCGCGACCCCAAGCTACTCCCTATGTATCATGGTAACTTTCTATGGCATATCGTATCATTTGATGCAAAATACTCGTATATAACTAAAGGCAATGAAAACAGGTACTTGAGCTGAATATTCAGAAATTTCCAACCTCCCTCCATCACAGTCAAATGGAAACGAGCAGAGTAGCCGAGCTAAAATCAAGTTATCAACTAAAGACGTTGTTCTGCGGAGTTATAAAACGGAAATAGGTGTGTTACGGAAAACATGGTAAAATTTGGTATAGTCATTTTCATGGAATTCTTGAAGTAGATACAGCGTCGAGAATAATCCCGGAAAGAGAGAGAGAGAGAGAGAGAGAGAGAGAGAGAGAGAGAGAGAGAGAGAAGGAGGGAGTTATGACATTGTGCTTGATGAATTAAAGGTCTTTAAACTGTGGTTTCTTTGTCAGAAAAGTTAAAATATCTTGGCAAAATGGAGTCAGAACAGTTCAGACAAGATATATGGTTTAAATGATTCCGTTCAGTCAGCTTTTCAAGGTCAACTATAAAATTTTTTTCCGGGGTCCTTCTCGTAGCTCGAGCTAGAGCACAATTGCCATATTTCTCGCAGAAAAAATGCGGATGGATTTTATGGTAGGAAAAGGGAACTAGGTCATTTCCGATGGTGCTATAGGTGGTCGAGGAAGAGTGGATATTTACCGGCATTTTCCTTAAGTGTGTCTTTGGAGATTACAGTAATTGCACCCCAGGCTATCTTGCTATTTGATTACCTATGAACATGGTAAAAAAAGGAGACGATTTAAGAGACAGACAAAAGAAAGGGAGCCAAAGAAATTGGATGACTAATATTAGACAGGAGAACAGTTAACCTCATAAGGGAATGACCTACCAGAAGGAAAATACTTCACACAACCCAATTACCGTTCGAACCATGCTTCTTTGGCTTCTATACTAAACAGAAATACTAGACTGGTTTTCATAGGAAAGCAACCTTTTACCTCGAACTTCTTGGGGAAAAATGTTAAGTATTTAAGAGTCTCTGGTTGGACGGTTAACTTGTTCCCGAAATGGAGTTAATTCGCTTACAGTAGACGAGTTTAATATATTTATTTTGAAACTATTATGTCCATTGTTTCTTTTAGTTTTTTAGAATTGTCTTTGGTTGATAAATTGATTTTTTAAAAATTGTGGTGTGTATTGAAACGGGCGTTCAAATGAGTTTATGCCGCAAAAATCTGTGACGTAAGCACAAGGTTACCATAACTGATGAAAGTACTTTTTCATTTTTTGGAAGGGTTAGAAGTAAATTTTTTAGAACGTCCTTTTGTCAGGGGATCAGAGTGCACAAAATCGATTTTCCCCTAAATCATTTTGGTAACCAATCGCGTATAAAAAGGGAGTGTTTCTCTTTAAACTTACCTTGGAGCATAAGCAATTGTACTCTCAAGAGCTATTTCCCACTTCAAAGACTTGAGATAGAAAACTAGTGATGGCAGTGAAGCAAGATACCAATAAATCACAGAAATCAAATTCCAGTAATCTAAACTTACGTACATTTGGTAATGTAAATAATGTTGAGTAGAACTCATAAATATTGATAATGCAGTCTATTTCTTAAGAAATAAAGCTCTTTGGCCCATTCATGGAGTCTTATATAATAATGCGAGAGAGAGAGAGAGATGCCAATGGGTGGTAATATCACCACATCAGAACTGCGTACATATATGAGGTGTTTGGACAAATATAGTACATATATATATATATATATATATATATATATAATATATATATATATATATATATATATATATATATATATATATACTGTTACTTTCGTAATGCATATCACCCTCTCTTTAACTGTATGATGAGTTGCGAAATTTTATGCAATATTTTCAGATTCCTTTTTTACCTTGGTGTGTTCTGATAATATATGTTCAGATTTCGTATAACATAATTTAAAAGTTAAGATAACGTAAAATGTAAAAAGAGAGAGAGAGTTGCATTGTCTGTTTGTCATGGTAATCGCTTTATAGCAAAGAATTATATATTAAAGGAAAGGAAAATGCATCTTCTTCGAGAAGGTCTGCAGCGAGGAGGAATTCGCGTAAGTGTTGGAGGCACCTGTTCTTATGATTGTTCGAGAATCCCCTGTCGATTCAGGAGTCTCTGACTTTTGCTGGTAGGCTCCGCCCTTTTCAGCCCCGCTCCCCCAGATTGCCGTATATATATATATATATATATATATATATCTATATTATATATATATATATATATATATATATATATATACATATATATATATATATATATATATATATATATATATATATATATCTATACATATATATATATCATATATATATATATATATATATATATATATATATATATATGTATATATATATATATATATATATATATATATATATATATATATAATATATATATATATATATATATATATATATATATAATATGCCCTGAGGAAGTGAAAAGATCAGATCATCAGAGAGAGACAAGAGAAGAAGGAAGAGACGAAGGATAAGAGAGGAAGAGGACGCATGAGAGAGAGTGTGAATGGAAACGAGTTAAGTCGTCCATAGTCGGGGAGAGAGAGAGAGAAGTTATGTCATCCATAGTCAGAGAGAGAGAGAAAGGTCCCGACGTTGAGCAACCTTGCATAGAAGAAACGTCCTACAAGTGGCTTTAAGGAGGAACCCGCCATTTGAGTATCAAGAGTAGACATTGCTTTCTGCAGTACGGAGTCAAGAAGACGTCTGAAGTTCTACAGCTTTCCGTTTGTGAAGCCATCGCTTCGAGCATTTTTTTCGACAGCTGCGAAACTAGCCAGCAAGTATTTCATTACAGTACTGTTTCCCCAGTTCACGTATTGTAAGATTTTATTTTTGTTATGTAAATAGGAGAAACCATTCTGCATTTATCTTTGTTAGTAAGCTTGTAAATAAACTTTTGATCTGTTTGGATTTCTTTTTATATTTGTGTCCCGAGTTTCAACTGCTGTTGTTGAATCCTTTTTGTTTATTATAGTATAGAACCTGTAGCGGACATTGGTGTCCGTAACACCGTTCAAAGCAAGAAATTGTTATCACTCGAGATAAGGAGAACTCGAAGTCTCCGTTTTTTTTTTTGGAATCCTGCCAACACTTCTGATAAGGGAGTTCTCTTTTGGAACATGTTGAGCATACACCATACATGACTGGCTTCAAACGTGTACGTCTTTGTCGAGAAGTCACGTAGATATTTCACCATGTTCATATGGTATTGCCTCATATTTTCGTAAGGTCGTTCTAGAACTTTCTGTTTAGCATACGTCATCTTAGGGAAGTGACGTCACTTAGTTTTGCTTTCAATATAAATTATTATTCCTTTCATATTAAAATACTTTTATTGTCTTAAACCACATAATAATATATGTTATTTATGATTGTAATTCCAATTTCTCTTCAGATATTGTTTTGAAAAAGAATTTTTATGAAAGTAACTGTCTCTCGGCCCCAAAACGTTTTGTATGACGAATTCCACTGTTAAGCTTCCGTAAGAAAGGAAAATTATTCCGACTCAAGACTTCATAGCCTTTGGGTCTGTCTGTCTGTCTGCCTGTCTGTCGTAAAAGATTCAGTGATAACTTTTAACATAAAAGATTTTATATATGATTGTTGGTCACTCATATAAACTTTAGATTTGATATTTCTTACGAGTCATTTGATATAATAATGTTTATTTGTGGAATCTGAACAAACATTGTACAAGTGTGTAACAGGTGCCTCGTGTGTAAGTGTTTTTTTGTGATTTTGAAAAAGGCCTTCAAAAAT
>NC_087210.1:66326397-66356397 GCF_015104395.2 Macrobrachium nipponense
ATAAACCTTTGTTGTGTTTGTGTTTCTTTCTATATTCGTATCCCCAGTTTCAACTGTTTGTGTTGAATTCTTTTTGTTTATCATTATATCGAACCTGGAGCAGACCTCTCACGGTTCGTAACATTGTGGCGACCTTGGCCAGTAATATTCAGCTTTAACAGTTTGAAACAGGGAGAATATAGAAAGGACCAGAATGAGTGAGATGGTGAAAGAGGTTATCGAGTCGCAAGCTACTAGGTCTAGAGGGGAATGATCTCCGTGAGTATGTTGAGAGGAAAGAGAGAGAAAAGTATGAGAGATGCAACAGCAGCTGAGAGAGAGGAGAAAGAGCAGCTGAGAGAGAAATGCAGCAACAAGAAAGAGAGAAAGAACGTCTGCATGAGTTGGAAATTGCTCGGTCAAGGGAAAGTACTCGTAATAGTCGGTCAGGCGAGAACGAAAATGAAGCTGATAGGTTAGGTATAAGTGCAGTGCTGAAATTAGTACCAAAGTTTGATGAGGAAGATGAAACGAAATATTTCATGTGTTTTTAGAAGTTAATGGAAAGAGTAGGTTCTCCTAAAGAAATGTGGACTTTATATTTACAGCCAGTTTTGAGTGATAGGGCGCTTACTGTGTATAGTTGCATGTCTAAGAAGGAATGGGATAGTTACGATATTGTGAAAGAAACTGTTCTTAGCACATATAGGTTAGTACCGGAGGCGCACCATAAGAAATTTAGAAATTTGAGAAAGGATGAAAATATTACGAATGTAGAATACAGTAAGAAGTTAGAAAGGTTTGTTTTTTGATTGGTTAACTTCTGCTAAAGTTGAGGATTTTGATGCTTTGAAGAACTTAGTGTTGTTAGAAAACTTCAAAGATAACGTATCCCCTGAGATTAAGCTTTATATAGAAGATAGGCGAGAAGTATCTTTTGCAGGAGCAACTCGGTTAGCTGACGAATATAGTCTAACTCATAATTTGAATGTTAATAAGAAATGAAATGATCCTCCTTCTGGTAGAGTACAAAACAGTAAAGGTTTCAGTCCTAGTAATAGCAATGAGAGTAAAAGTGACTATTCCTGTTATACATGCAGAAAACCTGGTCATACGTCTAAGGTAAGAGTAAAATGGCATCTAGTGGCTCAGAATTAACTTGTTTCCGATGTAATGGGAAAGGGCATTTAGCAAGAAATTGCGCAGTAGAAAGGAAGGACGGTAAGAAACCAGTGTCTCTAGTTAACCTTTCGTCAAGTAGGAATGATGTGGTGAGAGAAACTAGGAAATTCTTTGGTGAATTTCTGTCAGAAGGCGTAGTTTCCTCTCTTGGAGGAGTAGATTCGAGAGAGGTGGTCTTGCTTCGAGACACAGGAGCTGCTGTCTCACTGATTAGGAGAGAGAGTGTGCCAAACAGGGCGGAAATCAACATGGAAGAAAAAGTCATGTTAAGTGGATTTCCTAACACTTGTGTTCTTTGTCCTTTGTTGAAGTTGAACTTAGAAAGTCAGGTAGTGTCAGGAGAAGTGAAACTTGCAGTTGTTGACAGTTTGCCCATCGATGGCGTTGACATTATTGTCGGTAATGACTTAGCTTTATCCAAGAATGTGAATCCTGTTGTGAAGGATATTCCAGTGCCTGAAATGGTAGTAACTAGGTCAGGTTTAGATACAGACATAGACTACGGTCATAATTTGTTCATGGATTCAAACGAGTGTGAGTTCGTGGATTTGAACGTGAGTGAGTGAGTGGATTCGAATGAGTGTGATAGAGGTGGCAAGGTTGATCTTGGCATGAATGTGGCTGAGAAACCTAACTCTATTGTTGATAGCCAAAGGGAAGGCGTAGCTCTCGAGGGTAACGTAGTAAATGTACCGGTATCTAGTACTAGTTACACTGATGAATTAGGTACGGATGCGCTAGTCAAGCTGCAGAGAGAGGATGAGACACTAACCAGAATTTATAAAGTGAGCTGGATGATGATCTTGATGATATGTGTAAGGAAACTTTTTGTTTAAAGGACGAAGTTTTGTGTCGTTATGTTAGTCCTAAGTCAGGTAGTAAAGGGGAAATCACCGAACAATATGTGGTTCCTAGGAAGCTTTGTGAGCTAGTTTTGAAATTAGCACATGATGAGCAAGGACATTTAGGAGTAAATAAAACTTTCAGGTCTATTAGTAGGGCGTACTTTTGGCCTAAAATGAGAAGTGACGTGAAGAGGTATGTTTTAAGCTGTCATGATTGCCAAATTGCCGGGAAACCGAATCAAGTAATCCCCAGAGCTCCGAAGTGTAATATTCCTTCAGTAGGCAAACCTTTTGAGAATGTAGTTATCAATTTGGTCGAGCCTTTGTCTGTAAGTAAGGGTAGAGAAGATTACATAACTAATCTTGAGTATTATAAAAACAATTTAAGAGATGGTTGGCAACTAGCGAAGGAGAACGGGAGTCAAGTGGGGACTAAACGGAAACATGATCCTAGAGCGAAAGAGACAAATTTCCGTGTAAAAGATAAAGTTTTAGTACTAGTCCAGAAAGAAGGTCCTTTTTCAGTGTTAGAGGAGAGGGGAAATATACACTATAGACTTAATATGGGTAAGAGTAGAGCAAAGGCAATGAATGTAAATTTGCTTCAGAATTATAAAGAATGCCCCATACCTTGGCCACCGCCAGTGTTCTATGTGCAGTGTTACTGAGAGAAATTAGTTTTCAGAAAACGCAAGAGATGTCATAGCATTTCAAAGTTTAAATCGGAGTTCAGAAAACAGAAAAAGTAAGAGAGAAGGATGATGTTATAGCAGGTAGCCTCTGTAGATTTTTCCAGAATGAGTAGCCTAATGGGCATTTTATATTTTAGCGCGAGTGGTTGAGTGAATGGAGAAGTATTAAAGCTTTATGCAGAATTATTCCCCTGCTGTTTATTTCTTGTTTCTCTTTAGAAAAAAATAAAATCAGTCGATTTCATTTTTTTCTCTTTTTGGGGCGAACGTGTAATGGTAATTGCTTCATAGCAAAGAAAGATAGAGGAAAGGAAAACGCATCTTCGAGAAGTTCTGCAGCATGGATGCTTTCGCGAGTGTGTTGAAAGCGCCTGTTCTCATGATAGTTCTAGAGTGTTGTGGAGTGTTGTGGAATGTAACAGGCACCGAAGTGTCGTGAGAAACGCCGCGACTTCTGATGCAATACTTCTTCGAGAAACTTCTAAATCGTTCCGGTAATCTCGGGAGTCTGTGACGTTCGCAATATGCCCCACCCCCAGGATGCCGTATAAATACGACGGATGAAGTAGAAGAAAGAGATCATCAGTTAGTCACAGAGTAAGAGATCATCAGTAAGAGCCACATATCACATTATCAGTGAGAGCTCAGCAGCGGAGATCAGAGATCATCCGAGAGAGATAAGAGTTGAAGGAACCAACGAAGGATTAGAGAGAAAAAGACGCTCGAGAATTGGTCGAATTCTGATCAAGTCGTCTTCAGGAGTGGACAACCGAGTTATTTCGACGTTGAGCGAGACTTCAGAGAAGAAACGTTCTGCTAGCAGTTTTGGGGAGTTCCTGCCCTTCAAGTATCAAGAGTAGACATTATTTTCTGCAATACAGAGGCAAGAAGGTGTCTACAAATAGAGTTCTCCTTTTGTGAAGCCATCGCTTCGAGTTGCAAAACTGGTCGGCAAGTACTTTCATTACCTCACTGTTCCCCCAGTTCATGCATTGTAAGATTTTACCTTTTTTATGTAAATAGGAGACACCATTCTGCATTTATCTTTATAGTAAGCTTGTAAATAAACTTTTGTTGTGTTAGTGTTTCTTTCTATATTCGTATCCCCAGTTTCAACTGTTGGTGTTGAATTCTTTTTGTTTATCATTATATCAAACCTGGAGCGTACCTCTCACGGATCGTAACACTGGGTCAAGGCCCAGCAGTCTTCTGAAGAGTCATCTGCTGGACCTTGACCCAGGCTGACAACCTACACATCTCTTGAAAATGGGCCACAGATAGGGACTGAATGTACTCGAGTGTGGAGTAAAATTAAATGTAGGTACTTAGAAGTAACCATGTTACACAGTGATTTTGTGGGTTTCTTTTTCAATCTTCAGAAGAAAACTGACAGAAGGTTTTGTTTGATAATTATTATTATTAATATTATTATTATTATTATTATTATTATTATTATTATTATTATTATTATTATTATTATTATTGAAAAAGAAACCCACAAATTCAATTTGTAACTTGTTTACTTCTAAGTATTTACATTTAGTTTTACTCCACACTCGAGTACTTTCAGGCCCTTCTGTGGCCCATTCTCAAGAGATGTTGGGATGTTAGCCTGGGTCAAGGCCCAGCAGTCTTCTGGAACTTCTTCTCGTTGTGCTGTCATTTATGCGATGGCTGTTCTGGTTTTCTTGAGAGTTGCCAATCCCCTCTTGTCGCTCTGATATCCTGAGCTGATGGTCAATGGGATTCACACTTGTGGTAAGGGTGTGGTCACCGTAAGTCTGTTGGGCAGGAAACCTACGGTGACCACACCCTTACCACAAGTGTGAATCCCATTGACCATCAGCTCAGGATATCAGAGCGACAAGAGGGGATTGGCAACTCTCAAGAAAACCAGAACAGCCATCGCATAAATGACAGCACAACGAGAAGAAGTTCCAGAAGAACTGCTGGGCTTGACCCAGGCTTAACATCCCAACATCTCTTGAGAATGGGCCACAGAAGGGCCTGAAAGTACTCGAGTGTGGAGTAAAACTAAATGTAAATACTTAGAAGTAAACAAGTTACAAATTGAATTTGTGGGTTTCTTTTTCAATCTTCAGAAGAAAACTGAAAGAAGTTTTTGTTTGGTTCATTATTATTATTATTATTATTATTATTCGTTTCTTTATTTGCTTTCTTAAATTTAAAGGAAACTCTTCAAATAAGCAACCTGACCGCTGGTGTTTATCTTGCTACTTTTTATTTCTGCCTAATCCTACCTAAATTGAATAGAAAGTCCAACAATTCGACAAGATTTTTTCATCAGATATCAGGAACGGTCTCCGGTCTTAAGAATTATTCATTTCTCATCTTTGGTATTGTTTATGAACTGACCATGTCTTTTAAGGGTATAGTTCAGTTGCAAGGATTATCAAACTATTTTCCCAGGCAAATATTTGTATCATGAACTTACTACAACTGTGAAAGGTGGCTTTAAAGTTCGATGCTTGATTTTTTTTATATATAACTTATTGGATAGGCGACTTTATTTCTAATGATTTTACTTTACGAAATAATAATTTACCTTAATTGTTTTGCATGGGTAATGGTCAATTTAAAGTCCAAAATAAATTTTTCATTGGTGGTAATATTTTGTAGGTAGGTATTTTGGGTATTGTTGCATTTTTGTTTAATTTTTTTCACTTTGATTTTTTCAAGACCTGAACCCAATTCAATGTTCAACATTTTTCAAATCATCTTTGCGAAACGTAACTGATGAGTATCCAAATGACCGGTTATTACTACCAGAATGTAATTTTTCTTACAGTTTATAATTTTTATCAGTCACAAGCCAAATTAAAAATAACTAGTTATTATTTATCTGATTTTATTTGGTTTATAGTTCCACCTATTTTGTCCTTGGACTATTTTTCATGGTCCTTATTAATAAGTTCATTTGTGGTTCAAGACTGAATTCAGTCTAATTTATTCAAATTTGGAAGGTATGCACTTTTGAGAAGCGAGACTACTTTCCATATTTTCGTGATTTGGCTTTTAACTTAGCTTCCAAGTGCAACTCTCTATTTGAAAGACAATTCCTTTTTGTCTGAATTTATTGTTATTTTCCGAAAATATATTTAAGATCATTGATTATTTCAAATTCGAAATTTTCGTCTGATTTTCATGAAATCCGATAGGTAAGCATCTTGATTAGCTTCTCAAGGTCGTAAGTGAAACTTAAGATAAAAATTGAAAGTTGAGAGGTCTCTGATATTTTGGAACTTTCCCTCAGCATATGAATATTAATCGCCTGAGTGTCCTTCAACGCTTAAAATGCAATGGGTGTTAAAATGCTATTTAGTTATGCTAAGTCTCTTCACTGATGACTCTCAAAACATCCTCTTCTCAAAGTCCCGTTACATATTGCCGTGAAAGTCATATCCTCTATAAGGTTGAAAGATAGCAAAAGATAGCTGTGGGATGAAGGAGATTGATTTCGATTTTTTTTTTTCTTATCTGTAAATTTTGTTACATTGGTTATTATTGATGATTGTTCCACAATGTTCGACATATAACAAAATTACTATAATTACCTCGAAACTTTTTTAAAAGTTGGATACATTCATGTGCGTGTGTGTGTGTGTGTTTGTGTATGTATGATTGAATAAACTTTGTATGCAGCATATAATCTGTTATACATAACTAAATTCTTTACAATGAATCTCTCTCTCTCTCTCTCTCTCTCTCTCTCTGCTCAAAACTTTACTTTTCAGAAAATGTCTTTATGTAGACTAGATTAAAAAGTAAAAGAAAACATGAGAGTCGGAATACTCGTGGCGCTTCAACTCGTCAAGAATCTGAAACACTGATTGACCATCAACCGGGCCAGTTTCTGACTTCGAAAGCTTTAATTTGCGAGTGACGACCGTTCAACAGGTTAATTTCCTTCCTGATCATTCACAGATTTTTTTTCCTGACCTCTCGCTTATATTTTGCAAACTTTAGAATTTGGAAGGAATCGCAGCCGAAATACTCATTTCAGAACATTCAAACTTTTTCATGTTCTGAAGCAAAGACGCTGACAATTCTTTAATTAGAGGTAACACGAATTTTCCGCAGACATACATATACATATATATATATAGATATATATATTAATATATATATATATATATATATATATATATATATATATATATATATATATATGTGTGTGTGTGTGTGTGTTGTGTGTGTGTGGTGTGTGTGTCCTTCATTTAAATAGTTCCTCGCTGGACGAGTGGTTTTCGCGCTTGGCTGCCAATCCGGTGTTCCGAAGTTCGAATCCTGGCTCGGACAACGCGGAATCAGAGGAATTTATTTTTGGTGATAGAAATTCATTTCTCGATATACTGTGGTTCGGATCCCACAGTAAACTGTAGGTCCCGTTGCTGGGTGACCAATTGGTTCCTAGCCACGTAAAAATATCTAATCCTTCGGGCCAACCCTAGGAGAGGTGTTAATCAGCTCAGTGGTCTGGTAAAACTAAGATATACTTAACATTTTTCTTTTAAATAAAATTAGACTGACTCTATGCTTGATACAGTCTTCTTTCTCTTATTTCTTTTTTTTTAGATTTCGAGTATTATTATAATATAACTTATTCATTAGCCTTTTATGCATCAGCTCCATAATAAACTACAGCGAGTGATCCTTTTTGTTTGTAGCCTTTTTGCGTCAAGGACATTGAATTTTCCCAGTCTGCTTATTTATTTTTAATATTTTTTATTTTCTAATATTGATACTGCAGTGTGGAATTAGTTTTCAACGTTTTCTCTCCATGCTCTCAGTTGCTTCTTTTTGATAATATTGTGCAGATTATAGCTTGTATGCAAATTCATTATTCTCTCTCTCTCTCTCTCTCTCTCTCTCTCTCTCTCTCTCTCTCTCTCTCTCTCTCTCTCTCTCATTACTCGTCTTTCAACTGGGTCTCCATTTCCTTTTTTTATAGGTTTCATTCCTGGCTGGTCTTCCAGCTTTGCTCAGGTCCTGTTCCTCTTCGTTTGCCACGAGAGAGATTCTGTCCTGATGAATTGATATTGGAAAGGAAGAGACCAAAGATAAGGAAAATGCAATAGAATGAATCACTTACGAAGGAGGATTTACAGAGCGATTGCAATGCCTTTAATGATTTTTCTGTTCAAATTGTCTTACGAGCAAACTTCTTATCTTGAAAGATTTGAATTCCGAGAAGGGATGTAGGATTTGTTCCTTAATTTTGTTTAATAGAATGACAAGCAAGAGGAGAGGAATTGGTGATTATCTTATACAATAGTTACATTATTTTTATTCAAAGAAAAACCTTCTTGTGAGGAAGAACGAGGTATGTAAATACTGGATAATGATAGATGTGTCTGGCCACAGGTAAAGCAGTAAAAATAGAGCAATTCAGAGAATGTCTGGATCTGAATAAGAATAGAAGTGAAAAAGTTGTAAAATTACTTTCATATACTCCAGGAATTTATATAGCTCAGTACCCAACGGTTGTTGTTTGTGTAGGTGCTTCCGTTTCTACCTAGTGGGGTTCTGAGGGGATTACTCTGTCCCTTACACCTGTTTGCCGTTTTGCTACAGTGATATCTTTCATGATTTATATTGTCTTGCCATTTCATATTTAGATAAAATTTTCTATTCATAAACGGTCTTTTCGTCATCCTAATACTCTTTAGAATCTTGTTCTCGTTTTCACTGACGCTTGTTCAGTGCTGTTAATAATCATCCAGATGGTTTACTGGAAGGGACAAATAAAAGCTCGCTCGCCTTAGTGCTTTAAAGACTAACTGGTCTCAGTCCCGTTTTCCAGTGACAAATATTTTCTTAGAATTTCGAACTTAAACTTTTCTCATTTACAAGCACTTCAAGTATGAGGTGGGCTAAGTCTGCTTCTTTGAAGCAGGTTGACAGATATGCCTTTTTCCCCCGGTAGCAGTAGTGCAGTCAGTACACCTCGCGTGGTACACTGTAGGCATAGCTAACTGATGTATGGAGGGGCCCTTCGGCTTTAGCTACAGCCAATTTTTAGCCGTTTACTCTACCTTCATTCACGCTTCTTTGCTTTAGTCTTGCTGTCCAAACTCCTAACCATCACTTCGTAGCGCAACTCGGGATTTTCTCCCAGTTTCACATTCAGATCGTTGTATTTCGCCTGCTTTATTTTCTGGATTTCGTTATGTTGCTGCTCAATCGCCTCGACTCCCATTTTACATTGTGTTAGCCACTGAATGACCTAATGTGCCACAGTGCTTGGCTTAACAGCCTTACTGTCATAAATCAATGCCTTTCTTACTAGCAGGCAATTCGATATTTATGGCATTTGTATTCATCTCTGCATCCAGGATTGTTCTCATATTTGAACAAGACTTTCGAACAGTTTCTTCCTGACGGAGTGGAGAGAACCTTTTTCCGTCTAATGAATAACCGAGTCCTTCACTCCAGCTGGAATTGTTTCAACTCTTTATATTTTACAGATAATTTCTTTAGGTATTGATAACAAGACATTCACGATTGTCCTACTTTTCACTTACTAGTTCGATAAATCGGTATTTGTTAGATCATATAACTTTTCTCGCTCAGCTGTAGTCTGACCAGACAACTTTGCGACAGTCTTGAACATACCACTAATTACGCCCTTGTCTTAGGCACATTATTTTTGTATACAGTGGTGTTCAAATATTTTGATTAATTTTACCCAACATTTTGGGTTAGAACTAAAAATTTTTGAAACCTTCGTCAGAAGAGAACCTGTTTGTTATAATAATCTTTCAAAAGCTCTCTTTCATCAGTAAATCCATTGTGTGTCCTAAGAACTAGATCATGCCACTTGTTTTGTGGAGCATCATCATCCCTATTCCGTAGAGATGAAATAATCTGTCGTGCTTCCAAGCATTATCACGATTTAATTTTTCACTGTAAAACGGTGGTTAATTTGAAATTGCACAGCCTTTTTAAAGTGTCTGGAATAGTCAAGGATAAGAAGCCTTTCATCTGAGGCTATTAAAGTGATTATGAAAGTGTTCTTTTCAGGGACCCTTTTTCCAGGTAATATGCCTTTCAACTTAGTTCAGAAAAGCTGTAATGATGCTTTAATGCGCATTCAATATTTTAGGTTTTCTGGCGTCATCGAAGTTTCTGCAGATACATCAAACTCTCGTAACATCGGGCAGCATCAACACCTTATGGTACGAGGATTTTTAACCTTGTCCAGATGATTCCAGTAAACGGACCTATTTTTTCTTTTTAATGTTAAATGCTTTGTTTTCCTCTGACCATTAAGAAAGTCATTCCTCACCTGACCTGCATCAGCATTTAGAACATATATTATACAGTAGCTTGTTCGCGTAACTGATGATGAGCTAATGAAATTTGTCAGAAATTTTAGATCTTGTGTGATACTTAAGAAATCTCCCTCGACTGCAGAAGTCGTTTTATTCGTCAAAGGAACTCCAAAGGAGCAAATGAAGCCTTGCTAAAACGGCCATGAAGTGTATATTCGTATCTTATAGCACCGATATTCGACAACACCTAAACCGACATTTCGTCATATTATCAAGGCTATAATATTTTTAGTCCTTCATAAAGTTCACTTGCGTTTCTCCACGACCTGACAATCTGAATCTAGGTCGTCAGGTCCCTCAAGGGTACAACTCAACTCATACCGAAACCAACGGAGAACATTTCAATTGCCCAATGGTTGGATGAATTCGCTCACCAAAACATCCTCCATTTCGTCACTTCCCGGATGTGTAGAAAGCCGCAAATCTATTGATCCACCAGCCTTCACTAATTCAATTCCTTAGCAGACCTTCATATAATGCTGGTTTCCTTACGTTTTATGAGGCTGAATATTACTTCTCATAAAACATTGCAAAGGAGATTAACTGAGCTGTTATCCGAATGCTTCTATTACTGCCATCTCTATCTATCTATCTATCTATCTATCTATTTATTTCTTGTTTTAGTACTGAGATAAGTGGCCTACCAGCATTTATTACTAAGCTTTATTTGACGAACAGAAAACAATCACAGCATTATTGCGCAAAAACTGCTGAGTAAATCTTATTATCGACTTAAATTTTAGATTCTAGATCATATCCGAATCTGAAAAATTTAATGAGAGAGAGAGAGAGAGAGAAAGAGAGAGAGAGAGAGAGAGAGAGAGAGAGAGAGAGAGAGAGAGAGAGAGAGAGAAGAGAGAGAGAGTTAAAATGTGATATAGATAACAGACATCAAATATCGTGTCGAAATTGTGTTATATCCCAGATCAAAAATCGTTCCTTTTTATATTGGGTCGTAATTCTGTTTCTTAACTTTTAACAGACACCTATATCCAAACTTTGTTTCTTCCTTTTATATATATATATATATATATATAATATATATATATATATATATAATATATATATATATATATATATACACATACACATACACACACACACACACACACACACACACATATATATATATATATATATATATATATATATATATATATATATATATATATATATATATATATATATCCGTGTATTAGATGATCTTAAGAAAATAAGACAAGGTAAAACATTATGGGAATTTTCATGAATTTTTCTCATATCTGTAGTTTGAGACGATTGCTAAATTACAAAATGATCTTTGTATAGGATAGCTTTTGTTTATCGTATATATGCTCGCGTTTTGAAGACCTAATTCTTATACTGATCTTAAGGAGGTTGCATCATACATGATAAAATATCACCGTATGTAATATTCACATATCAGTATCGTAATATAAAATACAAACATACCGAATATGTATCTTTTCCATGGATCTTTTAAAAAGTTATATTTTATTTCACTGTATCCAGTAACATTGTATGTACGGTATTCTGTTCTTACTATTGGTTTATAAATTACAAACAAAGCTATAATGTGCCATTTGCATTGTTCATGCTTTCGTGAACATGGACAATGATGCCATTCGGGAATTTTGTTTAGGCATCAATTTCTGTTGAAAGAAAACTAATGGGGGAAAGTTTTGTCCCATCTACCATACACATTAAAACAGCAGTTAAATGTGTTCTTTCATGCCTTGTAGTTTTGATTAAAATATTTTTTTCTCTAATTTTATTTATGGTCTAGTCTGATGGCACAACAAAGTTAAGAGGAATGTCACCCATGTTGCCGATGCACGATAATAGTCACTAGAAGCTTGAACTCTGTTTTCTCAGTTTCAGCTACATTTTGCATCTTAAATTTAGCAGTATATTTCCTTGTCGAATAGCGATTAAACGTATACAGTACTTTAATGTAAAAATAAATTAATTCTAGATTACCTAAAGTTATTTATAACATAAATATGGGAATTATTCACTCTCATACGATGGTTGAAACGCAAGCAAAACAGCTGGTGTTATCCAATTTGGTTATTCATAGCAAAACAGCCGTCTTTCGTTCGGTTGAAGTAATGAAGCAAACAAAAACATTCAAGCGTTAGAAAAAGAGAAAAAAAAGGAGTTGGGCCCCACAACAAACTTGGCAGTGTTTTTTTTTTCTTTCTTTTTTTTTCTTTACGGTCAAGGGGGTTATTGGCTTGTTGCCACTCTTCTTGATGGCTAGTTGTGCTGTCAGCAACAAAGTAGGAATATCTACCCCTCTCTTCCCGCCCTCCAAGTCTTATCTCGTCCATACCGCTCTCACTCTCTCTCACCCCCCCCTCCCCCCCCCCCCCCCCCCCCCCCCCCCTCAAACCCCCCCCCCCCCCCCCCCCCCTCTCTCTCTCTCTCTCTCTCTCTCTCTCTCTCTCTCTCTCTGTTGTATTAGCGGAGGCAGGCGTCTACCCCTAATTTAATTAAGTTATGCATTTTTTTTTTACGACAACACATTCATACGGAAGTTTTTGGAGCTTGTTAGTAAACGTTTGTCAAGGTGTTTGGGTGATACTGAATCTACACCACATTGGTCACTCCACATTGATATCTTCATAATCTAAAGTTGGGCTTCGCATTAAAAGTTTCATGATTATCGTCAAAGAGGGACTAAATATAGTCATTGCTATCTAAAATTAATCAAAGTTGCAGAATACATCAATAAGCAGTCCTTTGCTTTGAAAAAAATTAAACATTGTATCCTCTATTCTACGCCACTAGTACTTCCTAGACTAGGATTTTTCCAAATTACATGGCTTCCCACAACCGACATGGATGATTTATTCGCTTCAGTATGAATAGTAGTCATTGGTCATACAGAGGATATTAAAAAGACAAATCATGGGCATTTTCTCAAGTCGTAGCCTACAGGATATACCATCGTGTTGGCAGTCAATTTGAATGGAAACAATTGCGCGCACACAAGCATTATACGTAGGTATGTGTCATTTCAAACTGACTGCCAACACGATGGTATTTCCTTTTGGCTACTAATTGAGAAAAGGTCCATGATTTATCGTTTTAATGTTCTCTGTATGACCAATAAATACTATTCATACCGAAGCGAATCCTCGTCGGTTGTGGAAAGTCGTGTCATTTGGAAAATCCTAGCTTTGGAAGTACAAGTTGCATGTGGAATATAGTATAGAATGTTTAATGTTTTCAAAAGCAAATGACTGCTAATTGATGCATTACGGATACGGTGGTGATTTAATACTGCTTAGATGACGAACGAGTCATTATCTTGAGATCTATAATAACCACGCTTTCACTCATATTGTTTGTTGGGGACTGGAAGTAATAGTATCTATTCCGCTTTGCAAAGTATAAACATCCCCAAGTAGCCTTGGTTATAAATTTCCAGGACCATACGCTGTAGAAATCCACATGCAATTATTAGGATTGGAGTTTCGAATGTATGCAGAAATTCACGATAGCCGATTGTTATAATGAGAGAAAGAAGGTTGTTAAGTCACCTAGGCAGAGAAAAATGAAAAGTCGAAATATACACGAATATGAAAGGCAGTCGTGTATCTTGTAGCTGAAAAGTTCCGCTATATATAAGGGAAGGAGGTAGCATTTGGACTATCGTGGAGATTCTGAGTGCTGATTGAGTACTCGATTAGTGCTAGTTGATTTGAAAAAAAAAATTATGAATTGGACTAAACGTTATCGGGAAAATTAATGTGATAAACAGTTTACATAGTAAAGGATTTGAAAAATGAAAAGAATGAAAGAGAATGTTTTCGAGAGGGTCTGAATCTGAGTCAGAGCTATGCTGAAATAAATGAGGATGTGGAGACCCATGGAAATTCATTTCAACTTGGGTTTGATTACTGGAGATACTGAAAATATTTAGTAAAGAGATGATAATGAAGAAAGTCTGTTTTATTGCATCGAACTGTAAAAATCGAAAAGAAATATGAATGGGGGAGATACTTAAAAGGGGTATATAGGTTAGCGGAGGTGGTGATGACAAAGTTTCCTGAGGGAATTACAGTGGCATAACAACACATAGTAAAGGATGGAGGATATATAACAGTGTTTAATTAGGAATAAAAAACAGAGAAATTGGTAGAATGGAAACAACATGGGGTTTGATTAGTAACCAGATTTCGTAGATGAATATGGTGTTTGAACTTTAGGAAAAAAGAAAAAAGCCGATTATTGCATATAACATAAAAAGTGAGGAGATAAGAGGGTGATGATGTTTCTAAATGCTAAAGGTTAATTGATGATACGCCTCAGAATATCATGTATAGAAAAGATGAGACGGACTAAAATCCAATAAATCTAAATTGACGTTTCTGTTACAGAAGTCACAGCGTACTTTTAGTTAGACTTTCAAAATCCTTCTTCTGAATAAGACTAGCATCACGAACATCATCTTTTCATTTAAGTGTCATCTGTACAAAAAATTTTACCATATTAGAATTTGGCCAAATAAATCTTCAAATAGATAAAGGTCATCTATAGTTTGGACTTCCCTATTTTTATTTATTGTTATCTCTTCCATTTTAATAGGAACAAGTTTTTTTCCAACAATTCTTTGTTATTCTTATGAATCGTATAATTGGATTTAAAATTCTTGTATATCAAACTTCGATCTTTTTTACAGGTGGTAAACTAATATTCCTTTCCCGTCTTTATCTTTTATAGATAAGGAAGCAAAGCAAATGGACAAAATAATTGGTAGAAAGAGTAAGACACAAACAATTTGTCCAAGATATAGCGAGAGAGAGAGAGAGAGAGAGAGAGAGAGAGAGAGAGAGAGAGAGAGAGAGAGAGAGAGAGAGAGAGAGAAAAAAAAATTTTTTTTTGAATAAAGTAGAACAGACAAATAAGAAATAGTGCCTAAAAAAATTTAATATTCCATAAAATCAAAACTTTAGAGGTAAATAATAATTATAGGAAACAGAGATTACTCAAGACCTTGAACAGTAACCATAAATTATGTGTCAAGAGAGAAAGACAATGAAAGGAAATTAGTTCTAATATTTTTACGCTTAACGCGTGAAGTGTTCTAAGTCCCTCGCCATAAATATAATTTATACAAAGCCTTTGCAATTGTTGCCTATTAGTTTTTGGAAGGTCTTTCATTAAAATGACAGCTGCTTTGTTCATATAAATAATTTTGTTTGAAAATTAATAAAGAAAAAATTATACAGAACAGTATTTAAATGGTAATGAACTTTGCTGTAAGGGAAATGAGAGCAAAGGGATCAAAGGAACCAGCAGCAATCAAATTATAGTTGTTTCCCCACGTACATTTTTTTTTTTTACATTTTATTTCTAATTTTCATTGTCATTTCTATGTGCTTAATTATACCCTCCATATTTACCTACTTTTTTTTATTGAAACTTAATTTTCGCTTAAAGTAAACAAAGAGGAATAAGGTGAAAGCACGATTTCCTAACCGTATTTACCGAATCTTGTTTCGCGTCGTAGATTTGAGAAAGCCAGCCTTCACTGTGACTTAGTGTGATTCCTCTGGTTTATTTAGCTTCGTGAGTGTTTATGTTTCTTACCTCCGTGTTTGTTTGTCATCAAGAGATCTTGCTTTTCTCCGGGATATTTCTCTTGTGTGAATTACATTCCAGCATCATCTGTTTTTGTTCCAAGCAACTGGAGTACGTTTCCTTTAGAGAGTGACTTCAATTTTATTCGTTAGTGCTATGATATTAAAAAAAAAATGTTACATGTAATATATATCAAGGTGGCGAGTGTGTGTGTGTGTGTGTGTGTGTGCATGTGTGTGTGTGGATGGCTGGGAGGGTGGGTGTGTGCGTATTTGAGAAATTATCAACATTTTCTGAAGCTCGTAAAATGCGACCTTGTGATATGACGATTTCGATTGTTGCATGAAATATTTATCCATTTTCTGGGAAGGAATAATCGTTGCAATAACTGGGATATTTATCAACAATAAGAAAGCACTATAAACTTTTCATGAAAAATATTGAACTTTGCCGATTCGCATCCGATTAAATGGACATCCCAGTGTTAAGTGTCCGAGTTTAGGTATAAGTTTAGGTTTGTTCACGAACAAACCTAATTAGTTTAAACAAAAATAACACTTGAAAAATGTTTTAAGTAGGGGAGGAAATTTATAATAATACTGAATTAAGCTAAATTTTGTTTTCTTGGAATCAATCATGATATGAAATTTTCCAAAAGGAAACTGAAAATTAACGTAAAGTGTGAAGAAAATCCTTTAATATCAAGATGTAGGAAATGCTTAATATTCTGGGTACAGAAAAAAAACTGGGATCTTTAAAAAAACTTGCCACTTTCATTTCACCTGCCTTTTATGGTTTTTCCCTCTATATATAAAAAATGGGAAGCAATAATAACAATGCAATTGTAAAATAAGATAAGAAATTCCATTGATTGTAAAAATTCACGACAGAGATGTCACATGATAATCTTAATTATGGAGTAATAAGAGACTCTAATAAAGCCGTTACGTATACGTCTTTCAACCACATATGCATGAATATCTGTACTACATGAACTGTGTTAAAAGTCAAAACACAAATAGAAAAAGAAAGAGATCGGTATCCGTCAGGAGAGCAGAGCTGTTGTGAACGACTGTGTGAGAGCTAAAAAGGCACAGAGGAGGGGAACAAAAATATTAGTAAAAAGAACGGAAAAAGCCTAAAAGACATATTGAACGCTAAAAACGTCGTAAATTGGAATCTAAGATCGGCAAACCTTCGTAAATCGTCCTATTCCGTTCATAACAGACAACGAATACACTGGAAGTATGAAATTCCTTTGGAAAGACTAGCTGTCTATATGTAAAAAACAATTTCGAGATTCAATAAAATACTGGGAATGATGCTGTAGAAAGACATCGATATTTGCACTTTACAGTAAACATAAGCAACAAAATGAAATTGTTAATTTGAGAGAATCGACGACGTAGAAAAATATATGATAAAAATCCCTCTTGTGTATGAAAATTTCAAGACGTTTTAATAATAATCACAAAACACACTTGTAATTATCGAAAATTGCCGTTGTCTTTTTCAGAGATGGGAGATAGTGCATCAAATGAACCAGGTGTTATCTATCTACAAGCCGGACAGACCGTGTTATACGATGTGATTTGTCTTCTCTGATGACTAAAAAAGCGACATATTAGACGATCTTCTATGGCAGTAATAGCAACTATTGAACTTAATATAAAATTTTGGCCGCACTGGGACCTATGAGATCATTCAGCGTTGAAACCGAAGCTGACAGTTAAAGAGCTGAAAGGTGTGGCAGGAGGCAAGAGTGGAAAGTAAGATAAAAAAGATAAATAAAAAGGTTGATTATAAGTTCTGAAATATCTCTGAGACAGGGGCATAAAAAAAAATTACTCAATCTTTAAAAAAACAGAAACCTTAAAAAAAAAAACTGTCCAAATGTAATTTTCCTTAAATTACAGCATGTTTAAAATCTCAACCAAGAAAAACACCAGGAAGAAGCTAGCCAGTAAAAAAAAATGTAAGATAACAAGTGATAAGGAGTAATAATGAATGAAGATGCTCTAAATTGCTGGAAAAGGAATTGACAATAATATTGATATAGAAGTCATGCCTTTCATCCAGAAGCCAAGGAGAACAAAACAGAGAAGGAATGAGAGAAAACCGGACAGAAAGACAAAAAGAAATGATGTGTCATCAACTTCGCTTATCCCATCACTGTATTACATTCCCAACCTTTGAGAACAAGAATGTGGCTGAAACAGTTCCTATCTTTATATGTCATTGTTAAACGAATTTGCCTGAATGCTGAGGCAGACATATTCGATCTTCTATCAAAAAACCTCCTTTTGGAAGAGATTAGGCCCTCCACGCAAAAGCAAACAAAAGGGTCTTCATTCATATTTCAGGCTCAGTCGATTGCAATAAACCATTCATTTACCTAGACCGGGTTGACGAGTACGTGACCATGCAAGATAAGAGACCGCCCGACACGGCTCATTCTACCATACCAGAAGTAGATAAAAGTTGCTGTTGCTGCCTTAGACAGTCTTCTAATACAATGCTTTTCATCATCAGAGAAGACAGCATACATCTCAAAACTCGGTCTGTCGGGCTTGTAGGTTGCAAATGATGACTTACTTTGTATCTATTCCCTTTTCAGACAACAGCAAAATAAATTTCCGGTAAGAATGTGCGAGTTTAGCGATTTCTTCTAAAGCGTAGTCAATTTCTGTAATTACTAAGGGGTTTTCAATAGTACATTTCTTCAAGTCATCCATTCTCGTTTGGTTAATGCTTACATTGTGGCGCTTTATCTACGGTATATTGCATATATCAATACCTTTTAACAGCATCATTTCCCAACTTCTTATTGAATCTCGAAATTGAGTTTTCTTTCGCACAGCTAGTCTTTACAAATGAATTTTCTATTTTCACTGTGTTCGTTGTCCATTCTGAATTATTATTTCTTTTTTTATGAAGCTTTTGTGAACTGTTCGTACCCATCTGTCCCTTTTAGGTTTCAATTTACAATTCATTTAGCTTTCAATGTGCGTTGTAGACTTCCCCATTTTTCCGCGGTTTTTACAAATATTTTTGTTCCCTACCACTGTGCGTTTTTCGCTCTTGCTCACTTGTTCACTCCAACTTTGGTCTCCTCATGGATATCTGCCTCTTCCCCTTTTCCACTGTTTTTTATCACTGTTTATTTAACATTTGCATTCATGAATACGGTGTTGAACGATTAAGGTAATGGCTTTATGTGTGTCTCTTATCATTCCACTTTGGTGGAAATTCCCACTGATGGGAATTTCTCATTTCAATTTAAATTTGTATGGTATTGTTTTACTTTCGTTTCTTACACATAAAGGCAAATCCTAAAGAGAAAAAAAATCCGCGAAAGAAATGTTGTAAACAAGTTGCTATCCTCAGAATTTAATTGTTTATTCTGTAAGTAGCTTCCTATGCATTTTATGTGTCTATTATTCAGTTTTCTTTTACCGATGTTACATTAGAATCCCAAAAGGCAGAATTTAGCTTTAATTGATTTTTATTTTTAATTTCTTCCGGTACTTATCACATTCTTCTATGCTATATTTCTTATCGTGGATGTTTGTCTGTGACAAGGATCACGCAGAGTTATGGGCGGATTTTTTTTTTTAAATTGGATAGTCTGTCATATGATAATAATCACATGAACAAGTTTCTGTAAATATTTTGTCTTCTTTATTTCAAAAATTTTTATACAACTATTTAAGATAGATAGTTTTGCATCTACATGACAAACATTACTCCATGTGACACTGTCACAATTGTGTACACTTAATGGTTTTCAATAATGTATATCCATTAGATGATGGAGTACTTGTATCATATTGTGATATTCTCCCGTCTGAGATAAATTGCACACGCTTTTAACGAATTTCAGCTAACGCAAATGCTGAAGGAACGACATTTATTTGAAAATTGGAAATCAGTTTTCTTTGCCATCTATTTTGTGGCAATTCCCCCAAGGTGAAACTGGCCATGTTTCAGGCTTAAAAATCTGTTGGTTACAACTGATATATCTATATCTGCCGTGTAGAGCTAAGTTCTATGCCATTGCCTGTAAGGAACAACACTTGCAGTATATACGTATGTATATACCCACAACCACATACACTTGCATTATATACCCAGGAAAAAAATCATCCCCCTATAATTTAGCCATTGAAGATAGGTACAATGGACAAACAAAATTTAAGTTTATAAGCAGTTATCTGAATACGCAAACATACGCAACCTAATTCCACCGAGCTAGAAAAGAAATTCTAATCTGATAAGCAAGCTCATGCTTGGTGGCCTGGTGTAAACATGAGCGGCAGTGAGTTATTTATTGTGCAATATAAAGTTTTAGGGAGATTCTTCCGGTCTTTACCGTTTGGGAGATTCATATAGTAAACCAGAAAATATAATACAGTCGGTGAATAGTCGGAGTATCATGGAAAAAGAAAAAAAAAATTATGCGGATTTAATGCAGCCTCTTATTTCATGGAGGAGAGTTAGCATAAAGCAATTTCAAATTATAGATAATTACGGCAATTTAGGAAAATTTATATTTTTTTTCATAGAATGCATACCATACTTTTTCCTCGGCGCATTTACCAAAATTGTACGCTCACAGACACTGATTAAAAACTTTTTATGGCTCTTCCCTCCCTTATACTCAATGAACTGTTTTCCAAGGACCTTTCTATCTTCAGGGGTCCATAAACCCTTTGTAATCTCTTTACTTCGGTGGCCCAAGAGGCAGTTTCCCTCAGTCTTTATTAGGGTTTCGTTCTCTTTAAAACACTGGAGAATAATTGCTAACAACAAAGGATATTTAGGACCCATTAACAAGGCAGTGAAACAAGAGGTAATGGGTCTGGAACAGCCACGCGTATTTCCAGACCTGGTATCTGATACGAGAATAGACCTATGCACTGGCGAAAAATATAGGAACATGAAAGAAAACAGTTGTTACAAAATTTTTCAAGACAAAGGGTGTTGCACAGACATAGTTACTCTCTCTCTCTCTCTCTCTCTCTCTCTCTCTCTCTTAATAATAGGTCCCACATTCCGTTCCAGAACTTTCCAGAACAGTTTTTTGGGTTTCTCCAACAAATATCTTTGTGCTTCGGGTATCCTTTCAACTTAATCATGTGCTTGTCGTTAATCGACTTTGGTGGGTCAAAGCGGAGCATTCTGTTAATTTTTTCAACTCTCGGTAGTGGGAGGAAAAACTTAATTTTGTACATGGAGTTACAAGGAGTTACAAGGACTTAGATGTCTCAAAGACTTGTTAGTCCATCTGAGGAGACATCGTGTGCTCACTCATCATATCAGCTTCGTCCAATTTACCCACATCTCTTAGCGTATCTGCGTCTTCCACTTACGCCAGGTATTGTGTAACTAATCAAGGCGTATAGAAAGGCAAGACAACTGCTAGATAAACATCATATGTTTATATTTACTGTCTCTAGTATCATTATCAGGTACATATATGCTACATGCATTATTCCATTTTGATGGAAAGTTTCTGTCCTATGAAGAGTTTGCCACTTAATGTCATTAGACAAAAAGATGATTCGCCTTTGTAGTGATTGCAGACTACAAAAAGTTCACTGGAAATGCGTTTGTACTACAAAGGATTAAGCTCAGATTTGGAAGTTGAGTCGTTAAAAGCTTTGGGAAATCTAGCTTACGGACTTTTACTCACGCAGTCGCCATAACGGGAGGGCTCTGGAAGTAATTAACTCTTTTTACTTTTGAAGGAATCCAAAGTTAGAATCGGTTGGAGCACGAGTAAGGGGATTGTGTGTTTCAGAGAGCCAACGGTAAATTCACTACGTTTATAGAATGATCCTGATGGATGTCACAGTAGTTGTTTACAAATATGTTCCATTTCAAACACAGAAATGAGGTGTGAGGCTCAAGGTTACAAGCTCTGAGTCTGCCACTTGTGGGAAATATCACTTATCTGAATCTCAGTCATAACCAACCCAGCTGAATTTTGCCTGTTGTATATAGAGCTTCATTACCATTGATTTATTATTATTATTATTATTATTATTATTATTATTATTATTATTATTATTATTATTATTATTATTATTATTATTATTATTATTCACAGTAAATAGCACGGTAAACAAGCCACCCCTACTATTTAATTTAAGATGATTCACTTTTCCATTCAACAATAGGATTTATATTTGAGTTTCTTTGAAAATCAAATAATTCTCGGGTTAGACTAAGATCCTGAGGGATATAATTGGTATCACTTTGGTGTGTCTTATGTTTTGGTATTGCTGTATATGTTAATATTTCAGTAAATCCTAAAAAAAAAAAAAAAAAACTCATAATATACTTCCAAGTGCAAAATTCTGTATCAGTATTATGAACTATATTCTAAACCTGATATTTTACCATTGAAAGAATTTTTCATTTTATATTCACCAAAAATAATCAAATACAAAACTTTCCCAAATATAAAGTCAGTCCATGGTAACCTTGGTCAGAAAACTGCAAGATTTTGCAACCCCAAAATATTATTTAGAAAAAAGGCTGCACAGCCAAAACAACAACGGAAATAATAATTCATCAGCATTGCATCCTGCTTTCCTTCCGCTGTGGAAGCATTGTCGCTTTTTTTATTTATTTATTTATTTTTTTTTAATTCCGAGACTGGAGGAGGGAGGAACGCTGGCTGAGCACAGCATCATTTCACGGAAGACTTCGCCAATTAATAAGGGATGCCGGCAATTCGCGGCAGAAGCATAGCAGTAGTGGTCGAGGATCGATACACGGCGGAATATGCATCGTCTTTTGAGAAAGGAATTTTAACATTCTCAAGAATATTTGTAAGGTTCATGCTGTTCTGGTCTTGGTTTGAAGGAGTTTCTGATGGCTAATCTGGTTTATTTGGATTCAGTGTCAATTCTGTGGGAAGGAGGAAGGGGCGGGTGGGGATTTTAAGCTGTGTTAGTTCTTTTTCTGCATTTAGACTAAAGTTTTGTTTCCAAATGTGCATATAAAGGTACATAGCAAGGGACGTTTGCACGATGCTCCTCCCACTCAAAGAGCTTAATGTCGCAAGACGTCTGTGTTGTTCACCGCTTTCCTATGAATATTGCTGTAAGCGCAGTAAATTTCTTGTATATTCCCTGCCTACTTGCATTTTGAATTGTATTTCCGTTTCTGAATAATCATTACATTTCATCTGTTTGTAATTGTAATTAAAAAGGTTAAAAGACTATCTTACTTCGAATTTGTATGGCTGTTACACGCTTTTAACATAATTATGTTTTGTGAGTAAAGGCTGCCTCAGAAAGTCATTTGTATTGAATTCATATTTTCGGTTTGAGGCGTATCACCATTTTTGCATGAGAACTATGATACATCCATGTCCCATGAATTTTCGGAACTTCTCATTCCCCTGTCTGTAAGAAACTGAGGATAGTGTATCGAGGAACAAATTTGGTATAGGAAAATGGAGAGAATTTCAAAATCCATTAATACGCATTCTCTGCAAGTCATGTGAAATCGTCACATTCCGAAACTATTACCCGCTGTTTCGTAAAGACCTCTGGAGTCATTCTATAAAGTATAACGATTAAGGAATTAGATTCCAGAATTAGGTCCGCACTCGATCTCATTCTCTCTATATTTATCGCTCTATTTCACCCCGATAGTCTCATATGGCTTAGAATATGAGCCTCGATGCCATTAATGCTGACATACTTACCTCGTTCATCGATAGAAAATGAAATCTGAAATTGGTAAGTGATCATCAAAGCTTATGGATAAATGCTACGAGAAAGGATATGTTTTCAACTATGATAATTCAATTGCAAACCATATTTATAATGGAAAGGCTAAGCGAAAGAGAAGACAAAATTGTGAGGCGCTTATTTTGTGTTATTATTTGATCTTATAATTTCTGATCGTATTGGTGACGTACTTCGTTTGATTTCTGTTAACCTAAAATCTCTCTGTTTCCCTATCTCATACTGATAGACCTGTGGCACACCCCGAACAAGATGTAAGGTCTGTGGTAAGGTCTCTCTCTCTCTCTCTCTCTCTCTCTCTCTCTCTCTAGAAGAAGAAGAAGAAGAAGAAAAAGAAATAAAAATATTTAATTCCTGCTTTGATCCCTTATTTTTGTTAAATATTAATGGGACATAGTTGGAGATGCTGATACAAGTGACCAACCGCGCATATGGGATAAGCGAAGTCAGATTTGTCAAATTAACGTAAAACCTTTCATTACACCCGTATTTCAGAAATAACGTATTCTATCTTTCAAAACGTCGCTGTGAAATATTATATATTTTTTTAAACGTTTCTCATTTGTAAATTTATGAGATGACTTAAAGAGAGATTAACCTGATTACTGTGGAAATCGCTAACGGCAGTCTATTGACTTCAAATAGAATAGAATAATAATGTGTATATGTATCAGCGTGGCAAAATATCTTTAGTACTATTGAAACTAAAGGACGGAGAGAGAGAAGGGGAGCCCTCACATTAACTTTACAGTATATTTACTTGGTTATTTACCTAAAAAATGCATGAGTCATTACAACTACTTTTCGTGAATATTTCATGTTTTTTTTTTTTTTTTTTTTTTTTTATTAAAAGACATCCAAATACCTTCCTGCGTCGTAAATTAAAATTTTACAAGCTGATGGGGAATTTCTAAGCACAAACAAAAAAAACTGAAGAACAAAATATTATTTGAATTACGGTAATCTTTAAGGTGACATTTATAATGAATGCAAACCTTTATCTCCATTCACGGTGTATAACGCGTCCATGTATATGTATATGAATGTATATATATATATATAATATATATATATATATATATATATATATATATATATATATATATATATATATATATATATATATATATAAGGAGCCCATAAAAAACACCAAAATATAGCAAGTAAGTACTATATATCAGATAGAATTATACTGTAAAATAACATTTTGCCAGTCATATATATATATATATATATATATATATATATATATATATATATATATATATATATATATATATATATATATATATATATATATATATATAATGATTGTGTGTATGTATACATACACACATGTACGTATATATGCATATGTTTAAGTGTACCAGTGAAAAATGTTTTACCCATTTAATTTCGGTGCTCGTTTAATATTGATATTCTCATTAAGTTAGTGAATAAATTGTTTAGCATTGAATCTTCTAGAGAATATAGAGAGTATACGTATGTCCTCATAATTCTCTCAGTCAAACTAACCACATGTTCTTTGCTTATACTTCTCTCTATTAAAATTGGTGCTCTCCATTGTGAGTAGGATGGAAAGGGATTACATTTTCGCGAGATTATATTGGTGTTGGTTTCATCCTTTTAGAACAGAGATTTTATATTTTTTCTAGCTCAATTTTATATCTGAGACTTTCGCCCTTTTATTTTAGTCTAATTAATTCATAATTTTATTTGGTGACATTCGGAGCACATATGAACTCTCTGATACCCTGACGACGACGTGGGAAATTTCCAATTATTTAAGTTATGAAATATGTTGAATAAGAAAATGTAATCTTATAAGGGTGGTAGACATTTTCGGTAAATGGTATCCCATACGGCTGGTACTCTATAATGGTATAAGTTATCATTTTATAGAGAAGTGGATACGTGATGGGCCATATCAATTTATACAAACGTGGTAACCCCCTTGTCCATTCTTTTTAAATACAGACTGTTGCTTATTCCCTGGTAAGAAACAAACTTGACTGATTTTACTATTCAAAAGATTTTTTCTTCCACGAAATTTCTGAAGATTTTGCGAGACGATTCGTTGGTAAAGGGTTAACTTATTCTTCTTCCACTGTCCTGCTTTACAATCAAATCATGCAATTCACGTTGGCATGGAATTTACTTGTGATAAGGCACGTTCTGTAAAATTAGCACGTAAACCTTACAAAGCATTTTTATCTGTCTTAAGGCTGTCAGATAAAATATACTTGTGTCATTGCTTTGAGTTTGATTTTTGTCAGCTTTTATGGACGGAATAAATCCCTATCGGTTAAACTTGAGAAAAAATATAGATGGACATTAAAGTACATATTAATCTGTGTTTTTTTTTTTGCAGGTGGAAAGTGTTCCGTAAACAGGATAGCATATGCAAATGAACTTTTGTTACGTATACTTCCCCTTATTAATTAAAATATTTGCTGATATTAGGAATTTCTTATGAGTGTGGTTTTCAATGAAATTTAATCATTTTGTTTTAAACTGGAAAATTTAACACTTCATCTTAATTCGGTCAATGTTCCAATCAAATATTTCATAAAGTTATGGGAAATTGCGAACAAATTTTCTCTGGTTAATTAAGCGGCTCTGAAATTTAGAATTTAGGGAGGGAGCGGAAAATACTTCACATATTGTTTTTGCCTTTCCGTCACTGGACGAGACCGAAAAGCGATTGTCAATATCGCTTTACTCACTTTCTCTGATCAACACCAGATTCCCGCCCCCCCACCCCCTTTTTGTTTTTACTAGACTTTACTATAACCCCTCTCTTAATAAACGGTTAGTGTTTTCTTTGTTCACTTTTAATATCAGGCATTATAAATCCCCATCTAGCCTCCAATATATACTGAGATTCGCGAGGCAATAAGGCTTGATATTGAATAAAGTTTGGGCAAATTATTTGAAGACTATCTGCTCACACACTCAAGTTGCTACTGATTCTTCAGCCCTTTGTCTGAGGTGTAAGTTACTGTCACGGCTTTTAATTGCCAAAGACATCTGCCGCTAACCAGTGAGAACTGTTGTTTCGTTAGTTGTAAATTGGCAAGTCTACATTTTTCAGCAGTTTTCATACATAGGATTTTATCGCCTCATAACATTTGACCGATAGTACCTGTAAATACAGATTCAGGGAAGTAGGCCTATATTACAATTCCCCCTTGTTAAGTTCATTGGATGCTACTATATCATGGACGCAGAGACCAAACAATTCTCGAAGAGGCTATAGCATAAAGATTCTAACAATGGGGCTAGGGGATTTTCTGAAAACCTCCACCATGGGCGTGGGGAAGCATTCTAGGCGACGTAGAAGCACAACATACCGTTGTTAACATAACTGCAGTTTTTTTTTAATTGCTAACACGAATCGAGAACTGAAAAAAATTCCTTAATGAATGTAGTCACTTTAATACAGACAATTAGTTCATTTTATTATCGTGTAATGATCAAAATAGTCTTTTTCATGTATGCTTGTTTAAGCTTCATTGAGACGCAGAAGTTAAGCTACGTGTGTTATGTATATATATATATATATTATATATATTAATTATATATATATCTATATATATATATATAATATATATATTATAGGTATGTATATTATTATACATATTATATATATATATATATATATATGATATTATATATATATAAATATACATATATATATATTAATATATATATGTATGTATATATATATTAGAAATATATATATCCTATTATTATATATATATATATTATATTTATATATATTTATAATATATATTTATAATATATTTAAAATATATATAAATATCTGTACTTTCAATGACGTCATCTATCAACATAAGGCATAGCCTAAGACATCAGAACTGAAAATAATAATGACCGAACACGCCTCAGGGAAATTAATTGAATATGGCGTGAAGCTTTACAGAACGTAAAGGGTAAACAGGTATGTCGTCGTTGTTAATGAAAGTCCAGAATTTTCTTCACAAAAACGTAGCACGAAATTGCACGCTTCAGCTGCAATGGCTTTCATACTCTTGCTCTAATGAAAGCAGACGAAATAAACCTTCAAGTGCAGCCGTGTCATTTGCCATGAAGTGTGAAACATAAGTAATACTTAAGAAATGAGTATCTCTTTCAGATGTAACTACCACTTAGGAATTCCTCTGTTCTCATTATATCGGCAACAATTGCAGGAAACAGCCAGAAGCCAGAAAGTGCGCCATTTGGTCCTAAATGTCACTCAAATCATTCTTTCACTGGCCTTGACAGACGGACAGACAAACAGGCAGACAGGACAAATAAGAAAATCTAATATACCTGTTTTCCATTTTTTTTTTTTTATTTCGAATATTTGGCTCCATAAAATACAGTTCTCTGCGCGGACTCACAAACAGAAACACGTACAAATATATACAGAAAGGACCAAATAAACAGAAATTTACGCTAGCTTCAAATTGTGCTCGATTCTGAGATTTTTCCTTGAAATTGAAAGATAGAGTATATTCAATGACAGATAATAAAAAATCCATATTAGTATGGAAGAGGAAAATTGTTTTACTTGGTAATGGCATTTCTTCTTTAAAGTGTAATAGTACTAATACATTTCACTGTCAATTTCCTTTCTATAGAAGCAGTATTTTCAGTTAAACCATGGTTGAAGGAAATCATTTCCTTACATTTCTACACATATATAACTTTTGTCCTAACAACATCTACGGTGACAAAATCAGAAACACTTGACAATTAACTGGTATCATTTGATCTCTAATTTGGATAGCGAGTCGGTGCGTTGTAAGTAACTTGAACGGTGAAGCAGTCAATCTTTAATGTAACTCCATTCTTTCATGATTTATCTGAAAAAGTATAAAATTTCAAATGCAATGAACCGTTGTGATTAATTAAAGGAAGATTAGTCACAGTGAATAAGGACTACCGAACATGGAAAGATATTAGTTTATTATTCTTACCAAAGGAAAAAATCGGCAGACGGAGGCGACCAAGATTTATTCTAGCAGTTACCTCAACATTAATACCGGACTATTTTTTATTTGGCTTTTCTCAATTATTTTGAAAAGAGCGCGCATTAATAGATACACATACCCACACTTACATACATACATACACACATGTATTTGTATGTATATATATTATATAATATAATATATCAATATATATAATAAGATAAGATATTAGATATATTAATAAAATTATGATAAATATATATAGATATATATGATATATATACTTATATGATATATATATATATATATATATAATATATATATATATATATATATATATATATATATATATATATATTATATATATATATATATGTGTGTGTGTGTGTGTGTGTGTGTGTGTGTGTGTGTGTACAATGAATTTGTCCTTATTCTTATTATTTTTATACCTCACTGAAATTCTCGTAATGTAACAAACCTGGAACAGGTTTGTTACATTACGTCATGCTGCATGGTCCGCCATCTCTCTTAAGCGTTTTTGTTGCATTGTTATTCAAAGTACTCTCATCTTATGGAGATATTTTACTGGCTATTCAAACATTATTAAAGGGCCCTCTCATCGCGACCCTTCCTGTAGAAGAGATCCTTCATTATCTTGTCGTTAAAATGCAAGTTGCACGACTGTTTTTCATCTTTGCTCTATTGCAGCAGGACTTCTCTAGAGTCACTTGAATTTTCAAGCAGAATTTTATATTTTGTGTTTGGAATGTTGGTCATGACCAAAACCTATACATATCACCTCATTTTGAGATGGCTTTTGCTTGCATTATTAGTACTACACCCTGTGCTTCTCATCCCTAGCCTCAGAAAAGGCTTTATTAAAAATATTGCTAATGTTTAAAGATGATTTTTTCAGGAGATTTCCTGGTATTGGTTTTGTTAACTTACACAAAGCCTCCTATAGTATCCATTTCCTAAAAAAAATATTTTCGTACTTTTTAATGAGGTCTACTACTGTATTGTTCATAAGATGCTTGATAATACTACCAAAATAGCCGAAACATGTGTTCAATAATAAATCGTTTCTTCAGTGGGTAAGAGGAAAATATAACACACTAACACTTCATCTGCTGCGCTTCAACCATTTATCTGTCACACGCATTAAAAATCTACACGTCGGTCTTGGATTATTTTTTTTTTTGTAAAAGAGACTTTGATATTTAAATTATTATTTATTCGTGCAGAGACCAGTGACAAATGTACATCTGCATAAGACTTCTCTGAAAAGCTCCGTTTATGCTAATTGCTGCACGCATTCAGAAGACCGATTCACATGACGTGTTTCAGTTACAGTTAGCACAAATCGCGCGTGTGTATTTATATAATTGGCTTTACCTAATGTCTTGTTTTTACGCTAGATACTATGATAGTAACACCAAGCCGTATGAATGTGTACATTTGCAGGTTATTTCCTGTTTCCTTTTCCGTTTTCTTTCTTGTTTTTTGTATTTTTAGTGGAAAGTGGTGCTAATTACTTCAATATAGATTAATATTATCTAAGGGAATTTCTTTTTCTTTCCCTCTCGTTATTCGGAATTAAAAATGAA
>NC_087210.1:66361397-66371397 GCF_015104395.2 Macrobrachium nipponense
AGTTGGCCCGTCTTCAAAAAAAGTCACTTTTACAAATAAGTACCAAATTTATTCAACCTACGTAATGCAGAATACAGTCAAAATTTATGTGTATTCTGAATAAGCGTTATATTTATGAAATGCATAGATAAAAAGTTATTGCCAAAAAACCGTGTTACAGAAGCCCTGAATCTCATAGTAAACCCGATAGTTTTAATTTTTATAGAGTAAAAATGATCTAGCCGACGCCATGGCCAATGATTACGAGCCAAGAGTCGAAAAACATTCATTACGTAAGCAAGGTAAACACCGTTTTACTAAATGTTGCCCCGCCCATCCGCCAGACAGAAACTTCATTCACCTTGTTCCATCGTCTCTGAAACCCATAGCAGTCAAGAATGGCTAACAGGATTTGGAATTTTCCCCGTGGTTGCAAAACTGCATTTGTCCTATAACTTGTAACTTTATAAAGTCAAGAGAAAGCCCGTGGCCATACTTACTATAGCCTGAATAGGTAATTATTCAGTTTATAGTTTAAATCCAATGTTTATGGTCTGACTTGTATTTAGCGTAACATGATTATAATACTTGTAATGTCATTAAGGATTTTGAACATTTCCATTAACTATTCACTATGCCACCAAGAGAGAGAGAAAGAGAGAGATTGTATGTAATCAGCCTTTATGTAACTATTTTTGTTAAAATAAGATTTTTATCCAAAGTAAATACAAGCTTATATGTGCTAAAATCTCCAGCCGACCAACAGATCATCCGATATATTATTTTCTTCTTCTTTAGGCCGTACGACGTGTTGGATATAAAGACTTTATGAATGGCGGAACGATACATAGATGTGGGTGGGGTGCTAGCGTAGCAATACTACTGTAGTAATAGCAGTAATATACATGAATCAAACGTTTAGGCCAACTGCTGGGATCCTTGAGGATCATTTAACACTTCTTACAACTGCTCGAGAAACGAGTTTTTATAGCCAGAAGTTAAATTTTCTAATCCAACAATGCCCATGATAGACTTCAGTGTTATCCTGAATTATAACGAGGCCAAAGTGGGTGGAGCCTCGTGAAGTCATCATTCCGACGATAATTATTGGTGAAGGTTTAAAGTCAAAATACAGTACCGGCTATTTTTTTTCAGTAAATAGGTAGATAACCAATAAATAAAAATTGCTTGACATTGGATATAGCAGTTATCAAATCAAGCTTGTCTACTATGTTTTTGAAAATTACCAACTATCTATTCCCTACATCTTGTCAATCTGATTGTGACCTATAAAGTAGACTGTAATTTCTTAGGACACTTATTTTGGGAATTAGACTAATAATCGAAGTGTTTTTGTATTTATTAACATATTTTGTTGGTTTGTTCATTATGACAATTATCAGTGGAGAGGATTCAGAGTTCATAAAGGTGTACTGCTTTGCTTGTATTTAAATTTAAATTTGATGTTCATTGTTGCCAGAGGTCTAGCCTTCGTTACGTATAGCCAATCATCCATCGAGAAAGAGGGAAGAAATGCTGTCATAAGTTACGTAACGAGTGCGTTCGAAACTTTTTCTCTGAGTAAGTTGGCCCGTCTTCAAAAAAAGTCACTTTTACATTATAAGTACCAAGTTTATTCAACCTACGTAATGCAGAATACAGTCAAAATTTATGTGTAGATATAATGTGTATTTTGAATAAGCGTTATATTTATGAAATGCATAGATAAAAAGTTATTGCGAAAAAACCGTTTTACAGAGGCCCTGAATCTCATAGTAATAGTCGGTACCATTACTGACCATATTTGCAATGGCAGCTTTGAAAGAGCACTAGAATAATAAGAAATCGAAATCCCATTAACGTATATGATGCCGTCACTTAGATAAAGGCAGCGGGAAAAGCCATTTCTAAGTAGAAAATCTTTAAGACTAAAGAAACATGCTGAATTTGTCGTATTAAATATTGAGGGATTGGCGCTCTCTCAACATATAATAATGATGAGAGAGAGAGAGAGAGAGAGAGAGAGAGAGAGAGAGAGAGAGAGAGAGAGAGAGAGAGAGAGAGAGAGAGAGAGAGTAATTTTGAACATTTTTGCATCTTAAGGGAATTAAGGGGAAATAACGCGAGCTTGTTTTTCTAACTGAAATTGTTTCCATCTGAAAAATACAGGTTCCCCAAATTATAAATGAACATCAAATCAAGGTATTCACAAGCGGAAATAAACGGCTAAAATTACAATGATGTAAAAAAAAAAGATCATGGTAAGTGTCATGGTGCCGTGAAACCGAGACTTTAGATCAAGTTTCGAACGCGAAAAAGTATGTCAGATGACTTCTCTGAATAAGCTAAACTGCACTGATAACAATTCAAGATCTTATACAAACTGACTAGACCTGAAAGTGTTTGAGCGGTTGGATGTAACTGAAGGACAATGCATTTCATCACACGATATGTAAGTTAATACTAAAAGTATACTTCACGAATAGGAGCAGACTTAATAATATTGCCACCAGAGAAATACAAAGTCTAGAATGACTTTCACTGAGCACGACCCGGACCCTCCAAGGTCCTACTTTTTTATTTTTATTTTATTTTGTTTTCACCCTGAACCCTTGAAATTGCTCCACTTTATCTTCAGTTTCAGTTTAGAACAGTCCATTGACAAGGAAAGAGAGGAAGAAGCTCCAGAGATTCGCTGAAGATAGGGAAATCTCTCTCTCTCTCTCTCTCTCTCTCTCTCTCTCTCTCTCTCTCTCTCTCTCTCTCTCTCTCTCTCAAGCCACTTTCCTACTCAACCTACGTTCCTACCTATCTTCCTTATAAAAACATTAAAACTGCCAGCAGCTGGTGAAATAAAAGATTAGATAAAAAGTGATTCACACCCCCATAAAACTCACCAAATTATACTAATTATTTACCCTTTGCCACTTTAGAAACTAGAAAATCATTCTAACAGTTTCGCCTTTTTGGTTCCTTATAGAGGATTAACTTTGCTTCAGCATTCCAGAACTAAATACTTAATTGCTTCGGGATGTAGTCAGGACACTAACACAACTTCGGCTCCTATATACTGACACAAACAGCAGTTATTTCTCAGTTAATATGCTTCGCTAATACCTTTATTCTAAAGACTGGGTATGTAATCAATTCACTAATGTATCTCAAAATGTTTCGGTTTATTTTGAACATCAGGCCTTTGTTTCCGTTCACAGAGTTCAGTTAGAGCATTTACTAACGTAAATTCACATAGAAATGTGGAAATGTGATCGTTATTACTTTCATTCATAATCTAATTCATTCTTCATAAATTCACTGATGCCCCGCCCTACATTTTCCTCTCCATCTAAGCCTGCGAAGATGAGACCCTCTCAATGAACTTTAGTTGGTTCTGGATGTACTTTGTGGATGATAAATCCCAAAGAATACTTGTTACTATTCAATAGCAGAAATGCTAACGGGTCGCAATAACTTCCTGCCATCTTAGAAACTATCTCAAAATTTTTACAAATTCCTCCCTTTATTTTCTTCTGTCATTTCTGGACGGACATATATGATGATCCCAACACTACATACTGCTTCTAGAAAACCTACGAACCGTCCGAGACCCTTTTAACGGGCCTATGAAATAATATTGTATAAAATTTCGTTACAAAATTATACACCGGAAAGAATGGGCTTCGTCGAAATAATTTAATTCCAGAGTTGTCATGATTTCCTAAATACATCACAGCGTGGTCCTGCAATGTCTAGCTAACTGGCCCCTTAATTGCCAAATAAATGCTGGCATTTGAATGAAGCCATAATTATTTGAGCTTGTTTTACTGGAAAACATTGCACATACAAGCTTTGCTATGATCAATTAAACCTTTATACGGTAATGGGGCCTGTTCATCATTGCCTCATAACTGCTCTTTCTCTTATAATCTTTCTTTATCTCGTCATTAGTTTCTCGAATATTCTTACAATGAAGGCTGACTTAATAATTAAGCGGTAATGGTATGCGTGTAGAGTGAATAGCGAAGACAACAACGCTACCATACATTTAATAATGATAAAAGGCAAATGAATGGACTTTGACCTCTTCCTCCACGAACTCATTTTATGACATTAAAATAAAACCTAATATGTTCCAAATAGCAAAGATTACATTTTAATGTAGGGGAGCATAGCCCGTGATTACTATGGTCCAATACAGAAATAAAATGAACTACAAAGTAATGTCATTTGTAGTAGTCATATGATTTCAATTAAATATATATATATATATATATATATATATATATATATATATAGATATATATATATTATATATATATATTATATATAATATAATATATATATATAATATATATATATATATATATATATATATATATATATATATATATATATATATATACTTAATTGAAATCATATGACTACTACAAATGACATTACTTTGTAGTTCATTTTATTTCTGTAGAGGACCATAATAATCACGGGCTATGCTCCCCTACATTAAAATGTAATCTTTGCTATTTGGAACATATTAGGTTTTATTTTAACGTCATAAAATGAGTTCGTGGAGGAAGAGGTCAAAGTCCATTCATTTGCCTTTTATCATTACTAGAATGCACTTAGTTCACAAGGATAGAATGTAAACAAGTATTGAATTATGCAGTGATGGTATATCATCACATTCCGTATTCAAATCAAGCACTTCTTTTATCTTAGCTTCCTTAAATTATATAACACGTAATTCTCTTTCTCTTCTACTTTCTCGGAGGAAAAGTCAAAGATAAATTAACCATTAAGATTCCGTTGTCTAGCGAAGATAGAATCGACATTAGTGTCCTTGTCTTATCTTTTCTCCATTCAATGGTTGTGATCGATAATGTAAGTCATGATCCTTGAAATTAGTGACATATAGAATTATTATCTAGAGTGTGTACCAAAGGATGTGAGAGAGAGAGAGAGAGAGAGAGAGAGAAGAGAGGAGAGAGAGCGAGAGAGAAGAGAGAGAGAGAGAGAGAGCCTAATATCTACAGAATGAGTCAGTGCCCTCAAAGGAAACTTGAAAACTTCGTTGAACAAAACACTGAAAGGAATTAGGAACTGGCAGAAACATTTGGAATCTAACATATAACGAGTTAATGCGCATCTTCACTTTTGAAGAAACAAAGGCATTCAAAAGAATAATAGCGAAGTGGGCTGTTATTGAGAACCATATAAAGATAATTTCAAAAACATGTCACCCTAATATAATTTCGTTTCTTACAACGATGAATAGTGCTTCTTCCGTAATATATATATATATATATATATATATATATATATATATATATATATATATATATTATATATATATATATATATATATATTTTGATATATATATATATATATATTGATATTGAGATATATATATATATATATATATATATATATATATATATATATATATATATATACATATATAGTATGACCATACATAACCATACGTATAAAGGGAAATTGCTTATCCATTTAGTCCAACTGCATTTTGTATGATAGCTTCGGTTTCTTTGACTTTTTTTTTCAATATCAAGTAATCGGTGTATCTTTCGAAGAGTCACCACCTACTTAAATGTTCAATGTTCAGGAAGAAATTCATTCTTTCTTCTCTTAGGAGAAATATCCTCAAAAAGTCCGTTGTTATTACTGACAACTCAGGACAATTTATGGTCAACTTGCCAAATGTATGTTGTCATCTCAATTACTTTGGAATTATGCATCATGACGCCAGATCTTGGAATAATAACTGAATTAAGTTTTTTTTTTTCCTCATTGTTCCACTTTATGTGAAAGAAATGCAAGCTTTTGTTAACGTAATTGAAACCTGAGAGTTCAAATTTCAGCAAGTTTATTAATAATGATTCTTTAGGCAAGAGAATTTACAATTGATTTCTATCAAGATTATTTATAACATATATAGCGCAAGTAGTTACGGGAAACTTCATTGTGCCTTCTGTGTACTACGACCTTTGAATTTCCTGTGGCTTTGTAATTAGTGTCTCCAAACGCCAACTTAGTGAGAATTCCGGCTTTAATCTCATTTTAATGACCTGCTCATGAAGACTGGATTTTTTGCTTAAGGAAGCACTGACGCTGTGCATAGTTAGGATGCTGTATTCTAAATGTAACAAAAAAAGTTTAGAAATGAATTCGTTGGGTGAATGTATCCCAGACCATGATATTAGGTTGACAAAGGAGGCTCTTTTTAAGGTAAATCTTAGAAAAGGATATTTTTTATAATCTGGGCTATTCCCATAATTGCTCTATATACTTCCACCTTGCCATTTCTAAGTAAGCTCTCTTTGGGCTGGTCTTCAGTCTCAAACTCCCACCCCCCACACCCCCACGCCACTCTCTCTCTCTCTCTCTCTCTCTCTCTCTCTCTCTCTCTCTCTCTCTCTCTCTCTCTCTCAGCTTCCTAGTTGCTGCTGTACTTAAGTTATTTTTTCTTCTCCAACTTTGGTCAATCAAATGATCACGAAGTCTCTCATTTCTTTTTATAGCTTTATCCTATACGCGTCTTGTTGTACATCTGATTCAGTAAAAATATGGTGTTGATTTGCTCAAAAGTACGAGAGCACTATATCTACATTCTAAGGCACTTAAAAACATTTAATCTATTTCTCCAAATTTCAAAATATCGACATCCACACCAACATCTTCCATGCTTAAAGAAAAAATAAACACAAAGTGTATTGTAACTACCAGTAAATTAGTTCAACAGATGCATTCTTTCCCTTCTACTGAATGAATAAAATTCTTTTACGTTTACATTCTAATAGTCCCCACTTATTTCACCATAGATTTTGGTTAAATAATTAGTAACAGGTATGCGTAAAGATCTGTGCAATGCCATCTTTACTTCATACTATTTCTTTCCCGGTCTTATCTCGGTGGTTCTTGCTGTGGTAAACAAAACCCTCAGCAAATTCCTTGTTTTGTATTTTAGAGATATGATATTTTCTCGCAGTTGCCGTTGTTCTTTGGTAGTTGTTTTCGAGTTGGTACCGAAATGCTCACCCCCATGGGCTTCCCATCACAATTTCGTGATGTTGCTATGAGAGGGTTTTCAAAATACTTAAACTCCACTACGAATGGAACTCGACTTTACGAAATGCTCAAAAACCATTCATTCAGTGTAGAATATTCTACTGGTGCATTTATTCTGAAATTCTCTATGTCTAAGAAAGCTATTATCTAATTCTAATGCAGAGCCATCTTGCACATTCTTCAAGAATTCTATTAGTGTACTAATGCAAAAGTTGTAAGCTAGTTGTAAGTGTTATATCGTGATCAGTGGACTAAGATTCTTAGTTAAGAATTAGGTTGTTAACGCAATTCGAATACCTGCAGAACAAGATAGTTAAATAAGAAAATGAATCATTATAAAGAAAAACTTACATTGCACAGAAAAAAACAATCTTCTTCCTTCAGTATATAATGAGTGTCACGTGTACCCGTTGTAACATCGTAACCCACATAGATGAACTACAAACATTCATTCCATGTAACTCTGTTCTCGCGATTATACCATTGATCAGTAGAATCATCGTTTCCTATCAGACGGTTTAATTAATGGCTGCATCTAGCCACCTGCGGACAAATATCTCTCTCTCTCTCTCTCTCTCTCTCTCTCTCTCTCTCTCTCTCTCTCTCTCTCTCTCTCTCTCTCTCTCTCTCTCTCTCTCTCTCTCTCATCCCAGTTTATTCTAATGACCATCAACATTCTGTGGAGTATTCCGATTGATAAAACATGTACTGGTTGAATTACTCAGCTGTCAATAGTCCAAAGAAGAGAGTGGCACATTTTCGGAAGTTACTCTTCCTGAAATTGAACTAAAAGTTCTTAATTCATATTGAAAAAACGTTTATCTACAATGTGATTCGAGGCGTTTATTCAGATTTTACTTTGATTGGCTTTTTTTATTTCAAACTATTTGCATGGAAACTAATTGGATTCAGTTCCAAATGTTTTAATTAATGTTTTTTATCTTAGCTTACAGTTACTATGCTACGTATTCATTACTAAGGCAATTTGAGGAACTTTTGTGCGTGCCTATCTACGTTTTTTACATTATCAACTTATTCGTGCTTTTTTATCTATATTTTTCCAGTTATACTTGGTTACATCCCTGATTTTCGTCCTTTAAATTAAATGATTAAAACATGATTCCAATTTTTCCAGCAATTTTTACGGTCTCTTAAGACGACAGTTTCTGAATTGAAGAAGAAAATAATTTTATCAATTTTATATCTGTGAACCACACAAAGGGTCTTTTATGATTTATTTTATTAATGCAAAATTTCTCAGTAACAGAATAACACAAAAATTAGAAAGGGAAGTTTTGACTTCAAGTTGACTGTATGTTTCATCATTTCCATTGTTGAGCTCAGGCTTTGATATATGGGGATACTTTACTTTACTTTCAATTGTTCACCTTTTATGAGATTCTTTCTGTTTGAACCTTTAACGTTTGATACTACCGAAGCCGGTCGTGGCAGCGTACATAAACTCCAAAGAGGTGCAGAGATGAAACAGCTGCGGGTGTCCGGAAATTGATGCTCTGGGTCTATTTATTTAGGAACGTTGATTACTTCACATCTACGATTAGAAATCTATCCGAGCGAAAGAATCTCTTTACGCCAACGTTGCTGAAAATTCCCTTACCATTTTATTGGAAAGAGATGTTGGGATTTTTCTGTTCTCGTTCTTTATTTACTTGCTACACAAATTATAGTTATCATTTTCAGATGAGGTACCAAGTCAGCTTCTGACTGCAGAACACATGTTGAATGAGTCTCTTGTTGCCACGGAGTCTATCATTCTTTAATGGTTAATAAGAATGATAATGGACATAGAAGAGGTGAGGTTGTTTAATTTATGCAGTTAGAACGCGTCACTAGATGCATCTACTAACAAAAATTTGTTAGTAGATGCAAAAATAAGGTTGTTATGATATTTTACATTTTGAAAACTTTAAGTGCGTTCTTCTCGACTTTTTAATTTGTTGCAAATGTGCCTTCTTGCTGCATTGGCCTATATATATATATATATATATATATATATATATATATATATATATATATATATATATATATATATATTTATATATATATATATATATATATATATATATATATATATATATATATATATATATATTATATATAGATATATATATATATATATATATATATATATAATAAAAACTTCAGGGGGTACCATAATACATCAGTAGAAGGCCATAGTTTATTAAAAACGTTTCGCACACAATTCTCGGTGCATCATCAGTCGGCGAACAATAAAAGTAAATACATTATAAAAAGGAATTCACAAAATTACAAGGCAATTAAAAATTAATGGTTTAAAAAGAAAAGCAGAAGTTAAAAGTTAAAATTTTTTTAAAACACTGTAAAAAGAGAGAGAGAACTAAGACACCAACCATCCAAGGCTAAAGGCGAAGAAGGAATAGCAAAACCTGACGTCCCAAACAAAAAGTCAGCTATGCCAAATACAGAGGTGAAGCCGTGGTGTTACTGTTCAAAGAGGGAAGTAGCCTTTTAATAAGTAATGACTCCAGAGTAGTTAGATGATCTGGGTCCTTTGTATATCCAATAATAGAGAAATGCTGTTCCAAGACCTCTATTTTGCATATAGCAGCATGATTTTTAATGTTAGAAAACTCTGGTTGTTTAATTCTCTGGCCTGTACGAAAACTGAAACCCATGTGGCTGCAATATCTCACTTGCAATAGCCTACGAGTAGATCCGATGTAAGAGCCCGGACATCCAGGGCATGTGAATTTATATACAACATTAGATCTCATGAAGGACTGCAAGCGATCTTTACAGCTGAAAAAGAACCTATCCTGCATGGATTATTAGAAATAAGTTTTAACTGAAGACAGGGAATTTCTTGTTCAATGATCTGTGTTAGTCTACGTGAGAATTTTGTATCAAACACAAAAGGGATGGAAGCAAAGAACAGTT
>NC_087210.1:66378897-66398897 GCF_015104395.2 Macrobrachium nipponense
AATGCGTTCATTCATAACAACAGTATTTTGGTACCATAAGATTTTCGAATCTCAGTGACTGGAATGATATTTCTTAGAATTATCAAGGTACAAAGAATTTATTAATACTCGACTGGTTTTTTTTTAAATGTTCAGGTTTTACGGATTATTTCCAAATGGACCTAAAACAATATCACGCTATATACAGATTTTGCTTATGATTACAAAGCTTTAAAAACATTGACATAATACGTTTATTCTTAACAACAGCATTTGATATCATAATATTTTCGAATCTCAGTGACGGGAATGATAATTCTTAGAATTATGAAAGTACACAGTATTTATTAATACTCGACTGTTCAGGTCTCACGGATTATATCCAAATGGACCTAAAACAGCAATCAACTGAGGAACATTCTATTTAGAGAAGAAAATTCTGACCGTTTTGTCCTGTTAAAGTTACCCTAAGGATGCTTGCCAAGCTTATTACTAAGGCTGCCTTTATTTCGAAACATTACTTGCATAAGTGTTTTATCACACCACAATAGAAGGAGCTCATTAGTTCGCAGCTTGTAGCGTTTTCTATGAAAGAAAAGGGTTTTTATTCTTATAAAACAACCAATATGGAGGGCTCTGGTATCATTGAGGAAATATATTAGGAAACAAAGTAGGCCCGGGGTATTCGTGATTGCTTACATTTTCCAGAGTTTACAGTAAACACTGTTTTCTTGACAGAATCTGTTCCTCCACAGAACAGAAACAAGAAGTTTCCTCTCTCCAGCTCTATTGTCAAAATCTCAATTTTAAGAGTTTCTGAACTGGAAAATTTATACGAGTACCATTTGTATTACATTAAAAATCAAAATGTTGTAAAATGAAACTTTCCGTTCGCCAAATTTTTTTTTCTTCGTTCACGGTGACTAAGGATGCTTTTGAATTGCAATAAGTATTAGGATTTTATAGGTTGGATTGATAGCATGACCGAGGAACTGAAATCTCCCCAGTAGCCTATCCCTTTCTTTAGAAAGCTTTAATAGATGTTTTGTTCAAAGTAAGCGTTTTTTTATAGCAAACTAATATTTTTGTGTTATTTCCCATTTAACTGAACAACTGTTCGCTTCATTTAATGAGAATTCCTGTAAATAAATTCATGGTATGACAACCTCAGTTATAATTTTTCTTGTCTTTAAAGAGAGAGAGAGAGAGAGAGAGAGAGAGAGAGAGAGAGAGAGAGAGAGAGAGAGAGAGAGAGAGATGAATTAAAAGTTAATTTAATGAAGGTGTTTTTCTGCTTAATGTAATATTTCAGTTTGAAAATGAGAGAAAACGAAAATTGTATCCTGGGTTCCCCTGGAGGACTAGGAGAAGCATGTAAACAAGACCTTGGTACTTGAATAGGACTTCTTTTTTATCATATGAATTTTTATTAATTACCTTTTATCTAAATCTAAAGTTGTCACTCAGTTTAGCTTTTCAGTTTCCCTACCCTAATTCCAGACACACTTCATTGCATATCTCTTGTAATATGAATGTACCACTCACCTCCAAAATATAATCCGTTATCAGTTAATGCACTCCCTCTGCCAACCTCACGGCCATTCAAAAATTATTTGTAAAATCCCTTGAGCACAAGATAATGTTTTCCTTTCCCGCAATGGTTCTTTTAAATCCGTCTGTCTCTCTGCACTTTCTGTAAATGAGTATATTACTTCAGTATTCTTTAATACAGTCAGAGAAGGTAATGCTTAGGATTCTGCGTTCAGAATTTTCTTTGTACACATAATTGACAGTGATTAACCTACAAGCACCTAGGCTCTTGTTTAAAAAATGGTCGCGTGAAAAGTAGTAATTCTCTTTCTAATTTGCAAGGATAATCTTTTCTCATGTCAAAACTACACCATTTTTTACAAAATGAATTTGATATACCTGGTATAGTTATCATCATAACTATAATGGCTATCATTATAATTACTGTCATTCTTCATTATTATTATCATCATCATCCCCCTCTAGGTCTTTGTGAAATTATCATCATCAGGAGATATCGACTTCTTGGCCCATACATTTACAACCTTTATCAATGATGACAACCAGATATGATTTTAAGCTCTATGCGCTCTTCAGTTGCTTACTGTGAGATCCTTAATAGGTGTTATGGTAATGTTAGGCAATGTGTTTCCGATATTCGAATATCAGAATTGTTACGAAATGACCAGTTAGGAAGTCACTTTGTTTTGATAAGATCTGAATAGGTACCATCAGTTCCTTTTTTCCAGGTATAGTCTTATAACAGTAGTCAGGAATAAACGTGTCATTATCGTTGTACCTCAAAGAGGTTACGCACAAATAAGCGTCAAAGCCAGCATGCGGGATTCCTGCTAATAACACAGCCATGAAGTGTAAGTTTAGTTATTGGATTAAAATATTTATTAGCTGAAACAATTGGTAAGGTAAAAGATAAGAGAGAGAGAGAGAGAGAGAGAGAGAGAGAGATACTAGATGCGTGCTAATAACTCAGTCATGAATTGTTAGTTTAGTTATTGGGTTAAAACATTTCTTAGTTGAAACACTTGGTAAAGCAAAAAAATGAAAGAGAGAGAGAGAGAGAGAGAGAGAGAGAGAGAGAGAGAGAGAGAGAGAGAGAGAGTACGGTATTATCCCACAGACTCAGTGATTAGCTTTTAAGTAGACACTTCCTCCCAAAATTGCAATGGCCTTTACAAATTTCAATCCTAAACCTCCTCCAGTTAGGGAAGTCCCCAAGTAGTTGCTTCCGTTAAAGCGTTAAGAATGGACTTTTGTTCATTTGTAGCGCGTATGGATGTTGCTTGGAATATTATGCTTTGTTCAGTGTACACAGCCTTTGTTTTTGTAACATCAAGACCTATGTACCAATTAGTCATGTGCACAAACACATTTGCTATATACCTCCTCGTGAACGCATTTTGAAAATTTGACACATCATAAATACGGCAAACTAGCACGAACGCTGTTTAAAAATCAGAGCCGTAAAGAGAAAGAGAGAAGAAGAGGGAGAGGAGAGGGGTAGATGTCATTCTGGTACGACCATGAACAAAATATTAATAATTAAAGCCTTAAGCGACAGCATATGTTGTATGCACTGCGTAAGTGCAGCGTAGATAGACAAACAGACAGGAAGACAGACAATATTATGGTCCTTTCCAGTGTCGTTGATGCACGGCAAAAACACAAGTTTGAAAATGGGAACAGCGACTTCTCTATACTTCGGGGAAGGTCCCGGTAATATAAAAAAAAAAAAAAAAACAAGAGGTAGGAAAACGAATAGATGTTGAAGGCAAATAATTCTTGTTTAACTACAGATGAGAGGAGAAATCTCATGTTTTCCGAATAACATGGTTACTTCAATATCTGAAGGATTTCACAGAACTAATAGGCACTGAGTTACGTAAGGTCTTTTTTTTCTACAAAAGGAAATAAAAAGTTTGTAGGCCTAAGAAGTATAAACTCGTAAAACCGAGCCAAAATTCTTTTGCAAAGCTGCAACATTCATTCTAGTTTTCCCTATAAATGTCATCTTTTTATTTAAAAGCTGTAACACACAGTAAAACTTTACCATTTTAAAGTAAAAAATGATTGCTTCATTTCCCTTAACAAAAGGGTTATTAGAAACGGCTTAACGTTCATTTAAAATGTAGTTTATAAATAAGTTAAGTTTGTTGTCTTTTTTAGTTGGGCGTTCAAAAATATGATATAGTTTCTCGATGCCCCAAACACCCATTTTTTTATGATGTCAGGCGATCTAAAGTTAATGTTTCTAAAATAGATATGAGCATACCTCACGACACGAATATTTTTATTTATTTATTGAATATATTAATATGGAAGTCAATTTTGGGGGACGCTGCCATACATTATTATCCAGTTATGTTTCATGAAAAGCTTTATGAACTGAAAAAATTAGTCGATGGACTAAGTGATCTCGTATAGATTTAATATTGTGATGAATCACACCCCCCCCTCCCTCTCTCTCTCTCTCTCTCTCTCTCTCTCTCTCTCTCTCTCTCTCTCTCTCTCTCTCTCTTTAACTGCATTCACATGTGAAATTGTAGCTGTGCTTTTTCATTTATATATTCTGGCGCTAGTATGCCATAATGCTGTAAGATTCACAACCTTCTCTTATCTTCATCTATTCGTCCTGCAACCTCTCTCTCTCTCTCTCTCTTCTCTCTCTCTCTCTCTCTCTCTCTCTCTCACTATTGAATAGATCACTGTAGTTTCTGTGTATTGTCTGTCAATAACAGGAAACCGAAGCCTCGGGAGGCATCATCATTCATTATGAGGTGTTGCCTGAAACCTCGAACTATGTCAATTGTTGGAGATACACGATCAGAAATGGGCGAGAACTGTTATGTCCGAACATTCCCTTGTGTTTTAAGGGGAAATTCTAGAATTTTCAATTTGGATAAAATGGCGAATGCAAAAGGTCCCTGAACGTCATATAAAAACGCTTTATCTTTTAAATATTTCACGGGTATTTTCAAACTTAATGCTCAATGTTAATAACAGTATAGAAATGTATGGCTTGAAAAGGCTTGACCCTTATGAACTTCATAACATACGTCATATTTTCCGGTATTTGCTTATTGTCTGAGCTCGTCCAGTCTTGTTTAAAGCTATTGAAATGTTACTGATCTTGGCAACCGATCACACTGTTGTTTCTTAGACATTTCCTTCCCATTACAGGTTTCAAGAGTACGCAGCTAAGGGAATGTTTCGTTATCTTAACATTTGCTAGCTGCAGATAAAATTAGTAAGCTAACGTAAATGCTTAATTAAGTCTGGATCAGCAGCCTGTTTATTCCTGAGAGCTCACTTTAAAAATGGTAAACACTTCCTATGATAATACTGAGCGACAAAGGCATACGTACGCTTTACAGAGATAGAGTAATAATCCTCTAAAAAAATCATGCTGATCAAAGTTTACGACGATGGCACGAAAGAGAGGTAGCCATTTCCCAGGTCAATAGTTCAACATATTTTCAGGTAACATGCTTATCCATCCGCTATAAACTCTCCTCGTCTTTTTTTATTACTGGTATCCAATTTTATGGCACGATAACCCACTCGAGGATATGATTGAACTCCGTACATGAAAGAACATTTTCATCATGGCATCATCGTCGGATTTGCACATATTTTGCCCATATTTTCGGGTCCCCCCTAACCGGGGTACGGGCAAGTATCATTCTACGAATTAGTTGCACTTCAGTAATGAAGCCTCCAAATATGCTGCTTGCTATGCGGATTTGCTTTGATTTTATAGAAGTAAATATTATGTTTAGAGAAATAATACCGCTGTGATTTCGGAGCTGTAATCCGGTGATTCTCTCTCTCTCTCTCTCTCTCTCTCTCTCTCTCTCTCTCTCTCTCTCTCTCATTCACACACACACAAAGGTGTACATTCATATGCAGACTGGCAATACTACTTTTTTTAGCTATATCAGACATCCAAATTCTGATGCAAAAAATGGCGGTACTGAAAGTAATAAAAACAGGGCATTTTGTAATCAATAAAACTTTTAAATAAAATCAAACTCATATTTTATTGACATAAAGTATTAAGAAAAATTTCCATACAGGTTTGTGTATTCTGCAACATCACTACTTTGGCTCTCGTTAAAATATTAGAAGTATTGAAACTAATAAAGGGAGCGGCATTTCCTGATACAGAGTAACCTGAAGGAATATAAAATTCTAATTTGAAATAAAAAAAAAACTTTGATGGTTCTCTCAATAGGCAGTATTTTTATGTTTATTATTTTATGTATGGGAGACGCTGTCGTTACCTATATAGGATTGTATACCTCAAAAATTATCTCTTCCCCATCATGGTGATAATGCGTTCCAAAATTACCATTGTTTAAAGTTAGGAGATAATAAGATTAATCTGAGCAACAACAATTTACCATACAGTGATCATGAAGTTATGATAATGATGATGATAAATATTTGTACACTTATTAATTTAAAACCTAAGTTCACCATGAAAGCTGAGTAATCGACACTAGAGTTACCAATGTAGGGTTTAGGTTGTGGATAGGTACCCCCCATTTCGACCTCAGTAAGAGAGAAAACGACCTTCGTTGAATTCCTCAATTTGCCAACTAGGAATTTAGGTCATATTAAAACCGTAGATGTGGCAGACGCATTACCAGCTCATGATTGGCTGACATCAATGTTCCCGATATCGCAGGCTTACTGTGATAAAGATACAAACTATTTCCTCAGTAATAATTCTATGTTCATATATACGCACAAGGTACCCTTATAACCACCTTCTTTTTTGTTTATTTTCATATCGAACTTGGAGCGGACCTCTCTCTCTAGGTCCGTAACATTTTGTGGCGACCTTGCTTAGGCTATCAGCACTGTAACAGTTTGAAACAGGGACAATATAGAAAGAACCATAATGAGTGAGATGGTGAAAGAGTTTATTGAGTCGGGTAAGCTTCTGGGTCTAGAGGGGAATGATCTCCGAGAGTATGTTGAAAAGAAAGAAAGAGAGAAGTATGAGAGAGATGAAAGAGCGGCTGAGAGAGAGGAAAGAGCAGCTGAGAGAGAAATGCAGCAAAAAGAAAGAGAGAAAGGACGTCTGTATGAGTTGGAAATTGCTCGGTTAAGGCAAAGCAATCTTAACAGTCAGTCATGCCAGAACGAAAACGAAGCTGATAGGTTAGGTATGAGTGCAGTGTTGAAATTAGTACCAAAGTTTGATGAGGAAGTTACGACATATTTCATGTGTTTTGAGAAGGTAATGGAAAGAGTAGGTTCTCCTAAAGAAATGTGGACTTTATATTTACAGTCAGTCTTGAGTAGTAAGGCACTTACTGTGTATAGTTGCATGTCTAAGGAGGAATGTGATGATTATGATATTGTGAAAGAAAGTGTTCTTAGCGCGTACAGGTTAGTACCGGAGGCGTACTGTAAGAAATTTAGAAATTTGAGAAAGGATGAAAATATTACGTATGTAGAATACGGTAAGAAGTTAGAAAGGCTGTTTTTTGATTGGTTAACTTCTGCTAAAGTTGATGATTTTGATGGTTTGAAGAACTTAGTGTTAGAAAACTTCAAAGATAACGTATTCCCTGATATTAAGCTTTATATAGAAGATAGGCGAGAAGTATCTTTTGCAGGAGCAACTAGGTTAGCTGACGAATATAGTCTAACTCATAATTTGAGTGTTAGTAAGAAACAAAATGATCCTTCCTTTGGTAGAGTACAAAGCGGTAAAGGTTTCAGTCCTAGTAATAGTAATGCGAGTAAGAGTGACTATTCCTGTTGTACATGCGGAAAACCAGGTCATACGTCTAAGGTTTGTAAGAGTAAAGTGGCATCTAGTGGCTCAGAATTAACTTGTTTCCGATGTAATGGGAAAGGGAATTTAGCGAGAAATTGTGCAGTAGAAAGGAAGAAAGTTAAGAAACCAGTGTCTCTAGTTAACCTTTCGTCAAGTAGGAATGATGTGATGAAAGAAACAAGGAAATTTTTTGGTGAATTTCTGTCAGAAGGCGTACTTTCCTCGCTTGGAGGAGTATTTTTCAGGGAAGTAGTCTTGCTTCGAGACACAGGAGCTGCTGTCTCACTGATTAGGAGAGAGAGTGTGCCGAACAGGGCAGAAATCAATATGGAAGAAAAAGTCATGTTAGGTGGATTTCCTAACACTTGTGTTCTTTGTCCTTTGTTGAAGTTGAATTTAGAAAGTCAGGTAGTGTCAGGAGAAGTAAAACTTGCAGTTGTCGACAGTTTGCCCGTTGATGGCGTTGAAATTATTGTCGGTAATAACTTAGCTTTATCCAAGAATGTAAATCCTGTTGTGAGGGATATTCCAGTGCCTGAAATGGTAGTAACTAGGTCGGGTTTAGATACAGACATAGACTAAGGTCATAATTTGTTTGTGGATTCAAACGAGAGTGAGTTCGTGGATTCGAACGTGAGTGAGTTCGTGGATTCGAACGAGTGTGATAGAGGTGGCGAGGTTGATCTTGACATGAGCGTGGCTGAGAAACCTGACTCTATTGTTGACCGTGATAGCCAAACAGAAGGTGTAGCTGTCAAGGGTAACGTAGTAAATGTACCGGTATCTAGTACTATTTACGGTGATGAATTAGGCGCCAACCTTTTGGATAAGGATGAGCTAGTCAAGTTGCAGAGAGAGGATGAGACACTGACCCGAATTCTTGAATATGAGTTGAATTATGATCTCGATGATGTTTGTAAGGAAACTTTTTTTTTTAACGGATGAAGTTTTGGGTCGTTATGTTCGTCCTAAGTCAGGTAGTAAAGGGGAAAAAACCAAACAATTAGTAGTTCCTAGGAAGCTTCTTGAACTAGTTTTGAAGTTAGCACAGGATGAGCAATGACATTTAGGAGTAAATAAAACTTTCAGGTGTATTAGTAGGGCGTACTTTTGGCCTAAAATGAAAAGTGACATAAAGAGGTATCTTTTAAGCTGTCATGAATGCCAAATTGCCTGGAAACCGAATCAAGTAATTCCCAGAGTTCTGTTGTGTAATATTCCTTCGGTAGGCAAACCTTTTGAGAATGTAGGTATCGATATGGTCGGACCTTTGCCTAGAAGTGAGGGTAGAGAAGATTACATAACTAATCTTGAGTATTATAAAAACGATTTAAGAGATGCTTGGCAACTAGCGGAGGAGAACGGAAGTGCTTGGCAATTAGCGAAAGAAACAAATTTCTGTGTAAGAGATAAAGTTTTATTACTAGTCCAGAAAGAAGGTTCCGCTTTACCTTATAAGTTCGGAGGTCCTTTTTCAGTGTTAGAGGAGAGGGGAAATATACATTATAGAATTAATATGGGGAAGAGTAGAGCAAATTCAATGAATGCAAATTTGCTTCAGAATTATAAAGAACGCCCCGTGCCATGGCCACCGCCAGTTTTCTATGTGACAGTGTTACTGAGTTCAGAAAATGGAAAAAATAAGAGGAAAGGATAATGTGATAGCTAATAGCCTCTCTAGATTTTCCAGAATTAGTAGCCTAATGAGCGTTTTATATTTTGGCACGAGTGGTTGAGTGAATGGAGAAGTATTAAAGCTTTATGCAGAATTGTTCCCCTGCTGTTTAATTCTTGTTTCTCTTTAGAAAAAAAATAAAATCTGTTGATTTCATTTTTTTCTCTTCTTTTTTGGGGGGAAGTGTCATGGTAAGCGCTTCATAGCAAAGAATTACGAGATAAAGGAAAGGAAAATGCATTTTCGAGAAGTTCTGCAGCACGGAGGCTTTCGTGCGTGTGTTGGAGGCGCCTGTTCTCATGATGGTTCTAGAATCGGCAGGAGTGTTGTGGAACTTGACAGGCGCCGACGTGACGTGAGGAACGCTGCGATTTCTGATGTAATACTTCGTCCAGATCCTTCTAAGAAGTTCCGATAATCTCGGGAGCCTGTGACGTTCGCTGGTAGCCCCGCCCCCAGATTGCCTTATAAATACGACTGACGAAGTGGGAGGGAGCAGATCATCAGTAAGAGCCACAGACCAGATTATCAGTGAGAGATCAGCAGCAGAGATCATCATGGAGAGATAAGAGAAGAAGGAACCGACGAAGGATCAGAGAGGAAAAGTCGCTCGAGAGTTGGGTCGAATTCTGGTCAAATCGTCGTCAGGAGTGGACGACCGAGTTATTTCGACGTTGAGCAAGACTTCAGAGAAGAAACGTTCTGCAAGAGGTTTTGAGAAGTTCCTGCCCTTCGAGTATCAAGAATAGACATTATTTTCTGCAATACGGAGTCAAGAAGTCATCTGCAATTACAGTTCTCCTTTTGTGAAGCCATCGCTTCGAGTCGCAAAACTGGCCGGCAAGTACTTTCATTACCTCACCGTTTCCCCAGTTCACGCATTGTAAGATTTTGCCTTTTTTTATGTGAATAGAAGATACCATTCTGCATTTATCTTTGTTAGTAAGCTTGTAAATAAACCTTTGTTGTGTTAGTGTTTCTTTCTATATTCGTATCCCCAGTTTCAACTGTTGGTGTTGAATTCTTTTGTTTATCATAATATCGAAACTTGGAGCGGATCTCTCTCGGTCCATAACATTTGGTAAGATTTTATCGAGGAAAACCAATTAGACAAGGCCCTGAAATGCACTGTTGAGTAGAATACAGTGTTTCCCAAGTAAATACTTACCTCATAAGAAGATGACCATAAAAAGGAAAAGAAAAGTCGGCTAATGTATAATGAATGTAACAGGATTTCTCTCGTCTACTGATAGTGAATAATGAATAATGTGTGATATTTCGAATGGAAAAATGGAAGACGTGAAGTAGTTGTCTTTTTCCATTTGTTTGAGATGTATTCGATCTAATCTTGTCGCCGTTGGAACCTTGGTCTTCACCTTCCCTTTAAAGTCGAAGGTCAGCATTTGCAAGGCTTGTTTACGCCCCTTCCGGTCAAAATTTCAAAACTCCGTTTTTACTGATAGTGTAAAGAGGCTTTAACTCGTGATGTATTTAAAGTCTTCACTTGCCTTTGAAGGGTAGATCACAAGTACATACTGAGCCTCATTTATGGACAGCTCAGTATAAGTGAAAACTCGTCTTGTAAATGAGTGCGCTTTCCTTTTGAAGTCCCAAATGCAACAGGATGGGAAGCAATTCATAAAAATCACTGTGGTGGAAAAGTGACGCTGTGGCAGCTTTGGGTCCAAGCGACAATACTGATGTTTACTGTTGAACCACAATGGCTCTAATCAATAGGCGTAATAAAGAACGATGACTGTGTGGATGTAACCATGATCGCCACGAGGAAAAATGCTTTGTTCATAATTAGTTTTTTCTTTAAAGCGGTATCGTACTCGGAAGTTCTCTTTGAATCCTAAATGAAAAAAGAAGAGCGTCAATGCAAGATTAATTGACGTGAGAGCAAAAAAAAATAACCTTTCAGCCTGGCCGTAAAAAACTCAAATACCTGAGGGGGTTGAAGGTCAGCCGAGTGATACCTTGTCATTATTTACCGTTCACTGCAGCGCATCTGCAAATGTACAGGAAAAGGTTCTACTGTTCCTCTTGTATATTGCGGACCTGCAATAAAAAAAGAATAATAATCCACTCTTGGTATTTCAAAAGCAACAGATGTGAAACTAACGGTTACGCAGGGGTTAAACAAGCGACAATTTGTTCCTTTTTCTTTTAAGGGAACAAATTTTCTTGCGTAACAAACGCCCAAATGATATTCATATTCCCTTCCAGGGAATCGTGAGACAACCATCCTCTTTTGACAAAAAGTTTCCAAGGAATTCTTTTCCTCATTACGTTAAGCATTCAGCGTTAGCGTCACTGTCGCAGTCACCATTATAAAGTTCTTAATACTCTGGGTTTCAGCAGCGGTCGAGATCGTATTTCGTAATTTTCTCGGTCTCCTCCTTTTGTGTATTTAAAAAGGTTGCATGCTTATTCTTTGAAACTCCTTCGTATTCCTACTTTCTGGGTGTATACACAATTTCTTCAATATATTCAGTTGGAATATTAAAATCTTGCTTCTTGACTGCTGGCAACTGAAATGAATATGATGATACAAATGATAAAACTGATGTTGCACTGATTCATTCCCCACTACTGCAAGATATAATGACGTCCAGCTTCGTCAGATATGTGTAACCTATATTTTTCTAGTTATTTATGAAAACGATTGCCGGCAATTTTAAAATCTTTATTTACAAGTCGATCTCGTATTATGCTGCAAGTCTGTATTGCAATTTGCATTAGCCACACGATTCTCGAGAATACTAAATATTGACCAGGCCATGATGTTGTCTTCAAATTTGAGCTTTCTTTATAGTAACCATTAAAAAACGTATTATCGAAGTCTGATTAAAAGTTAAGACTATTCCGAAGGCGTTCATATCCTATAAGATGTGTTATTAATGTTGCTTTTACTGGATCTTTCATATTACAACTGGATGCTTTCTCTTATCCAGATAGCAACTCAATACTGATACATTTAAGAATTTTGCCAGCAAACTTAGTTGTCGTTATTCCGAACGATGAAAGAGAAGAAACGAGCATTTTGCTATCATTTTACATGCTACCTTCCACTACCTTTGTCTCGATAGAGTGTTTATACTATTGCCTTTAATGCAGCGTTCACTTAATGGGGTAATGTAGGTATTACTAAAGGGTGTTAACAACTTCCCTTGGGCCTTAAGCATTATCCACTATTTTTGCCTTTTACTTTACCTCTAGTCCCGATTAATTTCTCCAGTCTTGCTGTCCAATCACTCTAAAATTACTTCTTGCTTTTCTCCCAAATCCACCTTGTACTGGATATCTTTATGTTGCTGTCCAACCACTCAAGCTCCCTCTTTTCTGTCATAAGCACCAGAATATCCTAAAGCGCCACGGCGCTTGGTTTGATCGCTTAAATTTCATAAATCTGTTATGCAGTGTACTTTTCAAGTCACTGCCTGGTATCTATATTCGATTCGCTTATCATCAGCATCACTTATGCTATGATGCTGTGCTCTTGAACGTCCTGTTGCAAGTGCCATATGCTCTTTTCTACTTTAAAACTGTGAACCGGTTTCCATCAGAGGCACGAGTCAATTTAACCATAAATTTTCGATAATATCATATCCAAAATTACTGTCGTATTATGTGGGTGGGTTTCTTTTTTATGGGGCGACTATAACGTCACGTGAAATATGACAAGCGAGTTATGGACCTGCTGTCCAGACCCCTCTCTCTCTCTCTCTCTCTCTCTCTCTCTCTCTCTCTCTCTCTCTCTCTCTCTCTCTCTCTCTCTCTCTCAGCCTGTCTTTCATATGAGCAGTAGTAGCTATGACATAAATAATAAATATCAGCATCAGAATTACAGAAACAGCAACGGCAAATATAACAATGTTGACGATGGAATTGATAAAAAACTATTACCGTTATAAAAAAAGTATTGAGTACCATTGTTATCATTGTTAAAGATACTGCTTATAAATTCTGCAAGAAAGCTACAGAGAGAATATGCTACGCAAACTCCAAGCTCTAATATAACTGTAACCCAGCCTAAGTTCAGCCACTAACAAGCGCATCGTGACCATAGCAATTTGTATGGCAGCTGCTGTTCTAGCCCATGTTAATATTGATATTTTGGACCACGATGCCTGACGATGAGAGAGAAATAAACAGTAGAGGGGCACTTCACAGAAAATTAACAAGAGGTGACCTGGAAGGGAAAGGAAGCTCAACTCTAAACAAAGAGAATTAAAAAAAAAATCATAGAATAAAACTGAATAAATGTGATGAAATAAACATCTGATAGCCAAGTGTAGATTAGATCACAGTGATGAAGGAATCAGATAAAAAAGAAAGTAAATTTGCAAAAGAAGAATTACATCAGAATGAAAAGAATGTTACAACAAATCACTACCACCTTGAAATGCGAAAAAGTAATCTTCACGATTATTTTACTCAGTGAGCAGGCTATTTGCACCAAACAAAAAGTCACCTGCATCCTGAAAAGCCATTTGTATTTGAGAAACGAAACGTAATTTATTGAAGAGTCAGGCATAATAGTCAGGTATGTCATTAGTGAGATCTCATCTCTTCGTTGTGCCGATTTTTTTCTGTTATGTTCCGTAGTAAAAAGAAATATAACAAAAACATGAAATTCCTGGAATTCTCATTTATATAACCTTTCGATCGATTTACAATTCCAGTCTATCAGTGTTCCAGGAATTTAAAACATTTCTATGAATAGTTTCCTTTTTCAGCGTAACTGTCTTTTTACTACCACTATTACTACTACTAGTACTGTTACTATTACTACTAATAATGATAATATTAATAATAATAATGCTAATAATGATATCATGATTAAGAATGAAGGTAATGATTAAGGTAATTACATCAGTAGCTACAATGACCTAAGTTGCATTTTCAGTAAAATAACTAAATCAATTATTGTTGTTATTAGTTCAATAGCAATGGAACTATACAGGAATAATAGCAATAATAATTACAATCATCACTCCCGGTAGTCTGCCGCTTTTGTTATGGTAGCCATGGCCTATTTCTTAATGCATGCCAATGACAATGGACGCTCAGCGGTAAATACGCTATCGAAACAGAAGCCTCTTTCTATCCCATTAATTTTGAAATATCAGGTTTGTTTTCTTTGTTAGCTAACGAAGAGCTTAGAAACAGATTTTTCTATAAGCTTGGGTTAATTAATTCAAGCATTATACGGGAGTATTTAAGAGATGAACAGTGAATGAAGATTCATTAACCAGCGAGAGAGAGAAAGAAATCGCGGTAAATCCGTTTAGCCTAATAAAAGAACTTCTTTCTGCATATTTACTGTTTGGTAAGTTGAGGCGTGCAAGCATTATCAAAAATAGACGTAATACAGCGTATGATACAATATATATATATAAATATATATATACTATATATATATATATATATATATATATATATATATATATTACATATATATATATATATATAATATATATATATATATATATATATATGTAATATATATATATATATATATATATATATGTATATATATATATATATATATATATATATATATATATATATATATATATATATATATATATATATATATATATATATATATATATATAATATTGAACAACATAGTTTCCAAAGGTAAATGGGATGCTGTTCTTTAATATTGACTTCAACTGGGACAAGGCACTGTCAATTCTGTTAGCCTGCGATGAGGAAGCGTCCTCTGGCACTTGTATATAAATGGCTTCTCTCCCAAAAGGATGACAGCTGCTCTTGCAACTTTTCATCCAGGGTGTAAAGTAGAGAGCGTTCAAAGCAAGTGGAATTTTCATTGGTCTAATTGTATGTGAGATACCATTTAAGAACCACTGGAATGTCTGCAAAAATGAAGCAAGTGGAGTGTCGCTAATTAGGTTGAGAGTGGAACGGTTTAAAGCTAGAGGATTATTCTCCTTTATATATATATATATATATATATATATATATATATATATATATATGATACATATATATATATATATATAGATATATATATATATATATATATATATATATATATATATATATATATATATATATATATATATATGTATATATATATATATATATATATATATATATATATATATATATGTATACATATATATAGTATATATATATATATATATATATATATATATATATATATATATATATATATATATATATATATTATATATATATATATATATATATATATATATATATATATATATTCCACTTGCTTTGAACGATCTCTACTTTACACCCTGGATGAAAAGTTGCAAGAGCAGCTGTCATCCTTTTGGGAGAGAAGCCATTTATATACAAGTGCCAGAGGACGCTTCCTCCTTGCAGGCTAACAGAATTGACAGTGCCTTGTCCCAGTTGAAGTCAATATTAAAGAACAGCATCCCATTTACATTTGGAAACTATGTTGTTCAATATTATATACTTGCAGGAAATAACATGCTACGTAGACATGGGTTTCATGTAGGTCATATCAAATAAGAAAATTACCACTGCGTATTAATATTCTGAGTAACAATTCCCTTTAGAGCAAATTCAAGATCAATATCACTGCAATTTCTGGCGTTACTAATAGTATTATCTCGTGTAGCCATTTTAACAACACAAGTGCTTGTTGCTCTTACCTTGTATAAGCCACCGAGATGGTTTATCACTTAATACGTTTTTTTTTTTTTTACATAAACATTCTTGCCTTTGATGTGATTAAATACTTAATAGAATTTCGCAAAGACAACTTAAATTAGGATACTTTCGTCGCTTTGCAATCTGGATGATACTTATCATCCATATTGCAAGGCGACGAAACATACGGACGCAGAAGCTAAGTTTGCCAGCACTAATATTTCTCTTAATTTACGTGGTGTCCAACACACCTAAAAAGATATAATCTCATATCTGGCAGAAGTGGCAGGCCCAATGGTCATCTCTTGCAAATAACACAAAGCACTTGTGTTGTTACAAGGGCTACACGTGATTATACTATGAGTAACACCAAAAATTACAATGATAATTATAATTATATCAGGACTCAGCTCTCACAGCAACTTGGTGATTATCAGGAGGAGGCTCGTCTTATTATTTCTTGTTAAAATGTTATGAGGAATTATTAATACATGTGATTGGCAAATTAGTTTAAAGTAGCATTACTATATCAGCTAAGCCTACTGAATCATAAGATGTTATAGAAATGGAACATTTTCACTTTTTTGTATACTGAAGATTGTACTGGTAATCATGAGGTGTCTGGTCGCTTACAGTGCAGGAATGTTTTGAAATAAGAAACTGGTGAACAAACCAATGGAAAATGAGCTTCTGGATTATCAGCACTCCATTCAGCATGCCAACTCATCTCTCGAGGCGGGAATCCTGGAGGATACTGATCACTTATGTATAAACACAAAATAAAAGAAAGGCGAAGAAGGAAAGTTAGAAAACGGTATCTCAGTAAGTTGAGCGGCATCGGCGCCTTTATAGAAGGCTTGCTATTTACTAGGTGGGTCCTAAGAGACACTTGATCTAGCCAATTTCTCTGTTCTACTTTGTCTAACAGCATCACAGTAGATTTATCTATTGTGATGGACTCTCTCTCTCTCTCTCTCTCTCTCTCTCTCTCTCTCTCTCTTCTCTTATCTCGGTCTCCATTCTCCTCGCCGTCTCTCCTCTCTCATCGTCTCGATCTCTCTCTCTCATGTATCTTACTCTCTTCCGTTGTGTTGCATCTTTGCACTACAACCCAGAAAGTCAACGTACCTTTAATTCTGCTCCTTTTGCCCCTTAAATAGTCAGAGCAACGCAGCCTCGTCATCTCTTCCCTAATTTGATTTTTTTTTTCAAGACTTGAATTCCCGATTTGGTAAATGTAGAGGAGAAAAATAGATGGAGGTGAATCAGGAGGACTAAAGTGGTTATAATGAGAGAGAGAGAGAGAGAGAGAGAGAGAGAGAGAGAGAGAGAGAGAGAGAGAGAGAGAGAGAGAATAATTTACGATTATTTTAGCTGTGTTATATCCATTTCCTCAATTTTTTTTCTTTGTTACTTATCTGTGATTAAATTTCTTAATTGACATAAAAAATTTTCAATTAAATTTCTCTTTATATCCAGTAGTTGGTCAGTTTACAAGTCTCTTGAGAAGTTGACTCCTATCTTTCCCTTCTTTGGTACAGAACGGCTTCAGAAGACCTAAATGTTCACAGAAGTACAACATGCCCTGTCATATATATTCCATTCTTTTTCTAAAATCCCTTACATGAAACTTCAGTAGAAAAGTAATGTACTAAAGCCAAATGAGCACGGAAGAATAAACAAAAATCTACATGATATGGAACACAATTATTTCCCCAATTCAGCGGCGACATCCGAGAGTTATTGCTCTGACCAAACGTTCATTCGGTACCAATACCACTCATACGCTGTTCTCTGTGTGCTATTTTAACGATATTGAAGTGGTCGGACAACTGTTACGCCAGACTGCTATTGTAGTAATCTAAAGCGAAACTCCTGTTCCAGTAAGATAACGATGTGACCGAATGATTGTCATTGCATTCAGCAGTCATTTAGGACACGTCGACTGACTGCAAATTTCCATGCGACAGTAAACGTACAGGAGTCTGGAAATATAACCTTGATACTAGAGCTGGTTATTGAAAATAATACTGGGAGTTTAGAAGTAAAAAATATCCGGTTGTTTCCGGCTACCACTTGTATTATAATCGTCGGTGCCCCTCGATTTTTTTTTTTTTTTGAACGATGCAGATTCATACTGCAACGCAAATGCTTCACCTTTAAGTAGGCATGTGATGAAGATTTATATTTCAATTCATGATGAGGGAGAACGTATTTTGTGAACTAGTTCATCCGCAAAAGCTTACCTAGAAACATAAGTATACTAAAGAAGTAAGTAATAAATAAATAAGATTCAAGTGAATATCCAGAAATGGGTTTCCAAAAAAAAATGGTAATGCCTAAACTCGGGGTTGAGTTAACGAAGCTTTATATCAGACTCTGCCAAATGCCTTAATGAAGCATAAACGATGCTAAAAGATTCTTCAGCTTACTTCAATTGAAGATAAATATTTCTGACATATTGTCTCTTATTAAATCTGTATATAAATTACTTTTGGCAGTAAGAATAGATTTCAAAATTTTTAAAATGCGGAATTTTGAGAAAGACTTGGATATTTCTTTTTTTCGGAATTTCTTCAATTAAAGCACACGTGAGGTGTGAGCTCAAGATAGCTTTACTGATCAAAGTTTTCCTGCTACGTATGCATTTTTTCTTGTATGTTTGGCATGAACTTTTCCCTTTCTCAACTTCTCCAGAACCCGAGGATCGGTTTGAAACAAACGTGACACAAGATCTTTGTTTATATTCAAATGGGGGCCACTCCCAAACCCCAGTTGACATGATTAGAAAATAGTGAAAAAAGGAGCTGTCATGTACATGCCTTCTCTCGAACTAAGTTACTAATGGGTCAGAAATGACAAAACTTACGTCAGGCTTCCTTGTGTTGCTTAGATGTGGTAATGAGTGGGACAAAAGTTATACATAGCCATATTGGGGAAAATCTTAGAAACTATTCATTGTTCGAGACTTATCATCGTCATACAGTTTCTAGTCTAGTTTGGTTAAACGATGGTTCCTTGCTTTTGCATGAGCCACCAAAAAACAATCCAAATATTTGCACACGAATAAATTAAGAATTCTCATCTATAGACTTGAAATTACACCAAGGCATCTTAGGTGAGCGCTATGACCCGTGACCCTCTTGCTTTTTTTCCCACAGGTAATAAAATTAATGTGCTCAATAATATGATTTCCATTACTGGTGAGAAAGTCCCTTCATAGTTATGGAAAAGGATGAAACATAACATGAATGACTTTTTGGGAATACAAGAAAACCTAGATTCTTGCAACATCATTTGCCTTTCTATTCTTTTTACCCCGATTGATCCCGTTGCATTCATTTGATTTTTGTCCGTATAATCTTGATGAGCTGATTATCTTACATACCTTACTTCATACACGCAGAGGGTGAGAATGTACTGTGCCATTTTAGCGGTGAACCTCAACAATGAAATTTATAAACAGGAAGCAAACAAAGGAGGTAAAGAATGAGTAAAGTGTTTAGTTAAAGAATAAGTGTTTCTGTGGCTTCCGGGTGCCAGTTATTTGAGAAAGCAGGCAGGCTTTGAGATTTGGATTATTTTCTCAAAATTGACATGTAAAGAGGTAAACGGTTTATGTACCTGTCGGTTTCCTTCGGTTCGACAGAAAACAGGTGGACGATTCAATCACGTTTGACAGGAAACCAGGTAGCCGTTATGTTCTTGTCAGTTCCCCTTATTTGATAGAAACAATATAGACGTCTCAGCTGATAGAAACCTTACAAGATAGCAAGTGGGTTTTCAACTTCCGCTCTAGTTGACAGGTTTTAAAATAGTACTGTAAGTGTACTTTTTAGTTTTGTTAAACTAACAATGATGATGGATGGTGAACATTTCTTGTTAAATAAATGAACATGGGAAATACGAATTCCTTATCACACCGGCGATTTTGGTAAGAAAAACATTGAATTCTCTGTGCTCGATTTTTTTTTTTTCAGTTTTTAAAATACAATTATTTAAGTTATAAATATAAAAAAAATTAAGAAATAAAACTAGGTCCTAATATGCCTTGACATCCTTTATGAATTTTCTTTTTTTCACTAACGAAGAACATTTTGCAATTTTCAGCTTTCCAATTACAGTTCATTTCCATTTTATCCGCCTTCACAAAATTCTGTTTTGTGCTATGATTTCAAAAACTTTTTCTGGTATGCCTCTTCTTAATCATGATTTGACTATAGTTATTTGGAATTTGTTTCGAATGGAAAATATCTGGAAACTATATCAGGACAGCAACGAAGTTCAGGCGTCCTTGAGTAACCCTCTCAGAAGGTCTACTCA
>NC_087210.1:66403897-66431397 GCF_015104395.2 Macrobrachium nipponense
ACCTCTTGTTAGCAGTTAAAATCCCAGCATTAACAGAGACATGGAGTGATGAAGCCAGTGGAGTACGAAAAATAGCTCCATTTATATTTCATCAGTCTCATACTGCGTGGTCCAAGGTTCTTTTCTAATATTGTTCCTCAGGGAACTGATTACTAGACAATTTCCGTTTTATCTTTGATGTCGGGCAGCTTTTTTTTTCTTTCTTTTTTTCTTGACTCGTAGGACATAAGACATATAAGTGTGTGTGTGCGTGCGTATTTGTATGTTATTTTGTTTAAATGCCAGCAGCACCAAGATGAAATAATTTCGTTGAAGGTCAAACAAGATTTGATAAGACGGGGTGAAAATGCAGATGCCCAGCGGTTGTGCGAGTTAAATATATATATATATATATATATATATATATATATATATATATATATATATATATATATATATTATATATATATATATATATAATATATATATATATATATATATATATATATATATATAGATGTGTATATATATATATATATATATATATAAGATATATATATATATACATATCATATATATATATATATATATATATATATATATATATATATATATATATATATATATATATATTATATATATAATATATACATATCTATATATATATATATATATATATATATATATATAGAGATATATATATATATATATATATATATATATATATACTATATATATATATATATATATATATACATTATAATATATATATATATATATATATATATATATATATATATATACTATATATATATATATATATATATATATATATATATCATACATATATATATATATATATATATATATATATATATATATATATATATATATATATATATATATATATATATATATATATATATATATATATATATATATGGCGGGGGGAAGGGAGGAATTTCATGCCATTCATAGATGTACCATACATGCTTGTGAAAAACTACAGAATTGAAGGCAAAATTTCCGATCAAGTGAATTGTGGTTGAGCTATAAATAAATCATAATGTCTGATTTTCAAACGGTCTGCTAATAATTTATAGTTTTAAAAATTTCCTAAACTTAATCACTAACGATAGGCATCACAAAGTTCCCAGCGTCACTTTAATTTAATCGCCCGAATATCCAAAAATTATTTTCAAATTTAAAATTCTTTTTGATGACCTATTCAATTTATATGTAAACAAAATCCAATGCACTTCTGATGACGATTACATAATGGTGGAAAATGCAATCAATTCTCTCAAGATCCAAACAAAAAGCGGATATGAGGATCTGGAGTTGACCTTTGTTGAAACGCAGCTTAGCCACCAAGGACCTTTTTACTTCATTTAGTCAAGATTTCGTTATTTTATCACTAACAAAATCGGAGGCTTCATTCACTCTAATTTCTTTGTGAATAATGCAGCCTAGATAAAATATAACCTTTTACAAGATTCATCAGCGATATTTTATACAAAGATTCTCAATACCCGGTCACTATGCATAGTTATATGCAATACATCTATAAAAATATACTAAAGTATACACAATACAACACACACACACACACACACACACACACACACACATATATATATATATATATATATATATATATATATATATACATATGTATATATATATATATATATATATATATATATATATATATATACATATATATATATATATATATATATATATATATATATATATATATATATATATATTCCATTTATGGGTTCTTATAATCCTAAAGACCTTCATTTGCCTCGGTCGTCCCGCGCCCCTAGCCCCCCGCCTGTCCACTCGCCCTATGAAGGCAGCCATCTGGAGGAGAAAGTTTAACCAACCGGATGAGAACATCGGGCAAACTCATCACGAGTTGCTGTTTAAGTTCAGGGAAAGTACCCCCTCCGGGATCGATTGTGCCTAGCCTGATTTTCTGTCAGAGAGAGACAGACAGACAGACAGACAAACAGACAGACAGACCGACGAACAGACAGACAGACAGACAGACAGACAGACAGACAGACAGACAGATTTACATATTCTAAAGAAACAATATGAGAATGAGTTTTATCCTTTCAGGAAATGTATAGAAAGCCTACTCCGAGAAATGATGTACTATTACATCCGGAAACGAGTTGGTAGGGAATGAATGCTTTGCTTCTGTCTGCGGAGTTAACAGAAATCTCGAGAGCGGATGAACGAAATTGGAGCCTTGTGCGTGAACAAAGTCAGCTGGCGATCTGGCTTCGCCGGATGTCTAGAACGTGTCGTTCCAGAAACGAAAATTTGACGAATTATCGTGACAGTACCCATCCACTTCATGGGAAGTACAACGATATGCAATTTAAACCATATCCTACCACACTTATGATTTAGTTAATAATTGAATAAAATTATTGATGGCTTAGATTTTCTCTTCGCAGTACTCAGCTCTGCTGACCAAAAAGGCGATAAAAGACACTGACCTTCTTGAATGGTAACTATGAACCGGGAGGCGGAGGCGATTGGATATCTATGGAAAATGAATCACAGGAAAGACCTCTGTAGCGGAATTTCATGGAGACCCTTTGCATGGTGCGGTTTTGGAGGCGATGATGTTGATGATGATTAGATGAGAATTTGAAAAATGAAAATGAGGTAAGCAACATTAAACGGAAATTTATTAAACTGAGTTTAGAATCGCACAAAAACACTTTATAAATGTTTTTCAGCTGTTATTTTATACATTTACACAAGATTTTAGAAGAAAACTAACAGTAAGGTGGAAAGAAAATGGAAAAAAGAGGGAACTATAAAAAAATAACAAGAAAAAAGATCCACGCACACGCAACGCTGGCTACGTGTAACTGATATGGAAAACTCTGGTAGGCATCAAAACAGTGAACTGAACCGTTTTATTTATTTTTTTTAAGCGAGCGCTTTTCATTTGTTCATTGCCTGTGGCTTCAAGTTGATCGAGGTCTGTGCTTCTACGTAGTGCTTGTCTCTCTTTTGTGTCTTTTGAAAACGTGATCACAGCTGTTTCAGAGACGACAATCTTTTTTATATTGGGAATATACAAGCTAATGAACTTAGAGTTAATAAACAGTTATTTACAAGTTATATACTATATCCAGAAACATGAAAATGAAACAACATATAAATTCCATGAAGTGAAAGAACTATGATTAATTGTAAAAATATACATAAAGGGAATTAGATGCATTTTGGGAATATGTAAAGTGAGTTTGTAACCTATACGCAGTCAGGAACTTTTGAGAGGAAATTTGGTGTTGACCATAACTGCCACTGGAAAGACATATACTAAGTACGATCCAACTTTTCAAGAAAGGAGAAAAACTTATAAGGATTGAGATTTTTCTTATCATAAAACTTCAAAAATAAGTTTAACCTAAGTAAACTAGTAACGAAGCAATGAGTTACCGGATTAATTTGCTCTTGATGAATTGAGTTGCCAGTTCCGAAATCAAGGCTTTTCTTCATTTCCTTCCCTTGTGCCACCAAAGACACCCAACCAAAATGAAACGGAAATATCGTTATTGCAGTAACATAATGGCTACCTAATCTATGATAATATGCAGCATTAAAATGTCTGTTATGAGAATTTTTACTTCCTACACCACTGGAAACACATGAAATCACAATCTAAGTTAGAGTGTTCTATAATGATGTTATTAAAACTTTAACATCCGATCATAATTCTGTTAAACAAACGTTGTGGTACTTTCAGATATTGTACAGTCACAGTTGAGGAAAGGTGATTATGAACGGTACATCACTTGGTATTGTGTTTAAACTGTCACTTTACAAGAGAACTTTAGTTTCATCGAATATCACAATTGGGAGAGGTGAAAGGAAAATTCGGAGACACTGAGCTTTCGTCTCTTTTTTTCAAGACACGAAAATCTCGATGTCTTCGAACTGACATTTCACCTTTTCTTCGAGCGCTTGTATATGAATATTTCAAGTAAAAATAAATATATTACCACACCACTGAGGCTCATCAGCGTCACCTTAAATACCCTTAGACAAACTGCACCATCCACCTCCGGTCGGTCATGAACGCCAAGCTTTTATTTGTTTCATTCACACCAAACATAGAGTTCATTTCCTTAAACAAGAGTTGGGTCAGTTATCCCTTTGTATGTACATTTACATCTCTCCATCTATAAACACTCCAAATTTTCTCAAAGACCTTTCTTCACACACTGTCACTTTCCTGCCATCATCCATTGTGTTATACTTATAACTATATACCATAACAGACTCTATTTTCAAGCTTACATTCTCAAGACAAGTTAACATTTCTGGCTCTAATTTCTTCGTTTCCATTTGCTATCAAGAACATTTTCTTGTTCGATTCATTGTCTTTTTCTCCCCCTGGCGAGCGCTTGGAAACAGTATCATGAGTTTCTGTATTTTGCTTTATCTTAACTGCTCACAACAGATTATCTTCTATGCCATACATCCTCAGCTTATAAGACTACCTCTACATTCATTATGTTACAAGCTCTCGTCAGGTTCATGTACATCACATTAAGATTTTCCACTCACTGATTAACTTCCATAATGGCCTTTCCTTAGCACTCACCAATCCGCAACTCTACATTGCACAAACCCACATTTTTCCATCGCAGCCTCCTGTCATTGGCTCTACTTTCTCAGTCAGAATCCTATCGTGCTCTTTCCCTGGTATACTACCCGATAATTCTTACAGTTACCTCTATAATTTTTACTTTTATACACGGGCGCATTAATGTCTCCCTGGCATTTAGGAAGAGAGATAAGAATCAGCAGGCAGGATGGGCCGGGGTGGGAAGGCAGCCAGTATGGCGTTCATAATCAGGACACTATTGGAAATCTATTATCTTAAAGAGTACTCCACAATGTTTCATGATTAGATGACAATAGTCTTACATTTAGAGAAGTTTGATATCCTTAACATTTGCATATCGCTTTAGTTCTCCTGTATGATATTTCTTGAATTTTACCTGTAAAAAATGTTAGTGAAATATGCTTCTTAAAAAATATAATGAGTCTAAAGTTTAGTAGTCATAAGATTGTCAGAAAATGAAGGTGTCTGTAAATACCAAACCTCAAATGTGTCTCAGTATCAGAAAACCGATGCTACGCAAAGAGTGGAAATACTCTACAAAGCTGAATGAAACCACACAATGGAACCATTCATACATTTTCATAGAGGCAAAGTGACACATCGGCTCACCAGAAAGACTGAAATGTTTCATTGGACAGCAGAACGATGGGTCACGTACGGAATCCATATACGTTCTCGGACTCGCATAGAAACAGATGGGAAATGGCACACTGATCGATTGCAAATATTGTTAAAGGTCTATACATGTTTGTGTGTGAGAGAGAGAGAGAGAGAGAGAGAGAGAGGAGAGAGGCGGTTGATTACAAAGAGGTAATATGAAAACTGGTAATTTTGGTCATAAGATTTCATGGCATGACAAGAAATGCACATTGTGCCAGATTTTTACAGTTTTGTTAGTATGATTTATTACAAAATATACAAGAGGAAATAGAGAAAAGTGAAAGCAAATTTCAGTTTAAGAATGTACCGCTTTTAATGGTGAAAATAGCAGTTTATAGAATTGCTTAGGTGAAATATAAAGCGTAAACATATAGCAGGTGGTCAACCACAAATAGTCTATACTGCGTAGACTGACAAAACCAGTACTGAAAAAAATCACTCCTCCAAAGTTATCATGAAATTCTCTCCAAATGGAGGAACCGTAAATGACGAAGATATGTAGTTTACTGAAATCATCGCTTTAGGTTTATAGTGTAGGTTCTTTATATAGACCAGGAAATATCGATGATTTGCAGGTAAAGGACTTTTACAGATTACTTTCCTATTTACTGAAAATCACCTGTTAATTTCAACTCCGTCTCCCAGCGGTGGTTCCCACATCCAGTCTGGCAAAATCACTCATTTATATTTAATTAGGATAAAATGATAAAAAGGCCGACTGAAAAATTAATAAACTCACAATAGTTTTGCAAATTCAAGAAAATTTCTCCTGTTAGCGATTTATCTCGGCAACGAGTCATTCCTCTAAGCTATAATTTGAAAATTATTTTTTTTAATTTTTTTACTAAATCTAGTTTTGTTGCTGCAAATCCAATTAAGGTTTTGAAAAAAAATTTATTCTTCAAAAAACAAAATTATTTGTTTTGACTTAATTTCATATACCTTGTTACTTATATGGTTTTCTAGCCGTTAATTATACGTATATATAGATATGCATATATATATATATATATATATATATATATATATATATATATATATATATATATATATATATATGTGTGTGTGTGTGTGTGTGTGTGTGTGTGTACAATAATTAAAGGAAACTATTCTTTGTACCAGACACAAATCTTATAATGTTGCTGAATAACCATTTTCTTGCAGGCGAAAACGAGAGCAATATCATGCATTTTTATTTCTTTTCTCTTCCTTGTGGAGGGAGAATACTTATTATTATCTTCTATTATTCCTCACCCTTCTGTCACTGACCTTACCGCCCCCGCCTCCCCCATCCCCCCGGTCTTTCTTCTATCACTCATTTTCGGTCACTCCGTCACAGTACGTCGGGGACATCTCTTCGTCCGAGTCCATTTCATCGTTCTTATCTCTTCCATTTTGATAGCCCTGCCGGTCGTGATAATATCTTCAGCCCCTCCTCCACCTCTCTCTCTCTCTCTCTCTGCTCTCTCTCTCTCTCTCTCTCTCTCTCTCTCTCTCTCTCTCTCTCTCTCTCTCTCTCTCTCAGCTTTATACATTTCTTTATCTAAGACCGTTGGCGATCATAACTACATTTACGAATATAGCTTGATGAATTATGACCCTCTTTTGTTAGTAATATTTTTGCGAATTAAGTTAATAAACTTCTCCAAAACTTTTACTTTACTTAAATTACAAGATCAGCATGCCATAGACGTCTTAGTAATAGTTACTTAGTGATATTTACTCTACAAAAAATAGTAAACAATAAAAATGTATAAATATGCTTTTTTATTATTATTGCTGTTGTTAGGTATCACACACACACACACGCATATACGTACGTATATATATATATATATATATATATATATATATATATATATATATATATATATATATATATATATATGTGTGTGTGTGTGTGTGTGTTTGTGTGTCTGTGATACCTAACAACAGCAATAATAATAATAATATATATATATATATATATATATATATATATATATATATATGTGTGTGTGTGTGTGTGTGTGTGTGTATGTATGTGTGCATTGCCTAAGTATTCATACTAATATCCTTTCAAGGTTAGAAGGGTTTAAGAAAGGGTGAGAGAGAGAGAGAGAGAGAGAGAGAGAAGAGAGGACAAACAGAGAGACGAGAGAGAGAGAGATAGAGAGAGAGAGAGAGAGAGAGAGAGAGAGAGAGAGAGAGAGTATCTTTAGTGATGGAAATTTAAAGTTATAGAATGTGGGCGGTGTCTTCATGTGTGTTTTCTTCCATTCCTCCGAAAGTAAATGGTGCATTATTTCAGGAAAGTATTTAATTATTATACTGTAACATATCCTCGGTAAAGTGCAATAGCATTTGTAGAGGAAAGAGTAGCAAGAGCAGAAAAAGAATAATAATTCAAGTGTCACAAAAACAGTGGCGCAAAGTACCACATATAAAGCGGAAAACGAAAACATGAATCCCCCCTTTACATAGTCTTCTCTTCTTCAAGAGAAGAAGAAGAGAGAAAAAGAGAAAAGTGAGGAAAAGGGGAGGACTCAGACTTTTCTTCTAATCAAAATATGTGAGATAAGCATAACTTACCTGTTTAATGATCGCCAATAAATTCCTCAAACTAAATCAGATAATTTTCTCGACAGTCTGTCTCTTCCTTCATAACAGGAAGGGGAGTGTTTTTACACTCTGAAGATAAACATTTGAATAGAAAAAGAGGCAAAGCATCCGGGGTACGACAGTACAACAGAGGATCACTTTTATCCCATTTCCTTTGCTTCCTTCATCTATATACCTAATAGAAGAAGTTGTAGCAACCATCAAAGGTGAATATTTTATTTTTAGATCTCAGTGGCCAAATGACTAAACGAGGAGCCTCTATAGAAATAATAATTCAAGAATTATTATGGCCACATCTATAGTAATTGCTGAGTGGCATATTAGATTCATGTGCAGAAGACTGTCACATTTTTCCCATCATAAACCTACATAGAAAGCTTTTCTTAGAGCACGCACTTTTCTTCCTGGATAATGATGTCTTATACCCGGCATTTCCACGGTCATCCTCGCCCATTTACTGCTAACGCTTCCAAACTATATAAACTTTGACTAACCTTCCTCCATTCTTTAAACGCTCACGTGACAAAACAGTTTTAATGCACGTGCTTCATCTTATCACGTACGGTATGCATTTTATCATACCCTTAGCTCAAGTCAGCATTTCTCACCTTATTAATTGTTCTTAGTCCACATGCTCCACACAAAAATTTACCTCAGAATATTCTGCATCTTCACATTCCAAATTTTGCTTTCAGATGCCCTTCAATTCTCAACGCCGCGCTGGTTTCACCAGTTTAGTGATTGGCCTCTTCTCTTTTCCACCATTATCATTTATATTAGGTTCATTCTTCCATCATCCGTATTAGTAGCTACTCATTGCTCCGTCTTCCTGGTTACCATTTTTTTTTCATAACATTTCGCCCGCTTAATTTATTTTTAAGTTTTTCCGCTTCTATACTCTTTCAGTCACTCGCTATGCTCTGCTTCAACTCTTCCATCACCGATGAATGAACTAACATCTATTGACAGTCGCTAATGGCAACACTGGGATATACTCGCCCTCAGACACAAGATGAAAGAAAAATGGTGGAGGAAGGAGAGGGGAGAAATTAACAAACAAATGCTTTGATGAAGGAGAGAAGAGAGAAAAATTGGATAAATACACACACACACACACACACACACACACACAGATAACCGTATTTTCTTCAAGCATCACATTATAGGAATTTACTTTTTTTCTTTTTTGTTGGTTTTAGTTTTTGATAAGTGATAAAATTCAGAACTCTTCGTGTGCAAATTATAACATTAATAAAGGTTCCCTTCCCTTATACAAATTAGTTCTTATCGAAAGCTGCGTCAGATTGTCAGTTAAACTGAGCCCTTCCTTGCGACTTCGTATCAGCCCGGTAGGTATGAAGTAAAATCGGCGCATCTTAGAAAAACAGACATTCCTAAATGCCAGTTTCTGTTGGATCTAGTAATAGAGGAGAGGGAATGCAATTTTGTACGTAGGCCTAGCTGAATTGATCTCACGCCAGCTTTGCCCACTCATAATGTTTATCACTATCACAGAACGTCAGTAATATGGTGTGACCATCTCCTTGCGAGCATGTGACCTTGGGCGGCCATATTGAAATTCCAGTCTAGCCTACGGTATTCTTTTATGCAGACAAATGCTGTGACAACCCATTGCTCCAGTCCCCTTTTTTGTCATAAAAATTTCTTATTTCATTACAGGTTAGTTAATCATTACCATATATCTCGAAACATTATTGTTTTGAAATCTGTTGTTGTGGCAGTAAAGATTATTGAATTATAATTTGTGGATATCTCAAATATTACAAAGCATCTTATAATTATACAAACCGACAACAGAAGACGCTAGCAGAGTCATTTCCTTCTATTTCTAATACTTCGAGAGAACTGTTAAAAGGAAATTGCTACAGGATAATAATTTTGACGAATTTGAAATAAAACTTGTCAAAAAAACGACAATTGGATAAAAATAGCGTTTCCATGACCAAGTTTCTTCTCATTGGTGTTACCATCCTTATAGGATATTTTGTTCTCCTTGGCTTAACGAATAGATAACTTTTACCATGCAGAAATATTAATTCATTCGAAATTAAGTCTCTGCAGCGCCGCCCTGGTGGAAGAACATCGAACTGTGTATTAGTATCGGTATACAGCTATCAACACCTTCAGATATTATTGACCCTCTATTGATATTGTCAAATCTACCTAAAACCTACGTTAGCGAGCAGATGGACAAATGGAATGAAATAGTTACGACCACCATTATCATTCGCTGTAGACGTCGGCAGAGGCGCCATTGGTGTTTGAGAAAATTAAAATTAATGATATTGGTCTGTGGCTAGAAATCAGAGCTTACCTGTCACAGGGGACACGTACTGCGGTTCACACCTGATGGAACGAAACTTCCTTTGGTTTTGACTAACTGTTTATTTCTTGGCTTCTGAAATCCCTTTCATTCAACGACTTCTGTGTCAGTATCTAAACTAAATAGAAAATTCTATTTTCTTGAATATCATTTAATAAATTTACAATCATTTTTCAATTTTAGCTGAATTTAGCATAAAAATTCTATATTGGGAAAAATCATTCAAATAAACATGGCTAGTGATCACAGGATTACTATGATCGTTAAGGTTACCCTTTTTCTGCCTTTAGTACTATGTTTGAAGTGGAAAGCTGTAAAGAGCAAGCGCTTATAACACCAACTCATGGCTTAAGAAAGCAATTGCATATAAACTGTAACTCACTTTATGAATATATGTAAAATGTATCACATATACTGTGTGATTTAGTGGTAATAGTGAAAATAAATAAACTGTAATTTATCTACTACCTGTGTAAAAACAGCAATAATAAAAAAAAACATGACCAACAGCAGAAAGGACGGAAATGATAATAAAAATATTGCAGTAAAGATCAGTATTTTGATTAGTGTTACCTCTTTTCACTCTGTAGATATGGGATCTTTTGATACTAACCAATGAATAATCTTGATGGCATTTATGCTTGCTTTAGAACTGACAGGAAAATCATAGTGCCTTTAATGTAAAGTAATTTACTTTCCTTCAACTGTGATCTGTATTTTTTTTTAATATACATTTTGTCACTTTCCCTTCTGTGCAGCCTGTGCATTGTTACTGTAGCTCTTTGTCTGTAATCATTCTGTCCAGATGGCATCTAAGGACAACATTTTTAATTTGCCCCTCTAGCAAAACTCCCTATTTTTTCTCGTCTCTTCCCCCATTTGGTGTAGCTCGTTATTCTTATGTCAACTTTGGAATATAACAAATAATATCTTCTCCTTCCTTCCGACACTTTGAAGGCAACGTTTCCCGTGCCCCCCCTCCCCCCCCCCCCCCCTTCTATTTGTCTTCCTGTGCTTGGTTCGAAACTTTCGTCTGTGACATTTGTCTTGAAGGAATTGAATGCAATTGTCCTCAGAGGATCAACTCTGAGTGGTTTTCGCCATATTTCACGGAAACTGCTATTTAGGTAATCAAGGAGGATATGGTTTACTTTGCAGAAAAGATAGTTTAGAAAGTACTGGACCCAGTTTTGCTTCTGTTACATTGATAAGTAATAAAAACACTGTATGCAAATGAAGTTCACGGGAACAAATGTCCCAAAATTAGGTCTGTCACGAATGCTGTGAAAGCTCTATACTTAGAAGGACGAAACCCTCCTAGGGTTGAATATAGGCGCTGACTCTATCGCAAGAGTAGAAATCCGAAAAATAACCATTTTAAATCGTACATATTTTAGACAGGTGACATCCATTTCCTCTTTAGAATCGATTGTTAAAATGAACATGGTGGATTTGGAAGAGTGTCTATAGCTTCCATAAAATAATTTTCTCCTTTCGTTCGCTAAAAGTAACGAGAAAAGAAAAAACACCAACTAGGAAAGCCACAGCCATTTTGTTTTTTGTTTTTTTCTAAGATTCACTGATGTAGTTTATGGCGTAGGATTCGTGAGTCAGAACTGATTGGTTACCCAAGATTAAGCGGAAGTTTTAGCGTTATGAGCTTGAAAATAGCAATAAAAAAATAGAAAGTATTTTACATAAGAATAAACATCTTAGAATCAACGATATTATAAAAACGCAATGATAATTATCGGGAGTACAAACATTTTCGGCATCATTATTGTAATATAGCAGGCATGCATTCAGGGCTCTCAAGAATATCACTCTCCTTAAATATTTCCTCCCCACAGCTTGAATAGCAAGAGAAAACGGATTCTTAGCGGAAAGGAAAACTATGTTTCAATAGAACAATGAATCTCAGTAAGAAAAAAATAGCAGGGACGTGCATCTGTAAGAACAAGAAAAATTACTATTCTGGTGGGTTATCATTACTTATTAAATATATTTACGGCATTTCCACAGAATAGGGCAAAAAATCGATTTATTTACCGAAAGTTCAAATTTTGATACTGGTGCATTTTAGTTTCAAGTGACTGTTGGGAAGCAAGAATAATAATAATAACCTGTACACTCAATAGAAAGTACACCTCTGCCCCGACCAAAGAACAACCAACGGTAATGTTGCCATAAAAAATAATGAATCAATATGAAAAAATCAGTGTTTCGATGAGGCTAAATGGTGAAATCTGCAGACATGTCCACCAGTCATTAAGCATCTAAGAGGGAACTGCATACTGAATATTTCTTAACAGAAGAAAAACTTACTTTGATTGCATCCATTCTACAGATATAAATTACATGTCTAACATATCATTATATTATTTTTGTATTGCGTTATAGCTTTGTTTTATATCAAGTGAATATTATAAAGTTTTTTAATGATTTAATAATTTATATATATAAATATATATATATATATATATATATATATATATATATATATATATATACATATATATATATATATATATATCTATATATATATAATATATATATATATATATATATATATATATATATATATATATATATATATATATATATATATATATATATATATATATATATATATATATATACACGCACACACACACACACACACACACACACACACATATATATATATATATATATATATATATATATATATATATATATATATATATATATATATATATATATATATATATATATATATATATATATATATATATATATATATATATATATATATATATATATATATATATATATATATATATATATATATGTATATATATATATATCTGTCTATTGCCATAGGCTTTCTGGTGATACCAATGTGGAAACGGCATATGAAAATTGCAAAGTCTGTGCACCATGGGGAATTATATTATTCAGTTAATAATGCTGATTGTACCGCCGTGGGAACATTAATACAATTCCAAAGGAGGATTACATTCCTATTACATAGACTATGGCTTATCCATTTAATGGATTGCCTAAGGCGGAAATTGAAGTGCTCACCATCCTGCATTATTCCGAATGAATCCGAGGGATTCCCAGTCGAATTCATTGCTGTCTGGGGAGAAGGGAGGTGAGGTAATGGTCCAGTTCACATATAAGGGATAATAGTTGCTTCTAGGAAAGACTAAGAGAAGGAATTGCCCACATGGGGTTAGTGCCATCAGTGCACCTCGCGGGAATACACTGTAGGCATTACTAAAGCGAGGTTTTCCTCTTGTTACACGTTTTAAACTTCTTACTCTCAATTTTCATTTCAGCGCTGAATGACCTTCGGCCTAAACTGTATATTCTCTTTATCTACCTGTCCACGACTCAGTCATGTACGGTGTAAATGTAGCAGGATAACTGCCTTCATTCTACCCTAGACCCATTCCATATTAGGGGAATGGTTCCACTGTAATAGGGCGTGATAAGATATTCTATATATATTCGTATAGATTCAAGCAATCTACATCTTCATAGATTCCAACCAGTGACAAAAATTAATTAAAATCTAGATTATACGGTGAGGTAATAAAGGTCGGATTATTTATTTCTCATTAACAAACCATTTCTCTCTCTCTCTCTCTCTCTCTCTCTCTCTCTCTCTCTCTCTCTCTCTCTCTGTCTCTCTCTCTCTCTCTCTCGTCTGCTACTTAAGTTGTCGGATAAAAAAGTTGTCGGATAAAAAGTCGTAACTCTCGAAGTTAGTTCTATGGAGACGGTTCACTAAATTTCAGAAATCGTATTCGATATTTTGACAATTCGTTAGAGTAAGGTAACATTACCCCTTGAGAATAGAGAGGTTACATTACTCTAATTTGGAACCCGCAAACGAGGCAGTAGATTAATGGGTGTTATTGCTAGCTGCTGGGTGGAGTGATCACGGGAAACAGCGTTTTACTAAAGCACGGATTCCCATATTATGAGCGTTTTTTTTTTTTTTTTTCCAAAAGTGCTGATGAAATTTGTATCATAACCGCGTTAGCCAGATTTTACCGTCTGTTGCCATCTGCTACCAGTGCTTGAAAAATCTCTCAAGATCTTGAAAAAATCAACTCAAAGCTTGAAATGAATATGCTAAAATTTCCGAAATCTTGAAAATTATTTACAGAAAGTTCTGAAACAGACAATCTAAGAAAAAATAAAAGCAGGTTTCTGCCAGACAGCTGCTTAGTGTTCTTGTCACAACTTTCTTGTTAGAGATGCAAGAAGTTTCTTTTAGAAGAAGACGGTGTCATTGCTATGTTACACAACATGAAGCCAAAGGAAGCAACAAGTACTAAAAGACAGATGAAGTCCATCATTAAACTTGCCCTAAACTTTCCTTCTTTAATGCCTGAGCATCAGCTGATGACTGATAGGAAGAATGAAGGGCCCTTTCTTAGGAAGTACCTGAAATCTGGTATAATTCAAGGAATATGTTTGATGGAAATGGTCAGTTCAAGTTCAGTTTATTGTCTGACTTCCTTGTATCGCCACACTCTTCAGTCTGTGTTAAAAGAATATTTTCCCAATTAAATCTGGTGAAGACGAAACAAACGCCGCCCTTTTGATGGCATATTTTGTCGCTCTTTTTGAACATGCTTTCGAAGGTGAATCCGCGCTTTCGTAATACGCCCACAGGAAATCTTTAGCCAGTCTCCATTATCGAATAACTATATTCAAGCTGAGCCTCGGCTAACAAGTAGTGAATGTAACGTGCCCTTTTCAGTTTTGCATCTCTATTACTAAATAAATGTCTATAGACCATCGCTTGTCCTTGAAGTATTGCCTGCTTTGTTTCAATTTCCGGCCTCTATCGTCGGTAACACGGTTATCTTTATGGTGCTGAATCTCATACGATTCCTATGAATCCATATCTATTTATTTTAGATTGTATAACGACCCTTCATGTCTTTTTTCAAACCTTTAGAATCCACTGGAAAATATACGATTCCATCTATACTACATCCTCTCCATTTATTTCGAGAGATGGAGTGGCGAAATGGACTGATTCTGAATCACTCTAATACTGTTTTTATTCAAGTTAATAGGAAAAGGCAACCAGGCGGCTTGATGGACGGGAGAGCTTTGTACTCGGTTCTCCATTAACACTAAAAAATAAGTACTTGTTTTGTTCTTCAATTTCCTCATCTTCACATAATAGAATTACAGGCAATTAGCAGAGAACAAAACGAGATGGAGAATCGTTTTCTTTGAAAAACAGATTTATGCCTTCTTGTTTTTTCTTCATTCGCGAAGTTTGTTGACACTTCTGTTTAGTCTCAAATATCATTGTTATATACTTCACGCGTCTCTGTGTTGGTTGTTAGGCCAATACTTTGTTGTTTGAAAAAGAAGACCACAGAATTACTGGGTATAACGTGTTTACTTATAAGTATTTACATTTTATTTTACTCAACACTCGAGTACTTTCAGGCCCTATCTGTGTCCCTTTTTCGAGAGATGTGTTGGCTGACAACCTACACATCTCTTGAAAAAGGGACACAGATAGGGCCTGAAAGTACTCGAGTGTTGTAAAATAAAATGTAAATACTTATAAGTAAACACGTTATACACAGTAATTTTCTGGGTTCCCTTTTCAATCTTTAGAAGAAAACTGATAGAAGTTTTTGTTTGGTTCACTTTGGTTGTTATACATTTTGCTAACTTTTTACACCACCGGATTTGTTCACCTTCTCCCCTTTTTTTGAAAGCGTCTTTGAAGCGAGTAGAAAGTTAAGTATATCTTAGTATTACCAGACCACTAAGCTGATTAACAGCTCTCCTAGGTCTGGCCCGAAGGATTAGATATTTTTACGTGGCTAAGAACCAATTGGTCACTTAGCAACGGGACCTACATCTTATTGTGGGATCCGAACCACGTTATATCGAGAAATGTATTTCTATCACCAGAAATACATTCCTCTGATTCCACGTTGGCCGAGCCGAGAATCGAACTTCGGACCACCGAATTGGCAGCCGAGCGAGAAAACACTCGTCCAACGAGAAACTGAAGCGAGTAGAACAGTGGTTCTCAACCTTTATATAACCACGCCCCCTCTAAGAGTCGGTCCTTCCTTCCACGCCCCCCTTGCGTATGTGAGTAAAATTCCCTCACAGACTTTAAAAAAAAGAGAAAAAGAAGGGGTTTCGAGGGATAAGAGGGAGGTCAATAATTACAAAACAATGTCAGCCCAACGAACCTAACTAGAATAGTAGACCCCAGGAAAGTAACGTTAAAATGCGATACTTTCGCATTTTTTCATAAACTTCTGAATATTAGTTCCTCACTTTTGATAAGAGAATAACGAATATAATTATAGATTTTTTTTATTATTAATTTTTCCATAGGGCTCGCACCGCCCCCCCCCCCCCCCCCCCCCCCTTACACACACACACACACACACACCTGGAAATTGCTGGCGCGCCCCAAGTTGAGAACCACTGGAGTAGAAGATTCTCCAGATATGTGCCGTGGATCATGTATGAGTTTAAAGCTCGCTACCTCCATTTCATCGGGGGTCCTCTTTATGAAATTTAAATTATAATTAATACAAAAGGACAGTTGTTCCTGGAACACAATTGCTACCTATTTGCGTCACTGATTTGTGTAGATGCTCTGGAAAAGACACCTCTGTTATTGTCATTGTTCTGTTATCATTAGTGGACAATTACAGTACACGGTGCAGTTGTACTATGGTAATCAAAGCCCACAGACCATGCCAAGAATAGTAACATAACGTCCAGTACGTGTTACGAATCCGTATAGGAAAATTGTGTCCTATCAGGTATTTGATGCTTTGGTTTAACAGTGTTTGTATTTAGGTTCAGTGGTTTAAACCGAAAATCAGTTTAAATGCATTTTTACATATAATTTTAAGGTACAGTGTCATTATATTGATCATTAAGTGTAGTCCCCACGAAAGGGTTTTCTTCACTACTTGTTTTCAAAAACGTTGGCTGTTGGAATTTCTTGATCAGACGCCATGAACTTTCATTTGAGACGGAAAATGTCTGAATGTTGAAATGTGGTCCACTACGAATTGGTTAATATCTGTAGATAACTACTGATATAATTGCTTTCAAAATGCTGTAATGTCAAAAAATTAAAAATGAATGAAAATTACATTTGCGTTATTCCTTATAATATAAATGTTCAACCTGTACGTCACTAATACAGCGCCCACATCTCCTTCACCTAAAAACAAAGGGATTTTGGAAACTCGGCAACATTCCACCAGACTCAAATGGAACACCTGTTGTCACTGGATTAAAACTTTAATTTATTCAAAATATTCAATATAAAAAATACATCAGCTTTCATTATAATATTATGTTTAGGAATTTGCATATAGCAATATTCTACACATTTTCTTTAAACATGCATCACTTGATAATTAACTCAAATATATCTCTTTTTAATAACTATAATAATATTCAGCGCGCAATAGTCATTCGATGAAGTAGTCAGTACCACATTCTTCCCAACACGGAAAATAACCCAACGGGTCTCAGTCGTTGTACGGGTCCTCAAGGATTTGGACTTTAACATTGCTATCATCTAAATAGTCGTTGTCCTTCAGGTTTCATGGCTAACATAATCTGTGGTGCATCACTATACCATGACCGGAAATAATGAGTTTGTTATTTATGCGAATACTTGTTCTTGACGCTTCCCAAAGTCATTAACTTGCGTTGTTCTTGCAAATATCGATCAGAGACTATTATTCCTTGTTTTCTAGGTTTATTATTATTATTTTTTTCCGGATCGTACCCTGGAGAGAACGTCGTTCCATTTAAAGCTCTTTCATTTGACATCTGTTTATATTTGGGCTTTAACTCAGACTATAACATTTATATGAGAGTGATGACATCTTGTAATATATACTTCCTACTTCTCGTAGGAAATCCTCTTGAATAATGCACTCAGACGCAGCCCTGTGGAATACTGAAAACAATTTTATGTTGCTGATAATGGCCATGACTTTTTTCGGGGACTAGAAATCTAAACATAACATAATTTTGCATTCCCCATAGAAAAATCAACAGAAATATTAATGGGGAAACGAAAAGCAAGTGAGCGAATTCATAACCAGAACGAAATCATGCAGTTGAGGAAACGTCCCACTTCGTGTTGTGCCCTGCTCTCAATCTCCCTCTGGACTGTCCTTTAATCCGTGAAACCCCAAAAGGTTTCTTTGATGCTGGAGTTCATTCGGTGGGGGATGCATTACATCCTGCTTTCCCTGTGCTCTCCGCTTACAAAGTTTTGCTTTCGGGTTTCTTCGCCCTCTAGAGCTGCGGTTGCCAACCTTTTGGACTTCGTGGACCACTAATGTATAATATTAAATTTGGCGGACCACTGATATAAATTTTAAAAATAGGCAAATATGTTTATATAATAATAATTAGAAAACTTTTATTTTAGTATAATATGAAATGCACCTTTTAAATATAACAAAGTTTTAGTTTAATTATTAAAAAAAAAATAAATTTGAAGTTTGTTTAAGTATTACACATATTAGTGCGATATTTGTTCCTGCTTGTCTAAAATAAGATTGTTGATTTTTGGCTCCAATGAAGTTACTCCAAGACGGAGAGCTGTTTTTATTTGGAGCCGAGATCCAAATCTTTAAAGCTAAATCGGCCTAAATTGCTAAATCTAGAATTAGAAAAGGCTAAACTGGCGACACTGGACACTTTATCTTCTGTACAATTTATATCAGGGTTGCTTGAAAAGGATTAAGAAAACATAAAAATTGAAATAATGTCCCAGTTTTTCTGCAGACTGTCAAAATTTGTTCAAGGACCACCGGTTGGCGACCACTGCTCCAGAGCAATGGTACCTTTTCCTTAACACGTTTATCCGATGTAACGAATACTTTCCATTATCATCCTGGTGTAAATATTTTACATCATGATTATAGCCTAGTATAAAGGAACATTTGTATGGGAAGGATCACGGCTTTTTTTCTTGGAGAATTTTAATGTAATAATTCAATCGGCTAGACCTCTTGTTTAAAGAGACAATGGTGAGATTACATTTTTTTCTATAGTTTCTCTGGGAATATCACTTGAATGTATATCGGAGCTTTTCTATTGCTGATTAACAATAGAAAAGTTATGTTTATTATGCAGTTTCGTTTGATATCCAAGGCGTTTATTGTCGAGTCTCGAAATTAATGGAACTCCTCTTGGTGCATCAAATGTGGTTCAAATGACTGATAATCACTGGGTAATGACCTGTCTGTTGGGCATTTCAATGGTAAATGGAAAAAGAATTGAGTTGCTTCATATTCCGTCTTTTATACCTTGGAGCAATGTACTTTTCCTTAGCAAATCAGTAGAAAGCTAAAATGTTATATATTTAAAAATATTTTAGCTTAATCGCTGGACAGTTAATAGAGGCATAGTTTAAGAAAAGACAACACTTATCATCTGAAGATTATACATTTAAGAAATAAATTACGTTGAGTATTTAGAATGTTACAGAATATAACATGAAATGGAACCCAGTTGTAAAATAATTATTCTTTTACTAATATGTTACACTAAACCTTCATCATACTTAATCTCTCAAACGTTTTAAACCTTCCATTGATCGTGTTCTTGCTTTCAGTTCATATCATCCCTTGTAAACTTTCTCGGGACCTTCAAAGCCTTCTCGTTTGAAGTGTTCAAGTGCGATTCATACCGATTAACACTAAAATTAGTATCAATAACTAGGGTGTAGAGAGAAAAAAAAATCTTGTTCTATATCATATAATATGAAGTACCTCCTTTCTTATTTAGTTACTTATCAAGTTAAGGACATTTTCCAAGTTCCCTAACTACTGCTTTGGTTAAAGATGTATTTTATCCGATAGTTTCATCGTTTCTGGTACTTTTCACCTTTTTTCGGAAGTCTCTCTTCTGATTTGCACCTATTTAGTTTTAAGTAACAGAAAACTATTGATATAGCTATGTGGGTGTCCGACTGTACTTCTCTGTCCACCTTCAGATCTTAGAAACTAGTGAGGCCAGAGGGCTACAAATTGGTATGTTGATCATCCACCCTACAATCATCAAAGATACCAAATGGTAGCGCAACATCACAGGCCACCACGGATGGCTGAGAGTTTCATGGGCTGTGGCTAAAAGTTTCATACAGAAACTCGATTGCGCCGGAGAAACTTCTGCGCATTTTTTACTTGTTTAGCTTTGCCAACAATTTAGAAGTTCTCCAGTAGTAAGTATGTATTTTAGGGTTTTAGAAACTCAAAAACAATTTGTTCTATAGAGAAGTAAAAGTCTGAATTAAAACGATTGGATGAAATTTTTCTCAAGTAATGTATGAAAATACCTTCTTCAAAACCAAATTACACCAACTTGAACCTAACCTAAGAAACATTGTCTTACCTATATAGCACCCCTTTACAATACCCATACTGTGCATTCCAGAGGCCATGAAATAGTGTTACTACTAAAGCACTGCGCGTTTCTAACATTGTCCTAATTTATTGTAGCACACTAAGTTGACATATGTGCTTAAATAAGCCGTTTACTCTTAGAAAAAGACCAAATTATTTCCTTTCCTCAGACCTTTTCGACGTATATCAGTTTGTTTAAAACGAATTTCGTATTGCCCATGATAGGTAAAATCACATTTAACCATAAGGTAACCAACCAACTGATACACGTCACCACTTTCACGGATGGTTGGGTGGCTAAGCGGTTTAACTTCATATTCTCAAGTGAAAAAGTCAATAAAAACACCTATGACAATGCACAGTACCTCCGAAAATTAGAACGAAGTTTGAAACGCGCATTGCTTTAGTAGCATGGAAATCCATAGGTCGATTTAAGAGTTGTTTACGAAAAGCCCTGTTTCGTGGCCTCAGGAATACATAGGAAATTCCTTCAACGTGATAACTCAATTGTGATTAACTTCAACGGCTCGATTTACGCGTTAAGTGTCGTTCATCAGTCTGTAATAAAAAAAAAAAAAAAACACACACACACACACAGACCTATAATTTTCATCCACGGATAATGATGTCCAGTAGGCTCTACTGATAGGAGTCTTTTTCAAAGTTTTGAATGTATAAGTTTAGGACCTAGTTATAATTAAGTTGCTTAATAAAGTTAGTCATATTTAGAAGTACGTTTTACAAATATTGCTTATTTTCATACCCTCCAGCCTGAAATATATATATAGTGTTATGTTAAAGCCATAAAACTCATAAAAAATTATTAAAACCACTTTGATATTTCAGCCACACCTACTAATACTCCCGTATACAACGATTGATGTGAAAACATCGTTAGTAGCTCTTTTAGTCGTCTTTGAGAGCTCCATGACGACCATTCTCGGACAACTCAGATAATCATTTTACACACACACACACACACACACACACACACACACACACACATATATATATATATATATATATATATATATATATATATATATATATATATATATATATATATATATATATATATATATATATATATATATATATATATGATCAAGTACATATGACTAAAGAACAAAACTATGCATAAGTTTCTTCGGCCCATTCGAGTTTTCTGTACAGCATATAACGCTGTATTAAATTCTTAGCCGGGCCCATGAAACGCTCAATCGCTGTCCAGGAAACTTTAAGGCAAGGGCCGAGGGTGGATGGTGTTTTTGGCACCTGTAGCTGTGCCAGCTGTACAATCATGACTAAATTGAACCTCAAATAAAATAAAATTTTCCGAACCTAGAGGGCTGCAATTTGGTATGTTTGATGATTGGAAGGAGGATGATCAGCATACCAATTTGCAGCCCTCTAGCCTCAATAGTTTGTAAGAACTGAGGGCAGACAGAAAGGTGCGGACGGACAGACAAAAAGCCATCTCAATAGTTTCTTTAACAATAGAACTTTTAAAAAGTGGGGGAAGTATTTCCTGACTTAAATGATCAGCAAGGAGCGTGTCCTTGAGAGAGTAACATCAAACGGAAGACAGAGACAGAGACAATTAAACTTATTTAGGAATATTCCTGGTTGAGGTAAAAAGAGTCAAGGAAAGACAGGAAAATTCTTTTATTGTCAGGTCTTAAGCTATGATTAAGAGGAGTACCCCATGAGAGTGAGAATGTGCGTTAGAGGGATGGTTCCTAATGAGTAATAAAACATTTCAAAAAGATGGAAGAACGTGATTTATCTACCTATCTATCTATCTATCTATCTATCTATATATATATATATATATATATATATATATATATATATATATATATATATATATATATATATATATATATACATATATATATGTATATATATATAAAATTATATATATATATATATATATATATATATATATATATAGTATATATATATATATATATATATATATATATATATATATATATATATATATATATATATGTATATATATAACTAGATCACGAAGTATATGAAACGTGATGCTATGTATAAATAAAGGTTTTTGCCACGAAGGAAAAAAATGAAAAGGGAGATAGCCAATCACTTTCGGTCTAGTGCGACCCTTTACTCAGGCACAACTGATCTTACAGAGGATAAACATAGTCAAAGTAAGCTTAATATCGAAACTGACACTACAATATTAGCAATAAGGTCGATTTCACTCTACAGAAACGAGGAAACGCCTGAGGGCAGTATAAGCGAATTTTTAGGCAGCCCCACCTTGGAAGATACACACGTGGTCAACATATCATTCATCCAGAAAACAATACGTTTTGAAAGAATAAGGAGCCATATACAACTTATTACCATGAAATTTTCAAAAAATGTTCCCAAAAAATTAATGAAAAGACGAAAAAAAGAATATAAATACATCGAGCAAGAGAGAGAGAGAGAGAGAGAGAGAGAGAGAGAGAGAGAGAGAGAGAGAGAGAAATAATACTATATACATGTGGGACTACTTTATTAGTAGTTCATTTATTTAAGGTTCCTTCATAACTACATTTTAACAAATATACGGGTCCAAACGGTACAATCCCGGACTAAGATTTAGGTTGTTTTTATTAGTGATTTGTATAATTGCTGATTCCAGTAAATTTCTTGAAACATAATCATTAGATCTAGCAATTACAGAGGTATCACCCCAATTAACACAATGAGATTTTTCACTCAGATGGATAAGCTGTGCATTTGAAGTCTGGGCTGTTCTAACTGAATATATATGCTGCTTAATACGTACACATAAATTTTTACTTGACTGACCAACGTAAAACGATGTGCAATCCTAACAAGGAATTTTGTAAATGATGTTGTTATTTGTTACGGGACTATTCTTAATTAGCATATCTTTAATGGTATTGTTATAAGAAAACACTACATTAACATTAAACAATTTAAATATTGATTTTATGGTTTCAAGTCCACAAAACTAAGGCAAGCTAAGTACATTTTTAGGCATTTATTTAGGCAGATTTATATTTAATGGAGAATATTACCAAAAATATTTGGTATGGCCATGGGTAACCCTTTATCACCTCTCCTTTCAAACTTATATATGGAATTTTTTGAAAGACAATACCTCCCGAATATCACACTTGTTCCCTTAAAAAGGTACCGATATGTAGATGACATCTTAGTAGTCTTACCTGTTGGTATCGATTGTAAATGATTTATTGTCTAAATTGAATAATTTAGTGCCATCCATAAAATTCACTGTTGAAATAGAAAATAACAATGTCATCCCTTTCCTAGATGTATTAATACATAGAAAATCTTTCCAATGTAAATTCAGTATTTATAGAAGACCCACAAATAATTTAACATATGTACAGTTTTCTTCTAGCCACCATCTTAATATTAAAATTTCAATTTTTTCTTCTATGTTCCTACGTGCTTTGCGTATCACAAGTCCATAATATCTTGACCAAGAAATAGGATACATAAAAAAAAATAGGAAACGATCTCTGCTACCCACCTCATTTAATTAATTTATGTTATCAAAAAGTTCAAACAAAATTTTATAGTGTTGCTATCAATGAAAAAGAAATGCCTAAAAATGTACTTAGCTTGCCTTACTTTCGTGGACTTGAAACCATAAAATCAATATTTAAATCGTTTAATGTTAATGTAGTGTTCTCTTATAACAATACCATTAAAGATATGCTAATTAAGAATAGTCCTGTAGCCAATAACAACATCATTTACAAAATTCCTTGTAAGGATTGCCCATCGTTTTACGTTGGTCAGTCAAGTAAAAATTTATGTGTACGTATTAAGCAGCATATGTATTCAGTTAGAACAGCCCAGACTTGAAATGCACTGTTAACCATCTGAGTGAAAAATCTCATTGTATTAATTGGGGTGATACCTCTGTAATTGCTAGATCTAATGATTATGTTTCAAGAAATTTACTGGAATCAGCAATTATACAAATCACTAATGAAAACAACCTAAATCTTAGTCCAGAACTGTACCATTTGGACCCGTATATTTGTAAAATGTTTATGAAGGACCTTAAAATAAATGAACTACTAATAAATTAGTCCCACATGTATATAGTTATTATTTCTCTCTCTTTCTCACCCTCTCTCTCTTGCTCGATATATTTATATTCTTTTATTCGTCTTTTCATGAATTTTTGGGGGATCATTTTTGTGAATTTCATGGTAATAAGTTGTATATGACTCCTTCTTTTTTCAAAACGTATTGTTTTCTGGATGAATCATATGTTGACCACGTGTGTATCCTCCAAGGTGTGACTGCCTAAAAATTCGCTTATACTGCCCTCAGGCGTTTCCTCGTTTCTGTAGAGTGAAATCGACCTTATTGCTAATCTTGTAGTGTAAGTTTGGATATTAAGCCTACTTTGACTATATTTTTCCTCTGTAAGATCAGTTGTGCCTGAGTAAAGGGTCACACTAGACCGAAGTGCTTGGGTATTTCGCGTTTCATATTTTTCCTTCGTGGAAAAAGCCTTTATTTAGACAGCATCACGTTTTATATACTTCGTAATCAAGTTATTCATATATATATATATATATATATATATATATATATATATATATAATATATATTATCTATATCTATATATATATATATATATAGTATATATATATATATATATATATATATATATATATATATATATATATATCTGTAAATATGTATATACGTAATGAATAAAATGCTGCTTGCACTTAAAACACTAATTCCTCGAATTCAAACTATGATCCTCTATTAAAACAGTCATTCTAGATAGAATATACGAATTCGAAACTACAAGACACAAGAACAAAGAAACCCCTTATCAATGAAACACCGGAAACACGTCGTCAAACGCTTGATGGAAGGGCAGCGAGAGCGTCGCTTGAAGCAAGAGATGCATTTGCAGTCCCTGACGGATTTGTCAGGGTTGTCAGACCACTAGTCAAGTTCAGCACTGCGGCTGAATGCCGCCGAGTGGTCTGGTCGTGCCCTGCATAGAACCTGCTGTCAGCTTTAGCACTGCAATATAAACATTACTGCATAGCGTGTTAACTGCTGTTGGAGGCATTTTTTTTTTTTGTACTAGGGAATTTTGTTGCAGATGCATTGATATTATCAACCATGTCATCAAATTCTCCGATTAACGTATGGGCTTTTATCGTTTCTTTTTTTTTAGAATATTTGTTGCCACAATGTCAAGACTTTGTCTCCAACTGAAATTTCTATTTTCACATCTGTTTCAGGGATTTAGCCGAGATATTGCCATCTGCATTTTTCACCATTTCACCTATCCACTCTGTTATTTCTGCATTTTGCACTTTCATCTACTCTGTTACTGCGTAATTTGAACAAATTTTTTCTTACTGCTTTCTCCTCCCAAGGGTATTACAAAGATTCTTCTTTTAACGATTTGGTATTTCCAAAATGACCTGTGTCTTCTCCTGTATTTAAGTCACCTAGAACATCCACCCATTCTCGCTCTCTAAATTCGGCCACTCCGCAGATTCAAATATCCCGAAAATGATTCATTCCATTTCTTTCTTTTCTAGTACTTGGCTATACAGTTTCCAGTCCAGCAAGTGCAGATGAAATAATAGGTAAGTTAGTGAATTTCAAAACATTTATTCTCCTAACATAATGCACTACTGTACCAAGCGAGTATTTTGAATATTTTTAATGTGTAGGATTGTACAGACAATCCTAAATTATGATAATGTAATTTTCGGTTCTTGTTTGTTAATAAAGCAAACCATAAGTTGGGATTGAATTTTGCTCTCAGACGGGCTCGTAAATTTTCCATTTGGTGACCACCTATTTATGTATTTCCTAGAACCTCGGTGCGGCAGCCGCTACTTCTGTGCCTTGTTTCGATGTAAGGATTATTGTAGTCTCTGGCACTGTTAGTAAGATATAATTCCAGGGCTTTAAAACAAATTTACTGTTTTGTTTCTAGGCTGCTGAATGCTAAGTTTCCCATTATTGTGCCCTGCAATTTTCTCTGTATTTAAAAGAGGTAAAATGTTGTCTATGTATCTCTTCTGTCAACAAGTGTTCCATCATTGGATGCTAATAGTAACATTGCTTTGCATAATTCCGTAAATATTTTTAAAGAAAATCAATGGCTCCATATAGCGGAATATCTGCTATATGTAACTTGGTTCACTTCCATTATTATTATTATTATTATTATTATTATTATTTATTAAAAGTAATTGCTGCCTCAGCTGCATTAATTTACATCACGTCACGATATATTATAAGGCCTTCATGCACTCTCAATACCGCGAGGAGGAGAAGGCGATGAAGAAGATCATTAAGGAAAACATCCTCCCCATTGAAGAAGGCAAGATAGTGGACCTTATAATATACTACAAAAACCGTAAAACAAAAGACCTTATCATGAAAAATAACCCCTCACCGCCATCAGGAGACCCCCTCAAGCAGACGAACGTAGTATACCAATACATATGCCCCGCCCGAGGATGTCCTGGGAAGTACATTGGAATGACTACCATGCGTCTTGCGAAGAGAATCTCCTGTCATGCCCAAGAAGGGGCTATCAAGAAGCACGCCCTCACCGCCCACCGAGACACAATCTCCCGCGACTGTATCATCCGTAACACCAGGATAATAGGGAGAGCACCCGACCCTCGACGTCTGCGCCTCCTGGAGGCGTTACTCATCCAGGAACAAAAGCCCTCCATGAACACGACACAGGAGGCCTTTTTGCTCCCGACCTGCACCCGAAGAAACA
>NC_087210.1:66436397-66451397 GCF_015104395.2 Macrobrachium nipponense
CTTCTAATGGCGCCCTCCTGAAAAGGGCGTCGTGTCGTCTTGATAGACGCATCACAGTCATTCTCATAGTAGTGGCGGGGTCTTTCTTTTTCCGAAGTTTCCATTATTACCTTTATTGGTTTGATAGAATTTTATAAATTTTAGAAAATATAGCCTAGATCCCGTTAATATGATTTTCACGTAATGCAATATATGTGTATATATATATATATATATATATATATATATATATATATAGATATATATATATATATATATATATATATATATATATATATTCATACATGCATACATACAAGCATATGTATATATATATATATATATATATATATATATATATATATATATATATATATATATATATATATATATATATATATATATATATATATATATATATGTATATATATATAATAGATATATATTATATATCCTTTTGGTATAATGGATCTCGTTTGAGCGATTCAATTCCCCAGTCTAACATCAGTCTTGTATTGTCGCAATCTGGAGTGTCTCCTAGCATATTATGTACTGTACAAGATAATATCATGAGTCTTCGGCTAACTGTTTGCCCTTTGGAAAAAAGTTGTTGTATACTATACATGCTTTTTGTGCTGCACCTAATATGACTTTCAGAATAAAACTGGACCTAGTCATTTTCTGTGTTGAAATGGTAAACATTTTCATGGTGAGTAATTTGTTCCGGAAAACCCTTCAAAATTTTGAAAGTGCATGTGAAGCAATTTCGTGCTAAATAAAACTTACTTCACCTTTAATTAAAATGCCAACTTTTTTTTAAAGTCTATGCTGCATAATTAATTAAGTGTCAAAGATCATCAGTCTTCCCATTTAATTAGGTTTTTTTGGGACCATACGGTTGTCATCCATATGGAAATACTGTCCTGTAAAATTACTTATTTCTTTCCATACTTCCCTGACTCTTTGTACCCCGTAGGGACGTAGTGCCGTCAGTAGACCTCATGCGGTGCACTGTAGGCATTACGTGAGGTTTTTTACAGCGTGCCCTCGGCCCCTAGCTGTGACCACTTTCGTTCCTTTTACGGTGATTCATTTCATATTCTTTTTCTTCGTTTTACTTTCCACCCTCTCCTAACATTTGATTCACAGTGTAACTACTGCTTCCGTCACCAAATTCATTGTTTATTTCCAAAATTCATTCTCTTTTCCGAAGCGTTGTATGTGGAACCCTGATAATCATCTTTTTGCCGTCTCTCTATTCCAACGTTATTTCTTGTTTCTTTGATATCCTTGTCTGTGGTCTTGCTTCCACGTACCATTCATTCCTACTCTTTTCCATGTTTGTCTGTCATGGTTTCGAGGAATACGAAAGGAATCTCTCTCACGAAAAAAAAATTATAATGCGATTACAAAGTGTGATTTCTGCATCTAAAACCCCGAAGGATAATATTGTCGTCCGTGCACCTCACGGGGTAGTCATTGCTGAAGGTTCTTTGCAACATCTCTTACGAACCTAGTTGCAAACCCTTTCATTCCTTTTACTGTACCTCCATTCATATTATCTTTCTTTCATCTTGCTATCCACCCTCTTGTAACAGTTATTTCATAGAGCAACTTCAAGGTTTTATTCCTCAATTTTCTTTCCCGCGCTGAATGACCTCATAGGCCCCAGTGCTTCAGTTCAATTCTACTACATCCAGAAGCCACGTGCAAAAATTCCTCAATGGTTAAAAATTCCACTGAAAGAAGGAAATAAACTTTTTCCTCACTTTTGATGAAGTTGAGCAAGAAGTTGTGAAGGAGGTTTTCTAACTGTGTAACGCATTTTGTTTACCTTTCAATATGATTGCATACATAGCATTGATACAGAAGAGCACGAGTGATCGGCTAAAGAAACCAAGAAGAGAGGATATTTTTGGAAGAATTTGTGCAATTGTTGCGGTAACTGATTTTTACATTAAAAGTGAAAAAAATTATCATTTTAAAACGCACTTGAGTGTAATGACAGTAATAGTATCAATTTCGACAGGCACAAAATTTACACATATTGCCTACACCTATACTGATATATGTATGCGCACTCGTGAGCAAAATTTAGTTGAAAAACGTATTTCAGGTTTCGATTTTTCAAACCTCAAATTCTTTAGCGTTTATTTTTGTTTCTTTACGTGGTCTATTTTCTCCTTCCCCTCATAAAAATATACAAAGCCTAATTTGCATATAAATGAGGCCGAGAGTCGAGATGAGTGGTATGTAAGTTTGGTCGATTGGCGGGTATAATCTTTCTGTTTTTCATTATCTCCACTTTATTCGCCCTCTTTTATATATTTATTTATTTATTTTTCGTCAAGATTAAAATTTGCCAGAAAAGAAATGAACCGAGAAACCTTGTGGATGTTTGCCACAAAATTTCCAATTAAATTTATTCCTTCGATGCCGGAATTTTAATGTTGTGAAGTTGATGTGGCACCAAGAGAGAGAGCGAGAGAGAGAGAGAGAGAGAGAGAGAGAGAGAGAGAGAGGACATAACGGTATTAGGAGATTACTATTTGAATAATCACGACTGGAGAGTATCTGTGCTATCATGTTCAAGGATTATTGTTTCTTATGGTATGGGTATGTTTAACTTCCAGTGGAAATTTCATATATTTGTATATATATATATATATATATATATATATATATATATATATATATATATATATATATTATGTATATATATATATATATATATATATATATATATATATATATATATAATATATATATATATATATATATATATATATATATATATATATATATATATAGATATATATATATATATATAGGTAGAAGCCATAAAGGAAAGTGAAGCAATGGAGGGATGCGAGATCTTTCGACTCAACGTCTTTTACTTAGCAGACTGACAGATATGAGAACATAAGTGTACAAGGAAGGGTCGTATAAATGACAAATAAGGTTTATAAAGGAAATAAGTACCTAGAATCCAACACACCTGGAGAATTAGTAACCTTCCCAAATAAAACATGGGTTGACAATAAGACTAAGTCAAACTGCTCAGAAACAGGGACAAGACAATTAAACGATTATACAGGGCGGCAACTGACCAATTTCAAATTTTTGGTAAACAAAAGACTTTTTTCGTGAGACAAACTTATTCATAAAACATACCTTATACATACATCTGCAAAGAAAATATCTATAAGGTAACTAATTTGTATTCAGGTATGAATGTATCTTTGAGGCCATTCTTAAACACATTACTTATGCAAGAGTCTAGATAAAACAGGCCACGACTGACATTAAAATTATAATGTAAGTTGTTAATGGCAGATTCTAAAATATTTCGTGATAAGACATCTTTTGACCTTGCAATTACTGAGCATTCGGTGGTCATTTTCACTTAAATGAATGAATATTGCATTGGATGTTTGCCCAGTTTTGACGGAGTATTTATGCTGTTTAATTCTTACTTCTAAGCCCTTGCTAGATTAACCGATATAAATGTGAAAGTCGAGCTGTCCATACTTAACAAGGAATGCACAGCTGTGAATGCACTAAGATACTGTCAAGTCAAAACTCAATCAAAATGACTTACTGTTCACGGCAGTAACTAACTGAGCATTTGTTGGAAGTGTGGTTGAAGAACACCCTGCTACCCCCATGGCCCCCTCCCCCACGTTTTTTTCTGTTTTTTCTATTCGTAAATTACAATAACTGTAAGCTTTAATTTTTACACTGAACTTCAGTTCATTTTTCTTGCATTTCTTATATGAATCAACTATTTCTGTTGCAATCCTGTGCTTTGCGTTTGTCCATTGCACAGTCATGGGATATAACGTTGGTGCTTGCTCGGGGAGTAAACCTACAAACCACTTTCTTGTTCTTCTTTTTCTCGTTGTTGCTGCTCCTGATGTTGTTGTTCTTGTTACGGGGTGTGTTACTTATTCTAAGGGGGGACGGGCGAGGTTTAAACTGCGTATGTATTACCCATAACTGCCCAATTTATGTTTAACCAGATTTGGTCCATAAACCCTTGCCAAAATTTTCAGATGGGAAAAGCTCATCTTCTTAGGAATTTAAACTGAAGTGAATTTTACATAATATTTTAATTTTCTAAGACGGTGATTGTGATGAATACAATTTCCATCATTTTTGTATGACGATATTGTTGTTTTTATGCAACATAGCATTAATAAATCGAACGAATCATGCACAATGTGTTAAATGAAAAATTGACGATGAACAATTTAGTCAATACTCACAATGTCTTTCAGGTAAAAAAAAAATAAACAAAAAAATAAAAGGGCATGTCGTAAAAACCCTTTTGCCAAACAAAAAACCAATACTGACGCAGTCAGTGGAGAAGGCGCATCAGGCAACTGTCCCCTTAATGTAGGGATAACGGTGGGAAAGAAGAAGAAGAAGAAGAAGAAGAAGAAGAAGAAGAAGAAGAAGAAGAAGCTGAAGAAGAACTACTCTTGAAAAGGAAAAAAACTTATAGTAAATCATTGCGTCTTTCTTTACCAATTAATCCCCTTGACAGTTAACATATATTACACATATATCGTAACTGATATCTAGAAAAGCGGACGAAGTTTTATACCATCATAGAATAAGTATAGTATAGTCTTGTTTGCATCGTTTTTACAGCAAGCCTTGTTATATCATATATATTGATGATTTCCATTCCATGTTACATTAAATTTTTGTAGATGGTAATAACATTTAATATCTTTTTTGTTTTTTCTGACAAAAATGTCCTGTTGTTAGGCACTTTCTTAGGGTTTTAGCCTTCACTTGCAATATAATCGTTTTATGCACAGGTTTATTCACAGCTTCCCTCACTCCCTCGAAGTATTAATTTTGCAAAACGTTTTACCCTACCAGTTTTATGGTCATGGAATGAGCATTGGTAATGGGCCTCAATTATGTTGCTTTCCGGCCGTCATTTTGTCGGCGAAATGAGATGACCGATGTACTACGTACATGAGACATATTCCCAGCAATGTTTTTTTTTTATTATTATTATAGACCGTATTAAAGACAAGTAATTTTCTCTTATGCAATTGTGGCATTTGTTCCCTTGCATGTTAATGAAGAGGTTTCATTTAAGATAAATGAAATCAAGCAGTCACACAAACGCAAAAGTATGTTTTTGTAAGTCATGTTTATTTTTTCAACGGATTATGTTTCACTTTCTTCACTTGTTCACTTCAGAGTTATCTGTCATTATTCAATTTTGTTTGAAGTTCTGTTTCCCAGGGAGGTTAGTACCGTCACTGCACATAACGTGGTAAGGTTCTATGCAGCGTCTCTTCGGCCCCTAGCTGCAGCCCCTTTCACTACTTTTACTGTACCTCCATTTACATTACCTTTTTTCAATCTTGCTACTCACCCTCTCCTAACAATTATTTCACAGTGCAACTACGATATTTTCCTCCTGTTATTCTTTCAGATCTACAAACACCTCAATTTCCTTTTCAGCGTTGAATGACCTCATAGGTCCCGGTGCTTGACTTTTGACCCAAACTCTATATTCAGTTCCTAATTCCTAGATAGGCCGGCCTCCTATCTGTCAGCAAACAACATCAATGTTGCCGTCAGCTGTCTCTCCTCCATAAAATCTTCCCACTTTCTTCCAGTTCATCCCGGACGTTCCTAGAGATTTAATGACGTTAAAATGGCGTCATCGTCGTTAGACCAGCAGTTACGTTGCGTAGGATGCCAAGGAAATTAAAGTCATAATCATTCTCATAGTTTTATCATTTTAGTTACAAAAAAATACAGGCCATGTAGAGATGACGGAATAAGGAAGATTAAGGCTATGTTCCTAAAGGTAGTAAAAGGAGATTAAAGTTAATTTATATTTAAAAGAGCTGATGATTATAACATCGGTCACTTGGTAATACTTCAATCTGCGGATGTTCCAGCTTTATTGCCTATTTATTACTTGATAGATACATGAACTCCTACGAGTTTTTCCAAATTATATTCATATACATGTAAATGCGACTTGGAATTCGTCGCGAAATGTCGTCATTAAAAATAAACTGTGTGTATATACCTATATATATATATATATATATATATATTATATATAACATATATATACTATATATGATACTATATATACATATATTCATATATACATATACTATATATATATATATAATATATATATATATATATATATATATATATATATACTATATATATATATAATATATATATAGATATATATATATATATATATCTATATATCTCTATATATATATATATATATATATATATATAAATACATACATACATACATACACTACATATATATATATTATATATATATATATATCTATATATATATATATATATATATCTATATATATATATATATATATATACCCCTTTTCGTCTACGTCCTTGTCCAATTTAGATGAGTTTAGACCTGAAAAATAATAACAATAATAGTAATAAAAGAGATATTAATTTCAACTTTATTTATGGAAGTAGTCCCTCCTCTTCTAAGTATGCGAAAAAGGAAAAATGAATTCCGGACAAGACATATCTGCCAGACCTGTACAATGGGACAGAACCTGAATGAGGAATTGGAAAAATCGCCCCCGAATAATGAATCGTGGAAACTCCATTTCCCATTTTACGATGTCTGGTTTGGGTGGAGCCGCCTGGAAACTTGTATATTTCAGTCCAGCTTTCATATGGAATCGTATCTACATTTCGCTATTTTTCTCCAGATATATGTTCGTTGCCTTTCTTGGAATTCTACAGAAAACAATTCCTTCGTCGCTCTATATATATAATATATATATATATATATATATATATATATATATTATATATATATATATATGTATGTATATATATATATATAATAATTTTATATACATTACACACACACACTTACACACACACACACACACACACACACACACACACACATATATATATATATATATATATATATATATATATATATATATATATATATATATATACTATAAACAATGTATCGTGCTTCTAAGTAATCAGTAGAAGAATCCACAGTAATATTCTTATTTATCCAGATGAAATATATTTGTGGAAATATTTTCAAAGCTATAATCTTTGTAGATATTTCCACGAATATATTTCATTTAGATAAACAAAAATATTACTGTGGATATAAACGATATAAATACAAATATTACTGTGGATATAAACGATATAAATACAAATACTCAAGGTAATCCAGTCCTTGTCTTTCTTGTAATCAATAAAAATCACTCGTCTCTAAACCAATGATATATTTCTATTAACGAGACGGGTCACTTCCATGAACTTAAAAGCGACACTAGATAGAAGAACGGCATCCCCTCTTTTTCAAGAGAGAGAGAGAGAGAGAGAGAGAGAGAGAGAGAGAGAGAGATTCGTCCTGCGCAGAAAGGAGTGTTGGATAGACGAACGAGTCCGTATTTTTTTCCTATGGTGTTGATGATTCCAGCCTTCGCCTTGCAGAGGAGAGACGGGGCTATAGAGGCCCTTTGCAGCGATGATGAAGCCTTTTTGAACAAAGGAAAAAGAGGATTAGATAAAGTATCTGAAGGGGAGAGAGAGAAGGACGGTACCGGTCTTGATAGAGTTTTGGGAGCGGGATAGGTTGAAGGAGTAGGCGAAGAGTGAAGAATGGGTGATGTATATGATGCGAGGAATGTAGGAAGAGGAGGAGGAGGAGGAGGAGGAGGAGTAGAAGGAGGAGGAGGAGTAGAAGGAGGAGGAGGAGAAGGAGAAGAGAGAGGATGAGAGAAGCTCTCTAAAAGGAAGAGAAAAGGAAGAGTGGTGCGAATAGACGCTACTGCTAGGAAGAAACAGGCAATGTTGGAATATTCCTAGGGCTGGGGAGAACTAAGAAGAGATACATGTCTGTGTCAGCCAAGACGTGTCTCTGGGAACGTCCCAAGAGACGTGGCAAATAGCCTGTCAGCTTTTGTAAGATCAAGCGCTCTTCGGAGGGTCATCCTAAATAACCCAAACGGACAACATTCGGATTTGTGAAATACGCAAGGAGGATGTCTGGAGAGAGCTATTTTGCTGGATTTTAGTTTTCTGTAAACGAAAATTATTGCGATGGCTTTTTGCCTGTCCGTCCGCACTTTGCTGTCCGCCTCCAGATCTTCAAAACTACTGAGATTTGAGGGCTGCTAATTGGTTTGTTGAGCATCCACCCTCCAATCATCAAACAGACAAAATTTCAGCCCTCTGCCCTCAGTAGTTTTGATTTGATTAAAGGTTAAAGTTAGCCATGATCGTGCATATGGCAACGCTAATGGACAGGCCGCCACCAGGCCGTGGCTGAAAGTTTCATGGGCCGTGGCTCATACAGTATTATACTTAGACTACCGATAGATAGCAGTATTTTCGGTGGCATTGGTTATACGATGCACAGAAAACGCGTTTCTTCAGCACATTTTTTACTTATATAAATTTGGAATTAGTGTATTGCTTCTTCTCTCTTGCTTTCACACGTCACAGTGATGACGTCATGACACGCAGGGGAATGCGGATGACTGAGTGTAATTGGTGCGAGTGTATTTTAATTTGCAGAAATTGAATGAATTAGCGAGCTGATCGAAATGATATTCAATGTAATAGCATTATTAAATACTATTAACTCCCCGTACAAGGCAAGACCAAAAGCTGGTGTCAACCTGAGAGCGAAGGTATTTTATCTTCTAGGTGGAGGATACAAATGTTTTATTATTGTATGAAATCACTTCTTCAGTTATGTAATTTGTTAATTCTGCCTAGGAAGGCAATGGAGTACTGTAGAGCGTATGACGCCATTCGGAGGTCTTGTTAATGAACAGGCAAACAGAGCATAACGGACAATTAGTGTGACTAACACTGTCGATAACATGTGTTGATTGTTTATTTTGGAATTTTACTTTTTTATTAGTTATTACCAAGTAAAATTAAAGTTTTTTTTATAATTTCTTTTAAAGAAAGGAACGAAAAATCGAGATTTTAATCACCAATGGTATCAAATAGATAGATGCGTGTGTGTGTGTGTGTGTGTGTGTATATATATACATATATGTATATATATATATATATATATATATATATATATATATATATATATATATATCATATATATATATATATATATATATATATATATGCATATATATATGCATATATATATATATATATATATATATATATATATATATATATATATGAATGTCTTTTACTGTAATACAACAGTATAATACGAAGATAAAAGGCTCATTGAGCACTATTAGCACGTCGTTGCAACATGCAACCAATATTTCGAGCACTTCCTTCTGTGCTCTTGATCATCGAAATATACGGTTGCAACGTGCAAATTGTTTTATGGCCCTTTTATCCTCATATATTTTCATATACTATATATATATATATATATATATATATATATATATATATATATATATATATATATATATACACGTATATATAAATATATATACTATATATATACATATATATATATATATATATATGTTTACTATATATATATATATATATATATATATATATATATATATATATATATATATATATATGTATATATATGTATATATATATATATATATATATATATATATATGATATATGATATATATATATATATATATATATATATATATATATATATATCTATATATATATATATATATTGTATATATATGTATAGTATATGTATGATATATATATATATATATATATATATATATATATATATATACATATATATATATATATATATATATATATATATATATATATATATATATATATATATATATATATATATATATATATATATATATATATATATATATATATATATATATATATATTCTCAAGGAAGCGATTGCTGTTTTTCCTGTGGATATTATAATATATTAGATAATATTATATAAATTAATTATATAATATATTTATTTAATATATTAAATTATAATATATGTATATATATATAATATATAATTATATATATATATATATATAATATATCTATATACTATATATATACATATATATATGTATTATATATATATATATATATATATATATATATATCATATATATAATTATATATAGATATATATACTATATATATATATGATATATATTATATATACGTATATGGATTGTGCTACCGTTGTTCACATTAGCTTCCTGCGATGAAGACAATTTTTCCGTTAACTTAATATTTATTGGCTCGATATACGAATATTTTTAGTGATGTTCAATTTTTTATTTTATCATTTGGCTAAGATGACAGAAAGAATAAGTCTAGCATTTTCTGCTGTTTATTCTAGAAAATTACGCTGATCGGAAGCCAGAGATACCTTAGACAAAAACTAAAAATAATATATAGATTAAATTATTATCAAGAGCTCTTCGGCCCCTAGCTGCCACCTCTAGCAATCCTTTTACTGTACCTCTTTTCATATTCTGTCTTCCAACTTACTATCAAACACCCAGTCTTCTAACAATTGTTGCATAGTGGAAACTGCGAGGTTTTCCTCCTGTTACGCCTTTGTAATTATTTACCCTCAATTTTCCTTTCAGAGCTGAATGACCTTTTAGGTCCCAGCGCTTGTCCTTCCGCCTCAGTTGTAATATATTCATCATTTTTAAATGTTGGCACAGATCTCGTGGTGTGACGGGGCACATGTAATAAGAGAGCGAAACGGACGCTCTAAGCTCTCTCAATAATGTTTACACGAGAAATATCGACATTATTTATCGATGTCAAATGAGACCGTGATAGATTCATTCCATCTATCCTGTTCCCACGGTGGGAAAACACATCTGCAAATACCGGGATGTAAAGGTCTTGTTAACCTTAATGACAAAAGCATTTTTAAGAGAACTGAGGGTCGTCAGGGGCAAGGTTTAAGGAATACCAGGTCAGTTCACCTTTGCCTAAAAATTAGACAGTTCGTGCATGACGTCACGCAGAGAACAGATGGGCTGTTGTTATCTCAGCCAGGTTAAGGGGTATAGCGGAGGAAAGGGGTGTTCATGCGATTCTGATTTAATTTTTTGGATTGACATTTGCTTAGACTTCGTCGCCATCAAATCATGATGATTATATGTGCTGTTTTTGGATGCAATTCCTATTCATATCGAGGTGGTAATTTTATTTTCCATACGGTTCCTTAAAATGAAGAATAAGAAAAAGAATGGTCAAGGGTGAACATTTGTTGTTAGTACTAATTTCTGTGGCCCACAAGAAAAGTGTTTAATACCTTCAGTTGTGAAATGGCTGTCAAGCTGTAAATGCAACGACCCTAAAGGCCTAAAATTTGGTTCAATTTACCTAGAATAATTAGGTTTAAGTAACTTATTATATTCAGTACTTTTATTATATAAATATTTTAATGTTAAATTATTCAGACTCAAACAATCAGCAAAATTAATATGGACAATAGAGTTAAAAATACAAATCAACATGTGCTTATTGAGAAAGTACGAAAGGGAAGTTTATTTATATTTGATATGTACGTACGTTTCAAAAAAAAAATGTGAGATAGGATAACTGAACCGGCTAAAGATTAAAAATATATCGAACAGATCAGAATGTTCCTTGCTACTCGCATGAGTGAGAAGCCCCCCCCCCCCTCCCCTACAACAATAACAACAACAAAGTAGTTTGTAGGCTTACTCCCCGAGCAAGCGATAATTAGCCAATAAGGTGATTAAGTGGTTCAGGATGAGTAAAGGGGTTAGTGCGCCTCAGACAAGCTTTCCACGCCACGTCAGGAGTTAACGCAATGGAAGTAGTGTTTTCCTACTTCTTAGAAATAGAATAATGAGAATGAAAAAAAAAAATTAAGCTATGAATAATATATAATTCAGCTAATTTAGTTTGATAGTAATGTAAACAAGACGCGTATCTTCAAGTTAAGATAATGAACTTGACGGATACGCTAATTTTCTTCGACAATCCCTACAACGTGCTAAAGTGGGAAGTGTGATGAATTATACTTCACGTTCCTAATTTGAAAAATGAATACTCAGAATTTCAAGGGAAACTTCTGATGTCCTTCATCACTGAAGGAAATCGAATTTTAACATTTTCAGTTACAAGCTTTAATGTCGCAATGGAAGAAAGTAGGTGACGATAGCTGTTTTAGCTAATTTATAATCTCTCTCTCTCTCTCTCTCTCTCTCTCTCTCTCTCTCTCTCTCTCTCTCTCTCTCTCTCTCTCTCTCTCTCTCTGTTGGCTTTTGGAGAACGTAGTTAAAGAGCAAATGATTTCTAATAATTGAGTTTCCGCATATAATTACTTGCATAATGTATTTATTCCTGTATCCTGAAACGATAACGGTATATGGACGCGTTTTATCATGGCATTAATCAGTGTTACTGCGTCGCCTAATAGTTATCTTTTGAACACACTAAACGCTCAGAATTCCCCACCACTGTGAACTATAATGGCTATGATTAAACTATTCCGGATGGTCACGTTATTGATATGATTATAAGAGTAACAATTATTTTTTTCCTTATCATGCGAAAATGATTACAACATGCAGTATTACTTACATTTTGGCAAAGTACAATTAAATCTTTATATAATTTCTAATACAATGTGTAAATTTATTTGTTCAAACCCAGATTCGCTTTTCAAAATTATCATTTTCCAGATAATTAACTGTTACATATCTTAACACATAAGATACCTTAGCTACAGAAACTTAATTTTACAATAGATTTACAATATCGGTATTTTTTTACAATTACTGTTTTATTATTATTATTTGGGAAAAGCTCTATCGCGAGAGTATATATAACGTCATAAGAGGTCCACAATAATAAAAAATGTTGCGAGTTCGTGTATAGTTTAAAAAACCCTTTACAAGGCTTTGGAACCCTTTCCTGGGTTCATCTCATTTTTTTTTTTTTTTTTTTAAGTAAAGATTAACCCAGGGAAAGGTTCGGAAGCTTTGTAAAGGGTTTTTGATTATGCATGAACTCACAACATTTTTTATTATTGTGGACCTCTTAGAACATTATTATTATTATTATTATTATTATTATTATTATTATTATTATTATTATTATTATTATTATTATTCTGAATGAAGTGGGTTCCTATTTTTGAAAACATGAGAAATAAAGTTATGGATCCTAATAGAGTTGAATTTATCTGTCCGTCCGCCTTCTGTCGTCCTTCAGCTCTTCAAAAGTACCGAGGCTAGAGGGCTGCAAATTGATTTGTCGATCATCCACCCTCACGTCATCTATCTAAAATACCAAAATGCAGCCCTCTAGCTTCAATACTTTCTTTTTTCATTTACGGTTAAAGTTAGCTATAATCGTGTGTCTAGTACTAACAACACAGGCCACCACCGGCCCTCTGCTGGAAGTTTCATGAGCCGGGGCTGAGAGCTTCATACAGCATTATATGCTGTACAGAAAACTTCGGACAAGTTTTACTTATTTTCTTATATTTGCGTTGATTTCCGCTTACTCCTGTTAATTTTATTGTACGCAGCTGAAATAACGTTTTCCTTAAAATTATACATAAGGTGATGAATTAAAACAAGTAACGTTTGATATTTGGGTCGTTGTGATTGTCTAGAATATAAAACGATAATAATGACTATAATAATGATTACTGATCGACTGTCCTTTACATTTTTTTATTCTTTTTTTCTACCAGTTATAGTGCTTTTTATTTATTATTTTTTTATTTTTATTTATTTTATTTGTATTATTCTTATTATTGATCAGCTCGAAGTTCCCTATATTGTCGGTAAATTTGAAAGGAATGCTTTCAGCGGTTTGTGCTGCGTTGACCTCAGGCCAGTTTCTGTGGAAATTTCATTCTCATAAACTGGCTTTCCAAATGACGTTTCAGTGTTTTTACCATTTCATTCCCTATAGCGGTTGGTTTCTGGTAAGGAACTGAAATGTTGCTGTATATTCAAATGGTACATAATTTCCATTTACAATTGTCATAATCATTATGATTATTATATCATTCATATACATATCAGTATTTATTACACACGCAGCTCTATTAATGGTTCTTCCGGTTTTTTATTTTTTATTTCTGGAAAAAAAATCGCTTTTATCGCTGGCTTCTGTCTTAGATCGTAAGTTACTGATCGTAAATTACTCATTGTTCAACTCTTTCTAGCAAGAAAAAAGAAACTTAATTTCGCCTTACTTTGTGATATGCGTGAAGCTGCAAAAGGGGAAGCGATTTTTTGATACATCAGATATACACATTCGAGGATTAAGATAAAAATCACAAGGTCTCTTTCCATTGCTTCGCAAAAGACTGTGGAGAACCACTGAAGAAGGAAGGATAGGACGTGATGAAAGGACCGGAGGAGGAAGAAAGATAGTCAATAGAGAGTTAAAAGGGTGGACTGATAAAGATTTATTGATACAAGCGTGAAATATGTGACGCTGTTCGGTGTCTAAGTAATCTCTGTATGTTTTTTTTTTCCTCGTGATCTTTGTACCCTTCGTCATCAAGAGTTCTCCTTCCTTTCCGTTTTGTCTTTTCCCCCTTCCCCATTTTCCTTTCCTTCCCATTGCTCTCTGTAACTTTTGCAAGAGCCACAACTTCAAGACACAACCGAGTGTTAAGGTAACTTCTGCTTCAAAGGAGAAACTTGGCGGTAAAGTTTTATTTTCCAATGGGTTTCGTAACTCTGAGAGAGAGAGAGAGAGAGAGAGAGAGAGAGAGAGAGAGAGAGAGAGAGAGAGTCGCACACGCAAACAATCATAAAAGATAATGTGAAGCACTTGTAAGAGAGAAAGTGAGAGCACGATATTCACTCGGCATAAAAGATAACTAAGCAGAGGACGGGATAGGCAGGAAGTGTACACTGACTCATTCTGCAAATTTCAGTTCAGGCCGCTTATCATCAGAGCAGAGAAAATACTTGTTTTTGGTACATTTTCATACGAAAAGACGTTTACTTAATCTGCTATCATTAATCAAA